>NC_134331.1:13645583-13957114 GCF_964195595.1 Calonectris borealis | reverse complement strand
GCCCCAGCGGGTGGCAGGGCAGCATTTGATGGGAGGGTGGAAGAGCACTGTGGGCAGGATCAGGCCAGGGAGGATCGATGGCGAATCCTGCCCTTGCTGCGAATCCTGCCCCAAAAAGGGCCTTTTCCACCAGCGGGTTGCTGCGGTGGGAAAAGCGGAGGTGTTTGCAACAGCCTTGCGGCTCTGCAGCCGGGCTGGGCACAGAGTTTCGTCTCGAAGGACTGGAGGTCCGTCCCGCTCTTCCAAATGTCACAAATGCTGGGATTTATCACAGCCTCGGACGCCCGTTGCCTGCGTGAGCCCGCTGGTTTGTGGGCGAGGGCTCCCAAGTGGGGTTCCCATGGGTTTTACCAGCAGGCACGGCCCGAGGCCGGTTGCTCACAGCTTTGCTAACGCAGAGAAGCCGCACGGTGCGCACGGCGGGTGTCTCTGGCCGGCGGGAGGTCTCCGGGGCTCCCTGTGAAGGGGCTGCGCAGGAGGCAGGTGGGAGCAGGGCCCGGCTTCTCCTGGAATTGTTCCTCTTGCGCCTCCACCCGCCTTAGGGCTGAGTTTGCCCCCGGAGGATGAAGCCACCAAAATCTCAGCTGGGCAAGTGGGACCCTCCGCACCCATTGCTGCATCCTGCTGAGTGGGACCCCCCTGGACGCCCCAGGGTGACACCCAGCCCAGGGAAACGACGCACTGGCACCGCTTCTCTGTTGCGCCAGGCGGCTGAGCCGGCTGGGCTGGGGGAGCACCGTGTGCTCTGGACCTCGCCGCCACGGGACCACCGGGACTTTGCAGAAGTCCCACGCGGGCCCTCGCACACCGTCTGCCACGGGGGCAACCGGCCGCAGACGCTGCTCCCCAGGTCGCCACCCCCCTGCCTCTCCAGCCCCGCTCCCTCGGCCGGCTCGTCGCCACCACCACATCCACCAACGGCTCTTTTCAGCTCGGTCTGGTTTCACACCATCCATTTGCGGGATCCCCGGTTTATTCGTTTGGATTTTAAATGCCGCTTTTCCTTTTTTAATTAAACGCTTCCAGGCGGCATCGCACCGGTCCCGCTCGGTCCCAAACCTGGCAGGGGACACGCGTCGGGGGGAGCTCGCCCACCCCCGCAGGCTGCGGCTGAGGCTCGGAGTCACCGGGATTTTAAACGTTTTATTACAAAAAACCCCAAACCCCCAAGCCCGGGGGCTCTGCCGGAGCCCTCCCCATGGCGAGGCATGCGGGTGAACCCCGGCCGGGGTCCCTGCCCCGGGGGCAGCAGGGAGAGCCCCGCAGGGGGGAGCCCCGCAGGGGGGACCCGGGGGCGCGAGGGGGGGACACCCCGCCCGGAGCCGCCCCCCAGCCCGGGGTGCCCGCAGGGTGGCGGCCCCGCCCCCCCGCGGCTCTCAATGAACCTCCTCAATGAACGTGACGTCACCAACGCCGTCCGAAAAAACTCGCGACGCACCCAATCAGCGGTCGGGCCGCTCCTTCCGCCGGCCGCCCCGCCCTCCCCGGAGTTCAACGACCAATAACGGCGCCGCCTGCAGCCAAAACACAGGCGTCGACCAATGGGAAGGCGGCGGGGCGGGGCGCGGCGCCGGGGCAGCTGGAAGATTCGAACCGAACGCCCGTCGGGGCGGGCGGCGCGGCGGCGGCCAATCAGGGCGCGGGGGCGGGGCCTCCGGTGTGTCCCCGGCCCCCCCGGCCCCCCCGCCGCCCCCCGGTGTCGCGCGGCGCGGGGCGCGCTGCGGGGCCGCCCCCGCCATGTCGGTGAACATGGAGGAGCTGCGGCACCAGGTGATGATCAACCAGTTCGTGCTGGCGGCCGGCTGCGCCGCCGACCAGGCCAAGCAGCTGCTGCAGGCGGCCCACTGGCAGTTCGAGGTACGGGCCGGGCCCCCCCAACCGGGACACCCCCCCACCGGGACACCCCAAACCGGGAGCCCCCGCCGCCCCCCTGCCCGCAGAGCCACGGGGCGGAAGGCGGGGGGGAGTTAAGGCCGGCCCAGCCGCGGCCCACCGACACGCGTGGCCGGGCCGCTGGGCCCCCCCGGCACCCAGGCGGGGGGGGAACCGACTCCGAGCTCCCCCGGCTCTATTTTTACCCGGGCCGTAACCCGAGCTGCGGCCCAGCGCCCCGCGGGCGCCCTCCCCGAGCTGGGGCCGGGGGTGGGCCCCCGGGGGGGACCCCGTGTAGACAAGGGGGGTGGGCAGTACCCCCCCGCGCGGGGAGCCCCTGCTTGAGGGGGGACGCGGTCCCGAGTGGGTCGGGTGGGGGGCAGCACTGGGCTCCCCTCGCCTTAGGCCTGGCGGGGGGCGGCCCCATGGGTGCCCCCCGGGGCGGTCCCAGGGGGTGGGGGCGAGCGGGGGGCTGCGGGGAGGGGGGGCGTGTTTTCCTTCCCCCTTTGTCTCGGGTGGGTTGGGGCTGACGGCTTGTCCCCACAGACGGCCCTGAGCGCCTTCTTCCAGGAGAGCAACATTCCCAGCAGCCACCACCCCCCCCAGATGGTAAGTGGGACCCGCACCCCCCTGCACCCCTAACCCCCAACCCCAAAACCGCCTTTAACCCCCCCCAGCGGCTACCAAGCACCCCCAAGCCCCCCACCCACAAACACCACCCAGCTCAGGACGCCCCCGCCCCCGAGGGGTGCGCAGCACCCCGGGACGCGGAGCTGTCAGCTCCCTGCCAGCCATATTGCTCTGCGCCCGGAGCAGCACGCAGCCGGCGAATGTAAACACGAGCTAAAATGTCTGCCAGGAAATAGTTTGTCTCCGCGAGCATCGTGCTGGAAGTTGGGCTCCCCGGGCCGGGGGGGACGCCGCTGCCCCCCCTTTCCCCAAACGCCGCTTGACCTTGGCCGAGGGCACGTCCCCTTGGCCGAGGGGAGGAAGTTACTCCCCTCCGGGTGCTTTTTGTCGTGTTTTGGGGTTTTTTTCATCTCTTTCTTTTTTTTTTCCCGTTGAGGGAACTACACGGTGCCGCGCGCGGGGGAAGGAGCGGATCTGGGCTAAGCCGATTTTTTTTCCCCCTTTTCTCGTGCCGTCAGGAATCGGCCAGCCGGCCCGGCATCGCCGGCAGCAAGCGCTCGCTCTCGGAGAAAGTCATTTTGCCGGCCGGCTCCCACTTAAACCCCTTTCATTTTAATTCCTCCTCCCCCTGCACGTTTTCTTGCCGCCTTGGGGAGCTCGCAGGGGGTCATCTCGCGGAAAACCCTCTTTCCCAGTGGGAGAGGCGACGGGAGAGCAGGCGGGAGCTGCCGGCCGGATCCAGGCCTCGCCGTGTTTTCACACCAAAAGCCTCGTCGGGGCGATTCCTGCCGGGCGGCTGCCGGAAGCGGGATGCAAAGCAGCTCTGACGAAACCCATCCCACTCCCCGTCCCTGCGCTCCCCCGGGCGAGCGGGACCCGCCTCCCCCCCAAGCACGACGGCCCCATCGCCCCCACCCAGCCCGGCGCGGGGGTCCGGAGCTGGACGTCTCTCCCCCTCCCCACGGTGTTTTCCTACGCCGTGTGCTCCACGTGGTGACAAAATACCTTTCACCCTCTCCCCAAATACTCCCGCCTCGCATTTTTGGCATCTTTTTGCTGCTGTCCCCCCCCAGCATCCTGATTTCTGCAGCTTAAAGTGCCCCGCGCGGCTCGGGGCAGGGGCTGAGGCGAGGGGCTTTGCGGTCGCCGTTTCTGTTTCTTTTTCAAGCGGCGGAGGACAGAGCTGTGAGCGCAGCGGTGTCACGGCGCAGGGCGGCTCGTCGCCTTCACCCCCGCGGAGGGGAGGCTCCCTGCACCCCGCAAAACCCCCGCGGGCCGGGCTGCGGGCAGGGGACTCGCCGGAGCTGTTCGGTCTGTCGGTGCGGCAGCTCGCGGCGGGACCGACCCTCTGACAGCCGAGCGGCTCCTTAACAAAAAGTGTTGGAGGAGGAAGGCAATAATTACATGGCAATTCTTACTTTTTTTAAATTAATGTTTTAAATTAACCTGGCAAACGCCACCCCAGAAGCTCAGAGCTGTGTCCCCCTCCAGCATTGCGTCCGACCCCAGTCCAGGGCTGGTGGTTGGCGTGTGTGTGCGCGTGTGCGTTGTTGGGTTGGTTGGTTGGTTGTTTTTTCAAAACACAGTCACTTGAAGTTTTTGTTTCGGGTTTTGGGTTTTTTTTTTTGCAACAAGTATCTTTTCAGATACTGCCAAATTTATAGGCTACTTAAAAAAAAAAAAAAAAAGCTGGCTTACCACGGCTTCGAGGTGAGCTCTGAAATGAGTTCTCCCAAGGTCTGTGTGCGGCGAGGGAAGAACATCCCCCGCTCGCCGCGAACCCCCTCGGTGCTAGCCTGGCCGTAGGCGGGTTTTTGGGGTGCCCTGGCCCTGCACACTGATGGGACCTCACCCGTCCCGCTGCCGACACGGGTCAGCCGGCCGCTGCTTCCCCGGGGCTGGGGGAGGCTGGGGGGGCACCCCCGCCTTCGAGCGGCTCCAGCTGGGACCCCCCTGGCCGGGGTCTGGCCGCAGCAGGGGGGAGCAGGGAGCACCTGCAGCGCGCCCGGCCGCTCCTCTGATCCCTGCGATCACCGAGGGTGGCTGGGACGGGGATGAGGAGGAACCTGCAAGAGGGATTTGGGGGTTTGCATGTGCCGGGGAACAGCTGGGGCTGCCGAGCACCAGCCAGGGCAAATCCCGGGATAAGCCCGGGGAAGGGGGAGATGCAGCAGCTACTCCCCATCAGAAGCGTCTCCCCGATTCCCCATGGCTAAAGGCAGCAAAAGCTGGAGGCTGCCCCGGCCCCCTGGCACCGCTCGACTTCCCCGTGAGCAGCACCGCAGCCAGACGTGCTGCTCAGCTGCGCCTTCGGCTCCGACGGGAGCTGCGGCTCCACGAGGACAACAGGGATTCGGGGCGGATTTAACCCAGAGGGGTGAAGCCCCCCGTGCACCATGTCCATGCGTCCCCTCCCAGTGCACCCCCTGCCTGCGCGTGCACCCCATACGTGTACCCCTTGCCGAGCATGCACCCCATGCAGCCTCGCCGAGTTTTGCTCGACAGGTCCAGCGGGGGGGAAATGCCCCCCAAGACCGTTCCCGCCCGGGGACCGGGCTGGACAAAGTGCCGCTATTTCTAACCCCCCCACGCGTGTCTTCAGAGCGGCCCGTGGCGTGACCCCGCTCCCTGCCAGCTGGAAAAAGGGAGCAAGGGCGTTAGGGCAGGCACCCACCCTATTTTGCAGCGCTGGGGTGAAGCCCCCCCTGCACAGCCCCTTTGGGGGGCTTTGGCACCCCTCCATACTCGGAGTGTAGCAGGTGCTTTGCTGAATGGGGGCCGCGGGCACCGCCAGCCCCTGATCCCCAGCGTGGGGCCGGGTGCCCCCCACCGGATTTTCCTCTGCTGGTGAGGTTGGCTGTGAGAAGGGCCGGATCCGTCACCGGCGGGAGGGTGCTAAATTTAGCCGGGTGCACAGAAGGCAGGGGCCGTACCAGGAACCGCAGCAGGGCCCGGCTGCCGCCTCGCGCCCCGGGGGGGCCCTGCCTGCCTTTCACTCTCTGTGCCCTAACGGGGTGCGAAGGGAAGGGGGGGTCAGGGAGCTGGGTGGAGGGGGGTCCTGCAGGCCAGGCGGGGCCCCAGCACCCTCCCCACCCATCATGCCGCACCCCATTGCAGCAGCCCCATCCCGTGGGGCAGCTGGCATCAGAGCAGCATCCCCCCGCCCCGCCAAACTCACTGCCCCCCAGCGCTTTGAGCACCCTGGATGGTTCAAAATGTCCTTCCTAGCCCAGGCTGGTGCTGGCTGGGCTGGGGACCCTCCCCATGCAGCCCCTGCACCTTTCGGGGAGCCACCCAGACCCCTGGGGGCTGCCCAGCAGTGCTGGGGACCCCGACGCCAGCCAGACCTGGGCTCCGAGCATCCCCTGGGGCTGGGGGTCCCAGGTGCGGGCTGCCGTCGGGATCCCCGGTCATGGGTCCAGCCCTTGCGGGCGGGTTGGGACCCCAAAAGCACCCGTGACCGATCTGACGCCCACCCTCTCCTCTTCCCCCGCAGATGTGCACCCCCAGCAACACGCCGGCCACGCCGCCCAACTTCCCGGACGCTCTGGCCATGTTCTCCAAGCTGCGGACCTCCGAGAGCCTGCAGAGCAGCAACAGCCCCATCACCTCCATGGCCTGCTCCCCCCCGGGGAGCTTCAGCCCCTTCTGGGCCTCCTCGCCCCCCAGCCACCAGCCCGCCTGGCTGCCCCCCTCCTCGCCCACCGCCCACGGCCTCCACCACCACCTGCACCACCCGCAGCCCACCTGGCCCCCCGCCCCCCCGCCCGCCGCCCCCCCACAGAAAGCCATGGCCACCATGGACGGCCAGAGATAAGACTGGGTTGGCGGAGGAGGGGGAACGGGGGGGTCTGGGCCAGGGCGCTGGGGGCAGGGGCTCCCCGAGAAACGCACTGGAATCATTTTCTAGGCTTTATTATTATTTTTAGGGGGGGAACAGGCTGCCGGGGAAGCCCATGAGAGCCTCTGCAAGAGTCGCTAGCTGGTCTTTTCTCCCCCCATTTTTTTTTTTTAAATATATAACTATAATATATAAATATATCTAATGTATATAAATCCAGAGAGAAGGAGCAGCAGCATGGAGGCAGCTGCTGGGTAGAGGGGGGCTTTCCCTATGCCCCCCTGCCCCGTCGCTGCAGCAGGGCAGGAGAGGGAAGGGCGGGGGGAATAACAAACGGTAAATGGACGGAGGCGGCTGTCGGCACCCGCATCGTGGCCACGGGAGCACCCCGCATCGTGGCCATGGAGCCGCTGGGCCCCCCGGCTCTGGATTTCCTGGACGCTTGTTGCAGCGCCCAGAGCAAAGCACGTCTCTCCTCTGGCTTCCGAAATTCAGCCCAGCTTCTTGCACAGACCCCCCCGGGCCCCTCGGCACCCCCCCCAGCACCCCTCCAGGGCCGGGGAAGCAGAACTGGGGGCTGTGATTTATCAAGGTGATGCTCCCCTGTCCTGGTCACCGCTGTTCATGGCCCTTCCCTGGGGAGGGGGGGAGCTGGGAGGTTTTTTAGTTTTCAAATCAATCTTGCTTAAAAAAAAAAAAAAAAACAAACCAAAAAAAAAAACAAACAAAAAGAAGAAAAAAAAGAAGAAAAACAGGTTGAAGGTTTTTTATTAATTTAAAAATAAAAAAAAAAAAAAAAATCACTTTTTTAACACCAGCTGTCCTGCCTTTTCTCTTTGCTGGGAGGATGTCCCTGGCAGGGCACCAAGAATGGGGGCGAGTCCCCCCATGGCGCAGCATCACCAGTGGGGACACTGGGAAGCTGCCCGAGTCCCACGTGCTGCCTGCAGAAGCCACCGCTGCTGTCCCCAAAGGCGGGGGCAGAGGGAAGGGGAGACCCCAGAGCCATGGGGGTGCCTGCAGCGAGGACCCCCCTGTACCGGGGTGCAGCCAAAACCCCATCCTGCACCCTCGCAAAATCCTGCGGCTTGCAACCCCCCCAGCCCCATCACCCACCTGTGTGATGAGCCCCCCAGGCCTCAGCACTGCCGGGACCCCCAGTCCCGCCCGCGATACTCAGGGGCTTGCCGGGCTTTTAGGCAAACCCTGCGCTGGGGGTGAATCCTCCTGAGTGTCCCCCACCGCAGACGGGGCACAGCCTGAGGACACGGGGGGGGCCCTGACCTCCCCAGCCGCTCTTGGTGCCACCACCCTTGTAATGACTCCAAACCACACGCCGGCCCCGCGCCGCTCCTGGCTTAGTGCTTAAATATCCAAACTAAATTAAAATGCAGTAAGGACGCGGCTCCCATCGCCACGCCGCTCGCAACAAGCAACTGGGGTAAACCCCAGGGACAGGGAGACCCCAGGGGCAGCGCAGCCCCCGAGGGAAAAAAGGAAAAAAGCCCCAGCTGGGGCTACTCACCCGCTCCGGTGGCACAGACAGCACCCGAGGGGGGGTGTGGGGCTGGGTGCTCATGTTTATAGGGGCGGGGGGGTGTTCATAGGGCGCAGATGGGTCCCAGCAGCAGCAAACGGGGCTGGGGGTGGGATGAGCACCAAAGGGGTCGGCCCCAGCTGGGCCGTATCCTGCAAATGTGATTAGTCCCAGGGGGTGGTTTTTAGCCCATCAACACCTTACCCCACCCGTGGGTGCAGGATGGCCCGTGGCTGGCCCTACCCTGCTGCCCACTGGTTTGCTCTGAGTGCTCCCAGTTATCCCACTGGAGGTGGCGCTGGGCGACCCCCACTGGATCCACCTGGGCACCCCCAAAGCAGGTTTTTAGCACCCATTTTTCCCCTGAAAAACCAAACACACCAGGGAAAACATCCCTGGGGGTGGGTCCCTGGGGCCTAAGGTGCCTGGGGACCACCGTGGGGTGGGCAGGGATGGGGTCTGCCACTGTAGGGGGGAGGTTTGGGGTCTCCCTCTTCCCACCCAACCTGGGGAGAAGATGCACCAGGCGAGCAGGATTTCCACGGGGCAGCCCCCAGGGACACACCACGGGGGGGTGAGGGGATGCTCCCCAGATGCCTGGGTCCCTCCTGGCTGTCCCTGGGGTCCCCCTCGGGGTTTGTCGCTTCGTGTCCCCCCACAACATGTCACTGCATGTGTGCATGGAGGAGACTCCCCCACGCACACAGCCATGTGTCCCCAGCTGTGACACCCCCAGATCCCCCCCAAGCTGCTTCCAGGGTCTACAGTTCCCCTGCCCAGTTCCTCACCCCTCGCGAGGGCAGCAGCGGGGTGGGTGCCTTCCTCTTTCCGTCACAGCAGTGTTGGAAGGACGACAAGGGGGTGACAAAGCGGGGGGTTCTCCACTAGGAATAAGGAACCAGCTCAGTGATGCTCATCCCTCGGGATAAGCCAGAGCAAACCAGTGGGCTTGGGGTGGGACTCGCTTTTGGCATTAAGCCGTGTCCTGCCGCTGCCCTTCCTGCCGGCAACCCATTTCCCACCACCTTCAACAGCAATTGGGCATCATCCTCCTCCTCCCGCTGCACCGCCCGGCTCCCCCAGACCCCCTTTGGGGCCACGAGCTCCCCTGGCAGGGGCCATCAGGGCCAAACGGGGCTCGTGGAGGCCGGGGGTGCCGGGCGGCGGTGGCAGCGGGGGGCCAGCACAGACCCTGGGGGGGGTTGGACCAGGGCTGCTTTCAGCTCCTCCGGAGAGGCATGGCCGCGGGAGCAGGGATGCTGCCGATCCCGCCTTGTGCATGATGGGAAAATCCCGACCAGGGCCACCCCGCTCAGGCCACGCAGGCACTCGGCTGCCCATCGCCCTTTATTGCTGCTGGCTGGAGCTGCTTGCTCGCCTGCTCGGCAGCTGGGGTGGTGGGGGTTCGGCCGGGGACCCCCAGTCCTGCTCGGCTGCTGGGGTGCTGGATCCGTCCCGCGGGGGCTGGAGGGGCGAGAGGAGCCCCGGTGCCCGGGAGAGGTGGCCGTGGGATGAGGCTGGCCTGTGCTGCGGCGAGGCGGCGGTGCCTGGGAGCGAGGGGCAGGGGTTAGCCCCCCTGCAGCCCAGGACGGGGCAGGCAGCGGGGGCCTGCCCGGCCGGAGACACCCGGAAACGGGGTCCTGGCCCCCACCATGAAGCAGACAGGCTGTTGTCCCACACTGGCCAGGACCACCCCCCGCCACATCCCCCCACCTCGCTCCGGCTCCGAGATGGGGACCAGTTGCCCCATCCACCAGTCCTCCCCCTCCACCCTGCCTCTGCCCCTCCCCATCCCACCCCAGACCCCCATCCCACCCTGCCCAGGCACAGACCCCTGCTTGCCCCCACCCACCAGGGACAGCAGGGTGCCATCTCCCCCCGCTGCCCCAGTGGGACCCTACCGGGCTGGCTGAGCGAGGACCCGGCGCTCTGGGGCCGCGAGAGCGGGCGGCCGCTGTCCCGGGCGTCCCACTGCCTTGGGGACAGCTTGGGCTTGTCCCTTGGGAAGCCTGGCAGGAGAGACCAGGGGAGCCGTGGGGGGGGAGCCAGGGGGCACACGGGTGGGAGAAAACCTGGCACCCCGCAGACGCCCTGCCCGCCCCACTGTCCCCTTCACACCCACTGGATCCCGCCCCAAGCCTGCCCCGGCCGTACCCTCCTTGCCCACGAGCACAGGCAGCTGCCTGTCCCACCGGCCCCGGTAGATGTGGCCGTCCTGGCCCAACAGCTCCATCTCGTCGTGCTGGGAAGGAGAGAGCGGGCTGGCTGAAACACGGGGCCAAATCCAGCGTCCCCAAGCAACCCTCCCATGCCCAGCTCTCCCTGGGGAAACTGAGGCACGGACCCCCCCACATGCTCAGCATCCGCCTCCCGGCCTCAGTCACCCCCACCGTATCCCCACCTTCATCATCCCTACCTTGACGGGGAGCAGGGTGGGGGGCTGCAGCGGCCGCGGGGCGCCGGGCGGGAGGGGCTGGAGGCGCGGGCAGCGCTGCAGCGGGTGGGTGAGGGTGTGCCGGCCCCCGCAGCGCCGCGGCACGCTGGGGAACCCGCACTCGGCCGCCCGCTCCCTGTGGGACGGGCACGGGGGTGCTCAGTTCCCAGCACCGCAGCACCCCACACTTCACCCTAGGCCAGGGCGGGGACCAGGGGTGTTCCTCAGTGGGGTACGTCCCCCCCGGCTCCCCTCTGACTGCTGCAGGGGACCCCCGCCCACCCAACCATGCTGAACCTGCTCTTTCCATGGCCCCGGTGAGCTGGCCATGGCCATGGCAGGTCCCCACGCCTCACGCAAGGGACACCGGGCAGCGGGAGTGGGGCTGTCCCAGCTGCGGTCCTTAATTTCGGCGACTCAGTTCACAGGAGGTACCCGATCCCCCCAAGCCTGAGACCAGACACAACTCATCACATGCAGCTTCAGTGCCCTTGAGACGGAGACCTGGGCCAGATGGGGCAGCGGGGGGGAGCTATAAAACCCCACAGACCTGGGGCAAGTACAGCTGACCCTCCGCGGCACATCTCTGCTCCCCTGCCCTGCCCAGGCCCCCCCGGACCCCTCCGCCCCCACCCAGGGAAGAGCTCTCCCTCACCGGGGCTGGGGCAGGGCCACCCTGCACCCAAGGGGCCGGAGGTGGGTCCCCGTGTCCCCTACCTGTGGCCGGGCTGCTGTGTTTGCTCCAGCTCAAGGATGGCATGGGGGCGCCCGGCGAGGCGGGGGGGCAGCGGCGGCATGGCCGGGATGGCCACGATGTGCCTGGGGAGGGCGGGAGCCACGTGTGGGTGACGGGGGACAAACGACCCACCCTGGCTCGGGGCAGCATCCCAAAACCCACGGGCTTGTACCCCATGGCATCCCCCTGCCCGCAGCCCCCGGGAGGAGTCCCCATCCCCTGCAGGGGGGGGCTGCGGAGGGGGCTCAGCAGGGTCGCACCCCCCAGGCAGACACCCTAGCCCCCGTGCCTGGCACAGCGGGGCACCGCCAGCACCCCTCTCCCCCCGTCCCACCCACGCACCCCCGATGCACGGGTGCTGGGTGCTACTCACGGGCCAGGCACCAGCATGCTGAGGGGCCGGTCGCAGGACACGCAGTGGAAATGGGCCAGCAGCTGCCTGGGGGGGAAAGGGCTGGGTGAGGTCCCGGGGGCACAGCCCTCCTGCACGCAGGCAGGCAGCTCGCAGGTCGCTGTAGTGAGTTACGGTGTTTGCGGGGGGAACCGCGGGGTTTCGAGCCTGGTTTATCCCACACCACCCCAGCAAGGTCCCAACCCGCTGGCTGGTTACAAGATAAAGGGGGTACGATGGGGTTGTTCGTGGGATCCCACCTGGGAAAAAGCTCCACCTCATATTAGGTGCTGGAGAATCCGCAGAGGGGAGCACCCAAAATCCACCACTGCCGTGAGAACTACTCCCACAGGCACCCACAGGACCCCAATCCCGTGGGAACTGGGGGTGCTGGCAAGGACAAAACGGGAGCTTTTCTGTACCTCTTGCTGGGGTGGGATGCTCCCAGCCTGGGAGCAAACGCCGGGCCAGGGGGATGCAGGATTCCCGTGGTTTTTAGGATGAGCTTTGTCACAGCTGCCCCAAGGACCAGGACACGCTCGCCTCGGCCCCGCTGGCACCTTCGAAACCCGGCAGCTGCCCGTGGCAGCCCAGGGCGGGCAGGGATGCGAGGTGAAGGGCGCAGGTGTCCACGCCTGCCATCCCAACCAGCGCTCGCACCGGTTTCATCACTTCGTCAGTGCTAATTACCCCCCTGCGCCTTGCTGGGAGGGCAGGTCACAACCCGGCTCCGCGGCGCCACGTGCCACAGCCCTGCCCAGGGGGACGAGCCGCCGTCCCCCGCCCTTGCCCCCGAAAGCCTTTGCACCCACACCCCAGTTTTGGTGCAGGAGGGCTCCGTCCTGCAGGTGCCCCCTCCTCGTGCCTCCCTTAATGTTGGGAACCTGCTACTGGTGGGATGAGAAGGCGCAGCTACCTCGTCAGCATCCCCGCGGTTCGCTGGCTGAACTGGTCTGATGCCAGGGTACCATGCGGGCACCAGCCGGGATAGCTGGAGGGAACGGGGTGCGTGCTGTCCCCGAAGCCATCGCCGTCCCCATCGCACTCACTTCTTAATCCCAGCTGCATCGTCAGCCTCTGTTGACGGCGCCTTGAGCTGCTCCAGGATGCTCTTCCAGTGCTCCTCCAGCTGCTGCCGGAAAGGCCCCAGCTCCAGGCGGTCCAGCTGCGGACGGACGCACACCCTCAGCCAGCTGCCTGGCATGGGACATTGCGGTCCCCGGGGAAAAGCCAGGAGGGGGGACCCTTGGAGGGACGCTGCCTTAGGCTGCCAAGCCCCAAAGGTGCCAGCTCTGCGCGGCAGGGACGAGCCACCCTCACCTTGGAGTCCATCTCTTCATTGAGCTGTCGCTGGACCTGGTGCCAGCCCTGCTCCTGGCCCGTCACCCGGCTCAGCATCTCCTGGATCATCTCATTCAGCCGCTCCATGCTTGCGTCAAACTGGGTGCGACTGACTTTGCCGGCCAGGGCGGTTTTGTCTGCTTTCTAGCAACAGGGAAAGGCAGGAGAGCGGTGGGGAAAGGATGGAGGTACGACGGGCAGGGCCAGCTCGTGTTGGGAGGAGAGGGAGAAGTGGCTACATGACCGCGCTCACCCCATCACCCCCGTGGGGTTGGTCCCACGGCCGAAGGGACCCGGGGGGAGACAGAGGGACCTGGCGAGGGACCCGCAGCTGGTCTGGAAATCCTCCCTCCCCTTGGCCAGTTCTGCCACCGAGCACCCAAGGGACAAGGGGCATTTGTCACCCTGCCTGGGACCCCCTTGGCTGGTGCCAGGGCCCCTCGAGGCCGTACCACATCGATTCCCAGCACCAGGTCCTCCTTGTCTGCTTTCTCCTTCTCCAGCCTCTCCAGGGACTGGAACAGAACCTTCCAACACAGAAAGCGTCCCATGACACCGCAGCCAGGTTGGACCTGCCTCCCGGCCAGCCAACCTGCCCTGCTCCCCCCCACCCAAAAACCTCCGGGAAGGGTACTTTGCACCTCCACAGGGCTGCGGGCAGGTTGGCAGTGGGACAAACCCCTTGTGGTCCCCAGCCTGGGGTCTGCCTGGAGGATGCTCTGACCCTGCAGGGGTTTCGGCCACCCACCTCGATATCTTTCTGCTTCTGGTGACGGTCATCCAGGAGGTTCCCCGTGACGGAGCTGAGCTTCTTGTAGTCCCCTTGCACCTGCACGACGGTGGCCTGGATGCGCTTCAGCAGCTCCTCATCCTGCTTCAGGGAGGAAGACGACAAGGCGGTCCCATGCAAGGGGGGGCTAGCTACCCCGCGGGGACAGACCCGGGTTACTCGGCCGGTGGCCGCGGGCTGTCAGTGTCAGCAGGATATGTGCATCAAGGCTTTAATTTCCTTCCATGTCGCTGACTTGTACAAGCCAATTTGGGGGGCAGCGAGGGGCTCCCCCATGTTACAGCAAAGCACAACCAGCCGGGGAGGGTCCCGGCAACCCCCTCCCAAGCCCCCCATGCCGGCATCTCCCTACCTGGCTCCTTCCCGGCGGCTGCCTCACCACCTTGCCCACCGCCTGCCGCGACATGAAGGAGTCCACCAGCTCCTGGAGCTTCTCGTAGCGCTGGAGGAGCTGCCCCACCTGCGTGCTGATGTCCATGCTGCAGACGGGGCACGCTGCCTGCGCCTCTGCCTGCTCCTGCCCCGCGCTCGCCACCATCGCCCTCAGCTCGTCCAGCTGCAGGAAGGGAAGAAGGAATCGGCTCTGAGATGGGATGGAAGTGGCCAATAAGCCCGGGTGCTGTGGAGGCTCGATGGCCCCAGCCAGCCAGGGGACACGGCTGGGACCCCCACCAGGACCACCCCACCGAGTCGGCGGGTGGTGGGAGTGCTCCCCCCGGACCTCACCTGCTCCTGCATCTGGTCAGCTGTCTTGGTCACCAACTGCTCCAGCATGGCCTTGGTCATCTCCTGCTGCTCTCCCAGCTCCTTCAGCTCCCGCTTTATCTCCTGCAGCGTGGACCTGGTCAGCGAGAGGGGGGCATGGGCAGCTTAGCCTCCATGGGGCTGCTTGGGGGGGTGTCCCTCACCCCCAAACCAGGATGCTCCCAGCCCCCCGGGCTTCCTTGCAGCCCCGCAGAGTGGGAAACCCTCTCCCATCCTTTTACTCCAGTTGCAGGGGGATCTGGTCGCTGCCATCCGCTTCCCAGTCGGCTCCAGCCACCCCCAGCTTTCCAAGGGCATCCTCCAGGTGCCTGATCTGGAATGGCAGCAGTGGCAGAGTCAGGGCATGGCCCCCCGTATCGTCCCAGCATGGGGACCCTTCAGCTGCCCCCTCCCTGCCCAAACCCCCCCCGGCATCACTGCAGCCCCTGGGGACCGCTGCTGGCTCACCTTCTCCTTCTCACCCTGCAGGTCGCTGGCCAGGCCCTGCAGGGAGCTCACCTGGCCCCGGAGGTCGGCCAGGACGCTGCCGTTGCTCTCCTGGTCTGGCGGGACGTGGTCCAAGGGGACACGCTGTCAGTGAGGGGGTCTCGCCCTCGGGGCCAGGCTCCAGGTGCGATGAGCCCCCGACCCAGGGCGTCCCCATGCCAAACACCCCCCTGCCAGCCCCCCCAGGGCTCCCACCTCTCTCCAGGAGGAGCAGGCGCAGCTTCTCAAGCTCGGCGTGGTCTGACTTGGTGGATTCCAGCTGGGCCACCTGCTCCTTCAGGGCGGCGTAGAGGTGGCCGAGCTGCCCGATCTGGCGGAGAGCCTCCACCGTCTCCGCGTAGCGGCCGGAGGCACTGCTGGAGCCCGAGGACCCCCAGGGCATCGCTGGCTCTTGCGAAGGGGACGAGGCCCCGGGATCGGCGTCGAGGGGGATCTCGAACCCCTGGGCTGTCAGCAAGAGGGTCCCCACTGCCGGGTGGCCTTCCCGGGCAAGGTGTGTGCTGGGAAAAGTCTTGCCTCCATCCTGGGGGCTTGTGGTATCCATCTGCGTCCCCAAAGCACCGGGGGTGTCTTCAGCGGGGACTTTCTCAGCGCCAGAAAGGCTGGGCTCCATGTGTGAAGGGCTTGGCTGAACCCCTGCTCCTCCTTGTGTCCCTGGAGGTGCTGGCTGCATCCCTGGAATGGTGGTCTGGGTGCTAGGGGATCCTGGCTGCATCTCTGGGGTGGTGGTCTGGGTGCCAGGGGACCCTGGCTCCATCCCTGGGGTGGTGGTCTGGGTGTCGGGAGACCCTGGCTGCATCCCTGGGGTGGTGGTCTGGGTGTCGGGAGACCCTGGCTGCATCCCTGGGGTGGTGGTCTGGGTGCCAGGGGGCCCTGGCTGCATCCCTGGGGTGGTGGTCTGGGTGCCAGGGGGCCCTGGCTGCATCTCTGGGGTGGTGGTCTGGGTGCCAGGGGGCCCTGGCTGCATCCCTGGGGTGGTGATCTGGGTGCCGGGGGGCCCTGGCTGCATCCCTGGGGCAGTGGCACTGGCATCAGGAGTCCTCGTCTGATCCAAGGGAGCGCCTGCCCACTTCTCAGGGGTCACTGGTGCTCTCTGCATCCCTGATTGCATCCCCAGGGAGCCAGGCTGCGTCCCTGGAGTCCCCTTGCTGGTCCCTTTGCTGGTCCTGGGTGCAGGCTCTGTCTCTGGTCCCTTCAGCCCCAGTGCTGAGCTTGCCCCATGCGGGGTGTCCACATCTGAAGCGGGGGGCTCAGTGGGGGCAGACTGGCCCCCACTGTCCTCCTGGGAAGAGGAGGCAAAGGGGAGCAGGTTTATGTGCAGAAGTGCAGCAGCAAGGGCAGACCCAGGGCCCCCCCCGTCCCCAGCCCCTGTCCCCAAACCCCCCGGTTCACGGAGCCAAACTCAAGTACCCCACGAGAGCTCAGAGGCAAAGGGTGCCCACCCCGTGGAGATTCCCTGAGCCTGGCCCCTCCCCAGCCCTGCTAGCCCTGCGGTTGCCTCCGTGCCTGCGGACCCGTTTTAGCAGCCGACCCAGGGGATCAGCAAACACCCTACTGATGCCAGCTGATACAACAGCAAGGCATTTTTTCCTCTAGCAATGGGATTCAGTACTCCAGACTTGCTGGACCGGACCCACTTCCCAGCCCAACGGGCTGCACCTGCGTTTCAGGAGCAGCAGCCCCAGGTGGGATTTGGAAACCATCTCACAGTGCAAAATGCCAGGGTTTGCCCCAAAACGTGCCTCTGCTGTTGCCTGCTCCCACCCACCAGCCCCAGAAGGACAGGGAGGGCAGGGAGCCGTGGTCCTGCCCAGTGTCGAGCAAGGACACGGGGCTGTGCGGTCACCCCGAGGGTTTTGGGTGCTCGCTTGCCCCATGGAGGGGCTGTTGTGGGCTGGGCGTCAATGGCGCAGACAACGGAGGAGGTCTGTCTCTCAGGCCGGCGGAGGAGCTGCCCCGGCTCTTCCTATGCCAGGTCCTGCCTCCCGGCGGGATGCGCAGGGAAGAGAAGTGCTGAGCAAACCTGCGCAGAGGCCCCGGGGCGTGCAGCGGCTGGAGGTGCTGGGGGCTGCGGTCCCACTGGGTCCCGCTCCCGCAGCCGAGATGCCCCAGCACTCACCGCCGGCAGACCTTGGCCTTCTCCTCCTCCTCCTCCTCCTCCTCCTCCTCCTTCTGCTTTGCTGCCCACCAGGCAATCCTCCAGCACCTCCCAGCGCACCATGTTGCTCACCTCCTCCGGGGCCGGGTAGAGGCTCAGCCTTTCCTGCAGCCTTTTCTGAGGAAGGAAGGGATCAAGGGGTCAGCCCTGGCCATGTAGCCAGGGGGGATGGGACCCACAGGAGCACCGACCCCCCAGCATCGTTGCCCAGCACCGCTGGGGACCGCGCCCTGATGTGGAGGGACCCGGTGCACTGGACCCCCAGGGGAGTCGGGGACGCGGCCGCCTCCTGTCCTGGTGCAGGATCCGGGCGTGCTTGCGGCCATACCACGTCACTGTCCAACGTTGTCTGGTCACGGAGGCCCGGCAGGCGGCCGGCAGCGTCCTGGAGGTTCCCCTGGAGTGGGGCGAGGAGAGGGACGGCAGTCAGGACACGGGAGCGGGATTTAAAAGGAGCATCCGCAAAGGAACTTGAGCACAAGACAGAGGGACGCTGGGCAGGGCTGTGCCTGGGGGCTGCGGCTGTATTGCACGGGTAGATCTTTATCTCCCCTCCTTCCCAGCACCCACGTTTCTTTTTTTACGGCTGTTTAGTTAAAAAGTGCCTTAGCATCACTCTGGTTGATGCATGTAGTTACCTCTTCAGCAGCAGCCTGACTGCAGGCAGCGGTGCCCGTTTCTGCCCTCCCCAGGCAGCGCTGGCAGGCAGAGGGTGGGGGGCTCCAGGAGGGTGGGCTGAGCTCCCCCGTTCCCCCCCGGGGACACCCTTCCCACTCCTCCCTCCCGGTGCCCTCAGGCTGGGTGACACCCGGGGCCGCAGGGCAGGGGTGGCAGGGTGACGTGGTGAGGGGCAGGGAGGGGGCGAGGGCTCAGCTCCCTCCCGGGGGCACCGGCAGCAGCTCACCAAGCCAAGTGCCTCCTGGATCGCCCGGATGTCCTCTCCCATGCGGGACTGTGCCGCCTTCATCCCGCCAATCTCCTCGAGGAGGTCCTGGGAGAGAGCCATGGCCTGGGAGAGGGGGGTGGCAGGGGTGAGCCCCAGGGGAGAGTCCCTGGGGACCGGGACCTTCACCCCGCTGTGGTCTGCACAGAGCAGAGCGGCAGCGGGCAGCACTTACCGTTCATCACATCTTCAACAGCAGCTCCCCAGAGACCCCCACCCCTGCCCCGGGGGGGGCCCATCGCACAACCCGAGGCAGCAGGGATGGATCCAGCCCTGCCTGCCCGCGCCAGGCTCTGTGCAAAACCACTGAAGCCGATCCAAAGGGCAAAGAGCCGCTGCCACCCCCTCAACCGCCGCCTGGCCCGGGAGGGCAGCGGCAACCGCCGCTAAGGAAGCGGGGAGTGACCGAGCAGGGGCCTGCCCCGAGGAGGGCGAGCGCTCCCTGCTCAGCCGCCCAGGGAAACCCTCCCTGCTGCCTTCTCCCCAAGTGTCCCCAGCAGGATCCGGCCCTGCAGCGCTGGGGGTGGCTCTTGCCTTGACCTGAGCTTATTTCTTCCCACTAGGGATGCTCGGGCAAAGCACAGCTGCGAACGGCTCCGCGCCGTGCAGAATGAGGCCCCTCTCTAGTCCCCACCGGTGCTGGGTTTAGCCCTTGGGAGAGCCAAGGGGATTTGCGGTGGGAGATGAGCCCCGTGAGGTGCTGAGGGAGCCTCTCAGCCGTCCGAGGAGCGGACGCGGTACCTAGCAGTAGATCGGGAGCGGGGAAGGGAGGGATGGAGAGGGCAGTGGCGCCGGACCTCCAGAGGTGCTGAGCCTCCGGCCAGCAGAGCCGAGGGCACTGGGTGCTGTATCGGACCCACTACGACCTGCTGATGGCAACGTGGGGAGCAACTGGCGCAACTGGAGCAGCATTTCAACCCCAGCTCTTCCTCCCCAAAACTCCATCCCTGTCCCGCAGTGAAGCCCCAGGTGCTGCCGTGAGCTCGGGCTTAAGCCAGACCTTGGTCTAAGGGCAGCAGGATGGCGGCGCGGACCCCGGTGGAGGGGGTGTCTCGCGGGGGAGCACCCAGGGGACTGGCAAGAGCCTCTACCTTGGAGATGCCGCTCTCGTTCGCTTCGATCTTCTTCTTCATCTGCCCCACGTCGGCGGCCACGGAGGCGACCTGGGAGCTGCTCGCGGTCCCCTGCAGCAGGTCCTTCCTGGGCAGCTGCTCCTCCGGCTCCTGGGGCTGCTGCCCTATGCCGTGGGCCCCGTCCCCCTTCTTCTCCAGGCCAGGCTGTGCCTTGGCAGGCAGGTCCCCCCCCGGGACGGGCGTCAGGCTGTGCCCCCGCTCCTGGGCAGGTAGGTCCTGCAGGCTCAGGTGCCTGAGCATGGCCTGCAGCAGGCTGTGCAGTGCCACGAAGTTGACGGCCCCGACCTCGGGTGTCCCGATGGCGACGTCCAGCAGCTGGGACAGGCTGAGCGGGGCCATCGCTGTCGCCCTGCCCGAAAACACGGAGCCTGACTGGGGGGGACGGGAGCCTTTCTGCCTGGAGGGGACCTGGGAGGGATGGGCAGCCAGCAGCCTTCCTCTTCCTCCTCCCCGCCACAGAAAGTGATCAACCCCATGGGGGCACGGGTGGCAGGGTGCCCCCCCGAGGGCAGGGCGTCCCCCGAGGGAAGGGCGTTCCGGGGGAGGGGGGGGTCCTCCTTCCCCGCCGCCCGGCCCCCCCCAGCCCCATACCCGGCTCTCCCCCACCCTGCCCGGCCCCCGGCGCCCCGCGACGCCCCATGCCCGCCCTCTCGGCCGTCCCGCCCCCCCGGCCTGAGCCCCCCGATCCCGCACCCCTGGCCCGGCTCCTTCCTGCTCCGCACCCGCAGCCAGCGGCCCCGCCCCGCGCCCTGGGCCCGCCCCTTCCCTTTCCTCATTGGTCACCACCCGCCGCTCCTCGGCCGCCCATTGGCCGAGCCCGCTGCCCACGCGCCCGTGTGTACAGAGGGGGCAGTGTAGCGTCTCCCGTTGCTAGGCGACGCCCCGCCCCCGGGATGACGTCAGCCACCGGCAGGGCAGAGGCCGAGCGCCCCGGCGCCTTTTCCGCTCGAACACCTCGAACGCAGCCGGTGGCGTCTCACAGCGCGAAGCAGCCCGCGCCTGCCGGGGGGCTGCCCCGCACCGCGCCGCGGAGGAGCGGGCCCGGCGGGAGCACCCAGCGCGCTCTTTCCGAGGCATCACAAGCATGACGGAACGCACCCCTGCCGCAGGGCTGCGGGGGGCGGCTGCTGACCGCACCCCCGCGGGGATTGCCAGCGCCTGGCTCCAAAGCGGGGCGCCGCACCAGCGGGGGAAAAGGCAGGCGGATGAACCCCGGCAGTGGGAAACAGCGCGGAAAATCTTGGAACCCAGGATCCATCGGCCAAGTACTTACAAAAATAATCAACAAGAACTTCTTTTCCCATGTCAACCACCGCACCCCCGAGCACCCACACCTCCTCCTTCGGCGAGGCAGTTTCCAGGAGAGGACGAGGGTGGGAGAGCAGGAAGCAGCGCAGGCGCCTTGCTTTTAAAAGATACGAGGTGCCTGTTTTCAGGCATCCACACCAAAGCACATTGATCTGCTCTGGGTGTGTATTTTTCCTTTCCAAGCTGGGAGGATTGAATTCGAAGAGGGAGCAGAGAGATTACGAGATGGGAATAAGACGCGCTGAGGCAAGACGCTAACCCTCTTATGAGGGATCCCAAGCCTTAACTCCAGCAATGGGCAGAGCTGCAGGCTCAGGAGCTCTAAAGCTGCACCCAGGAATGGTCAAGCTTTCTATAGACAGCACCCAGGACTGGCAGGAAAAGCTGTAAGACCCCTAAAATAGCACAGGGCCACATCAGCAGAGCGGTACGGCAGCAGCACGGGGGCGAATCTTGGGGCAGAAGGGAGAATGCTGAGGATCGATGCTGATGTGATGGCAACCTAGGTCCAGGCAGGGCAGATGTCACGTCCTAGTGTATGGTGGCCCCAACCCACCGCCTCCCCGTGACCTTTGGGGGCCCAGTGAATACAGGGTACCAGTTTTCCTAAAGCAGTTAGGGATTTTGAAACGTGAACATCTCCTGGCTTCAGTTTAGCCAACTGCTTTTGGCTTCTAGTCAGGCTTCTAAGGTTTGAAGCAAAGCCTGAGTGTAACTCGGGCTGTGGTCCCTAGTACGACCCAGGGGACACTGGCACAACCCTCTGCTAACTGGGGCCGTGGCTCCACCGCTTCTACCCAAATTCAGCCCAGTAAAAGCAAGCGTGAATGGGGCAACAGCACTCAACACGCCCTGACCTTGCTTCTGGCAGGTCTGACCAGCAGTTTGAAGGGGAGAAAGGAGCAATACCGCTCACATTTTTAACACTGGCTTCCAGTATGAAGAGCATGGTCCCGTACTGGCTCAGAACAAGGGGGCACGCAGACATCTGCAAGGACTTCACATGCTTCAGTCAATCCATTCAATAATACTTACAGCACATACCGTGTTACTCCACTGGGCCGAGGAGCCACGCTGTGGTCACAGAGTAGAGCTGTGATTTGCTCCTAGTTCTTTGAAAATGCAGGAAAACCACTGACAGCCTTAAGACCTCATCCAGCCCTGCGCATCCCTCGTGGGATCTGGCTTGGAGGTTTAATCTGTGCTGGATACTGGAGATGACCCAACCGCTCTGGGCTTTCGTGTACCCTCACTGGCTACGAGGCAGGACGCTATTCCGCAAGACAAACTCCCCTGTGCCGAGGCACGCTTGTTTGCCCGGCGTTCAAGGCTTGTCCTGCTCGCAGGGTCACTGCCTGCCCCTTGGCACTGTACACATTTTAGATGCTGGAGTGGAAGAGGGTGTAGGCAGAAGTTGAAGGATAGGCAAAACTAAACAACTGCCTCCTAGCAGTCATCAGCAGTGCTCTTTTGAAGCAACTGCCTCCAAGCAGGATTTGTTCCTCACAGGCTAGAAAGTGGGATAGGTTTTACTGGAGTGTGTTTGTCAGCCTCATCAAGGGGAAGATGACAGTTTGGGAATTTATTTTTATATCATCCTGGAGACAAAGCCCTTCACAAGCACCTTGTGCAGCTTTCTCAAGTGTCCCCTCCAGCCAAGGATTAGTGTCACTCAAAGGAGCAAGCAGCGAGTCCTACTTCCCCGTGCAAGGCGGTTGCAAGCTGCCAAGTGAGCCTGTTTACAGTAACAGCCCCACGGTACAGACACAGCAACTGTTCAGAGGGTACAGGGTTCACAGGAAGCACCAAAAATGAAAAATCCTATGCTTTTTATTGCAGGCTCAGTGTTAGTGTTTTGGAGAGCACAGCTGCATTAGAGGCAGATATTGTTCCAACTCCTTCCCCACGAGACTGCCACAGCTCATCAGCCCCAGGCAACTCCTGGTTTTGCAGTGCAGACAAGCGTTCAGGTGAGGACCTAGACCCTCATCTGACTTGCCACTGAAGAACAATAACGATCCAAGGCTCGCAAAATGAAAAGGCCAGCACATGAACTAGCACCCCTTGCCCTGCTGGGAGACACACGTGAGCTTGTTCCCAGCACCCCGACAGAGGGATTCGAGCAGCCCTGCAAATGGGTTGCCCTAAGCTGCCCTTTCTGGATGTTCCGCTAACTTAGTTTTGATGAAAGTCCTTGCTATGCTGTGCAAGAGATGAGAGGCCACTCAATTGGCAAGGAGCTGCTCTGCTGCTCAGCTCTGCCAGCAGCAAGCAGTCCTGCCCAGCTGCCTGAATGAAGCACTCCCTTCTGCGCGCTCAGGCGAGTCACAGACAGAAACAGAAACCCAGAGGCTGTCTCCTCTTGCTGCCCACACGCAGCTATGAGCAGTCTCTATTCCCTTCTCATAAGCTGACAGCTACTTCTTTTTTTGCTTTTCTTTCCCTCCCTACAGGGCAAGAGATAACACACTAAAAAAAAAAGAATCAAAGGAACTTAAAAATTCAACACCACCTCATTTCTCCATCTCTCTTAATTAAGATGTAGTCCTCCCCATTGCCAGTGGCCTCTTCTATTCACCTGTAAAGTGCTGGTCAGGTTGTTTTTTTCTATTAGATCTCATGGCTCAAGACCCTGAAAACCTTCACAGTCCTACAAGAATAAGCAGTTGTGTTATGCCTATAATTTATGGTATTGCCTTTTCATGCATCCTTCCTTCTCTTGTGGAAGCCAGGATAGGGGCAGCGCCAGGTCTAGTCATCGACAGTGATGTTGCGAAAGAGATAGGCCATGGACTCGCCATTGTGGATTCGTCGGATGGCTTCAGAGAGAATCAAACTGATATCCACAGTCTTTATCTTGGGGCACTGCAGCTTCTGTACCTCGTGAGGAACTGTGTTGGTTACTACCACCTACGGAGTGTCAGAAAGAAAAGACCATTAGTTGTGCCGCTGATACGCTCATCCTCACCAAACAGCTAGCCTAGATCAACTCCACGAGTGGTGCGTACCTGCTGTTTCACAGTTCAGAGGGAGAAACCCCTGTATGTTAGGAAAACAAATGGTCTCCCCCACGTGACAGCCAATTTGTTGAGGGGACCGGCATAACCAGCACTCTACAACAGCCACTTCCACACAGGCTGACAGGTCCATTTAGATCGCAGGATCTGACATGTTTGCTACTAAGGGCGAGGTTTGAAATCTTATCGTCTTAATGTACCCAACAGCCCGTCATCGGCTGGGGGAGAGGGACAGGTAGAAGGTCTGTACAGTGAGAAAGCAGTCACATGCACCCAGCTGCAGTGAGGGAAGTGTCCAGGCAGGGATGACTAATATCTGTGCATTAGGGAGAAAACATACACAGAGAAGCAGATCTGATCTGAACAAGTATTAATCAAACACACTTATTTTTTCCCCCCAATGAAGAACCAGCTAACTGAAAGCATCTGATGAAACCAGTCATTTCAGAGGTGAGCTATGTGGCAGGGGAAGAACATCGGTTTGTGGTTTTTGGTGCCTTAAATCAACCCAGCCAGCAGAGCCAGCCCTTCCTCTGCAGTCCAGAAAGCAGACGCACCTCATCAATGGAGGATTCCTCTATGAGACGGGGGGCATCTGCTGACAGGAGCCCATGAGTAGCCATCACAAAAATCTTGTAGGCTCCACGCTCTTTCAGGATCTCTGCAGCAGCTACAAAGCTTTCCACATCATCGATGATGTCATCCTGAGAAGAAACAGAAATAACATCAAAACCAGAAGTTTACCGTGCCTGCAGGACCGGAGCGGATCTGCAAGGTACTGCAACTTCGGCCATGCACACAGCCGAAAAAAGTAATCGCTGGCTACTTCAGCTGCTGTTGAGATGCAAGGACAGCCACATGCACGACTTAAATCTGTGAACACCATTTCCCTAATTTACGGACCCTTTTGCTAGTGTGCAAAACAAGTATTTTGTTTTGGAAACAAATTAGTCCCTGCACGTGCACACACACAGAAAGAGCTTATCTTCAGCAAGGTATTTTTTTTCACGGTGATAGTAGCTGCATGTTGATTACTTATACTTGCTGTGCCATGCTGCAGTGTGAGAAGCTCAGCAAGTGGTTTTTTTTTGGTTGGTTGGGATTTTTTTTAAACACTTCAGGAGATTTCTCTGCATGTCCTGGATTTGTTGAGTATTTGTAGACATCTGATGTTTGTAGATTCAAGGGAGCAAGGAGATTTCAGGGCTTAAAGTGCTGAAGTACAAAGGGTTTTCAACAGAAAGCTGAAATAACCAAAGCCACCAGCAAAACTGGAGAAAACATTGGTAACAGTCACGTTCCCACTCCTACACCAGCAGTCCCTCCTATCCTCTGGGATAAAGCAACTCAAGAAAAGATGCTGGGAGGGAGCCACCCCCCGCCCCTCTCCATCACACTCATACCACAATGATGGCAATTCTTCCTCCAACATCTCCAACCACAGTTATTGGCGGTTTCTCCTTGGCCATCATCACTAAAGAAGAAAAAAAAGCCCAGGTCAGTTAGCCTTGAGTCAAACCACAACACCTCCACCACACAAAAGGCCCAGCCCTTAACTGCGTCTCATATTGGTGCACGGATACAGACATGTGCTTTACATTATCCTGACACCCACCTACATGGGTAACCACTGGTTTAACCATCATTTTCCTCCTTAAATGAACAGCGCTGCTGCATAAAGATGAAGCTCTCAGTTTCTGTGGGGACCTTGTACTGTCCTCAGAGACAGTAAGCAAATCCAAATATCTAACAGACCCCTCGTGCCAGGAGAGCTACAAATGCCAGTTTATGCAAAATGCCAGTGACTTCCTTTGTGCTCCAGAACAGGACTTGAAAAAAGGGGTATCTCATGATTGGGAACAACAAACGGGCTTCTCCAAGCAACACCTCTTGAAGGGCATATGCTTTGCAATTTTTCACCTGTTCAACTCACTAATTCATCTGAAGGATTTGAGACTCGCACTGCAGCTTGCTTGCTTTCTCTCATATCACCAAACACACAAGGCTCTTTCAGAGGGCGTAAGGACCTTAATAACACCTGCTCAGGCAAAGAAAGCTTAAGGAAGTTTGCAGAAGCAAATTTGCTGATTTTTTTTTTTTAAAGTGGATTAATGGAAAGAGCAGGACAAAATCCAGTTCAAACTCAGTTCTACAAGCTCAGTGCAACCAGCAATCGGAAGCAAAAGGATACATTGATGAGCTGGGCTATCTGACACATGGTGAAGAAATGTACCGGGAAATAAGGTTCCACTCCCTCCTGACTCTACTTTTGCACTGACATGGTTCATGCAAAAACTACACGTGTTACAGCCTTTTATCCTTATAAAAACTTCCAGCACTAGTATAAAAAATAAGAGAGATACGAACTAGGATGCACTGACAGTGTCCAGATGTAACACAGTCTTCAGACTCACACCAAACAGCAATCAGTTTCTGATACTGGCCAGGGACTTGCTGTCCATAAGCCAAACCTCTCACTTGCCAGAGGGTGCTGGTTTATACAGTGAATGCAGTACAAAAACTCTCAGCACAGAAAGGACATGGTGGTGGGCATGCACGTGTCATCAGGTGATAATCTGGGCTGACCTAACCACTGAAGCAAAGAGGAACATCCAGCATTTTGTAACACTTACCTGGCCCACCTGCAACCCCCAGATTTTATGCTCCTTACAGGGAGTGCAGCAAAGTGTCCTACCGAGGCACTTTGTACCCCTCCTCTTCGTAAGCTCGGGTCTTGCCAGGATTCTGGCCACAGCGGCTTCTCAAGTGCCGAGGAGTTTTGGACATCTTGGATAGCAAGATCGTTCTCCTTTAAGATAACCTACTTCAATATTATACTTGAGCAGCATGAGAACACAAGCCATTGCCCATCAAAAAGCCTGTCTGAATATTGATTTCTGCCCTCCTGGGTCAAAGTCGTCCTACACGAAACTCCCCATCCTGCACAGCAGGCTGATCCAGTACTATTCCCACAACTCATCAGTGCCTGGGAATGCTTAGAGTGCAAGCACAGCTGGGCGAGTGAGTCAGACTCAGGGATGCGATGAAAGCAATTACAAGGACCACAGCTCCAAAGATTCATGTGTAGAGCTGTTCTTCATACACACGACCTACTCCACAGATTGGTTTTCCGTAAGCCTATGAAAACTGTATAAAAGGTGTCCAATAGTTGTGTTTTGACCGAAGTTACATTACTCATTGCTAGGTTTTGCAGTTAAAGTCACAGCTACCTTGGACTTAAGAGTTAACTGCTCTTTGGAGCACAGAATCCCCAGCCTCCCTTGCATTTTTATTTCTGAGTCTCCTATCAAATGCAAAGTCACATCTAAATCCTGAAGGGAAAATATTCTTATGAAAAGGAAGAGCACTTGTAATGAACTAGGATTAAGCGTCACGAGATAAGCAGACCATAAATTTCAATTACAGGCACTACCTACCTGCTTAGATCAGTTATTAATTTATCATCTAGTTTGGACAGTAACAAAACTCCTGTCGGGAGCTGTGAAATACCAAAAGGATGACATCTGGCTGCCATCCCATCCTCAGTGTGCATCCACAGATGAGTACCATTCCTGTTTTACAACAGCCAGGCTAGGGAAAACTCTTTTCTAAGCGCATGGTGAACAGGTCTAGGGAGCTGAAATTCAGCACTGTTTTACTCACAAACACATGAAGTTTCAGCAAATCAGCATCCTTCTATTCCATAAAGGAAGCAGACACATTCCTTGCTATACTTAAAGGCTAACACAGCAGCTAGCAACATTAGCAGTGCTTCACATCTCTTTGTCTGTTTTTAAATGCTGTATTTCAATTTTGCTTTATTTTTGAAGTATGGTAGGCAACACGTCGACCTACCCGGATCCTAAAGAGATGTTCTCCCTTTTTCTTGTTCAATTTTCTCTGCAAAGAAAAGAAAAAAATTGCAAGCCAAAGATCTACCCACAACCACATCAAATCTCAAGAGAACTGCTCCAATGTGATGAGAGCTCATGCAAGGGTTACTGCAGCCAGTTTCTTTTTCATCAAAATCTTTGGACGTATCAAGATGTGCAAGTCAGAACTGCTACGAGAAGGTGGCTTGAAGAATGATTCAAATAATAAAGAACATTTTCCTCCCAGACACAAAACCTCTATCTGTATGTAGACAAAAGAGGACAACAGAAGTAAGCCTCAGCTGTACTTCTGCCTGGCGTAACCCCTTGGATTATGTACAAGTTTAGGTGAAAAGAGTTGCTGTTTTTTTCTGGAGAGTCAGAAAAGATGCTTGTGGTATCTGTATCTTCTTGGGGGGGCTAATAAAGAAAAGAGAAAAAACCAAACCAACCACCATTTTTATAAAACAAGAATATCAAAGAACACTGAGGGATGGTGGGGAAATAAGTTCATCAGCCAAACACTCTAACCTGCACTTTCATTCTGATGTGAGTAATATACGCCAAAGTACCACACGTTAAAGGCGAGATTATCACTGGCACAACGAAACAGCACTCCCAGGTGCATAAACCTGTTGCTTTAATTAAGCAGTCAAAAATGGATTAAGAAATTCTAAACCAAATTCTGTTTGGAGCTGACAGTGTGCACGAAAGTGATAATCACCAAGAAAAATATTGTTGCCTTTACAACAGAGTCTATGAGCAAAAGGCTGCTCAAGAACGAACCGTTTTGTGAAGAGAGAGACCTGGAAGGACAGATAACATCCTTGCGCCCAGCCTAAACACAGGGAAGGGATGGGGGTAGGGAAGTAGGAACAGACCTAGGGTCACTCCAGTTTTTCACCCAAACTCTCTTCCTTCATGGCAGTTTGCTGGGCTCTGGGTTTGAAGCAGACCATTAGCTAGCTGTATAAAGTACTGAATTTCAAAGCCACTGAAATGATTTAACAGATGGTGCTCCGCTCCTTTTCTCAAGGACATGCAAAGAGTCCATGTGCATTTGTTAAAGCACAGCCCCAAGCCAGCTGCAAGCTTTGAGACACAAAGAGCACACAACCAAAGAGAATAACCTCGGAGTGACATCCTGTCTCAAAGGCTCTGATTTCTGGGGTTTGAGTGACGTGAACTGTTGCTGCCGCTTTAGCGCAGCACTTTAAGAAGTGCAATAGGAAGCACCTTTGGCATTTTTCTGTTACGGCTCCATATGACACCAAATCAGAGTATCACATCAGGCTACACGCTTGGGACAATAAATAAGCCATTACACTGCATAACACTTATAAATTAAAGGTACATGATCTCTACTAGAATAGGGAGAAAAGGTGCATGCCAGGACGCAGGAGCCCAGCCAATTCACTAGGAAGCCCATGAAGACTGGCATAAAGCATAAGCGATTGCTGTAGGGCTCTGGGCCTGCTCCCAGACCAGAGAGGTTTTGCCTCTCTTCTGGCTGTAACACAACTGCTGGGGACCCTGAACTGCAGTTTAGAGGGAGGACAGGACGTTCCACACTGATCTGGTTATAGCCCAGAGCAGGATGCTCCACGGATAGTCTCAGCCGCCCTCCAGGAGTACCCCCACCTTCTAACGGCCCAGACCCAGGTTTGTGGTAGCTGGGCCAGGCAGAGCTGGCGACCTGTTCTGTTTCGACAACCGGAGGTTTTTCTGGCCAGTTTTGGTGTAAGGAATCGTACAGCTCTGGGTGAGTAGCACGTGTCCTACCTTTCACAAACAACAATACAGGGACATAGCTGAACGCTGCTTCACTCTGCCATCAGACCTTACTCCACCGGGATGGCTGGTGATGGTACACACGCAGGAAGAGCTGATCAAGGGTTTTGTTTGATGTGCCACTTGAGTGGAGAAGACACACTTCAGATGACTGCATCGGACCAGAAAGGAGGCGCAGCAGAGAGGGTAAGTACAGACACTCACAGCATTGCCATCCCTAACCCTACCTGCGTTTTCACCTCTGGCTGGCAGAGCACAGCTCCATGACAGAGGCTGCGACACAACCAGGATGCGCTAGAAGCTTACAGACTGCTTTTAGACAGATATTACCTCAGTAACAGTCACTCAAAACTCACTCAAAACCAGGTATCTATCAGATTAGAAAATGGAGAGAAACGCAACTTTCTACTGAGAGTTTTGGACAAGTTCGCCCCGCACCTCGCTGACAGACAGCTACCAAGCCACAGCTTGATTGTTTTACATTTGTGCCTTAGGCATGCAAGAATGTAAGGTCATTAGTCAAGTGCTGAGTTTCTGCAGGAGATAAAATAAGAAAGTGGTGATACACAGCAAATTAGTTTGTGTTTGGATAGCTGAGGACTGAAAACAATTTTCCACTGGAATCGTAACTAAACTGGACAAGGGCACATTTCTGTATGAGCTACCATTTACAGGGCTCTCCAGCAGCACAAGCTCCCACAGCTGAGCTTCCTTAAAGTGACATGGTTGGAAAGAAAAATACAGTCGCACCAATGTCCCAATAGCAGACAAATGTCAGCTAGTGATATTTTGGAGGACAGCATCCTCTTCCGAGTAGGAGGGGAAGGAAAAGGCCAAGAGTAATCATGAAAATTCCTGTTTTGTTGGAAGGGGATGAAAAAATCCCCTTGTCAGAAGGGGGACAATAAAGACGAAGTCCCAAACTTCACTGCCAAACCCCACCTGTCCCCCAAGGCCTAAGAGGAATTTCACCAGCCACATAAGCATTGTTTAACTGATTGTATTATAGTGAGCAATGACTGGGGTAATGCAAAATGCCTGCAGTCTTACTTGCCTCCCCTCCACGACCTGCCCACAAACTGGTCGGATGTTCTCCCTAAACTTCAAAAGACGAGAGGAGACACTTATCAGTAGCCCTAGCCACTGCTGGTATAATTAAGTTTGGCTGCATGATGGATAGCTCTTTACCAGGTACAGCAGCGTGCGTCCTTTCCCACAGTCACTTCTCAGCCACGTTCACTGCACTCAATTTCTGTCCTACCACCATCTACCTAGAAAGCTAAAATCCTCCCAAGAGGGAGCTGCATTTTGATCGTACCGTTGTTACTTGACTGCTGCTGTTGCAGGAATACAAGCAATCCTAAGAGGACAGCATTTCCTAGAACACAGGTTTCCTCCTTTTTCTTTGCTCTGTGCTCCCAAAGCAGCAGCTTATCAATCGATGGCAAGAGCACAGAAAGAAGCTCAGCAATGATCTCGGAGAACCTATTCACCCTAGCCACACAAACCTCAAAACCTTGTCAAAACAGACACTGGAACATGATCACCTGGCTGCCGAGATGAAGAAAATTTCCAGCAGTAACAATGGCTGCAGCAGGAGGGGAAAACAAAGGCCAGCCCTCCCCTCCAACTGGGGACAGCAGCCTGTCTCAGTGGCTGCTCCCACGTTAGTTACACTTCTGCATTTCTTTTCTGTTTCATTAGCTCAATGAGTTTTGTTGCTGAGTGCTGTAGAAGCACCACCTTTATCAGAGGTGGTCAGTCTGACACTGTTGAGCGGGCACAGCCAAGGAGAACAATACTTATGCTCTGCATGGCCAGAAAGAGTTAAATAAAAACCTTCCGCTGTGCCTTCTCCTACAACTCGCTGATATCAGCCTTTCCATGAGAAAAATTCCACTGGTCCAACTGCCATTAGGTTGGTTATACCTACACAGCTAAACCAACAGCAATTTCCCACCAAACTTTTTTTTTTTTCCCCCAAAGGTAAGCAGAGAAGCTTAATCTTACACGGCAGCTCCAGACCAGGATGCACAGTTGCATTTTTGACCATCGGCGGGGAGTGACGTCCATCATCCATGTCCTGCTCTGTACACTGAGCCTCTCCGTGGATCACTGCTAGTCCCAGCCGTAGTCTCTCAGCGTAAGACTGAGCCCTGCAGGACAACCACAGCACGTCAGGAAGATGTTGGGCGGATGCAACTTCACAGCCCAATGCAGCAGGCCTCTTCCAGACCCTACCGGGCAAGCAAAGGCTGCACCTCTGTGGCTGCTCCCCAGCAAAAAACTTCACTGGAAGCAACTTTTCATGCCTCCTTAATATCCCAAAACCCACTCTACCCCCTAGCTGCACCACAGGGGTCTCCTGGTGTTCCTCCATATGGTAAATGCTTTCTGAGATGGTAGGCACTGCTGAAACTCATGCAGCAAGTCTGATCCTGGCCCCAGGTGAACCACCTAGCTCTGCAGCAGCAGAGACCTCCCAAGTTTACTCCCACAGGGTTGGGACTGCAAAATTCAGCTGCCCATCTGCACTACAGACGTCCATCCTGTTTCCAGCCACAAAGGACTTATGGACCAGATTGCTGATCCATTTGCGACCCTCCCATGTTTTTCCTGGTGTATTTCCCTTCAGCCCAGATCTTTTCCAAGTTACTTTTAACCCATTAGTAAAGCATCTATTTACCTTTTAGCTGCATCAGGAGATTTGGCTACAATAACTGCGTTTCTGTAATCTGGAATCTGGATGTGATAAAAAGTTATTTAAGTAAAGGCCTTCTTGCTAGCGAGTAACTGATTTGATACATGGCTGAATAATCGCGCCCACTCTCCTTCCCCAGACCCCAATCTTCATTCTGTGGCAAGAAACTAGAGAGGCAATTGCACTTGTTTTCAACACCAGCATTTGTGTATTCTGCCCCAAATGCAACACAAATAAGTTTAGTGCAGGCAGTACTGCAGGTCCTACTCCGCAGATGGCTGCGGCCCTGTGCCTCCTTCCCTGCTGGTGCCCACAGGCTCCGGCCTGTCCGCGGTGCTGAGCGGAGCCGTCCGAGAGACGGGGCATCGCACACAGCGCAGGGGAGGAAGAGGAAGGTGCAGTGATGGGCCCCGGCATTTGGGGCCGGAGGTACCAAACCCTGGCTCTCGCCAGCACGCGGAGCGCCAGTGCCCGCGCAGGGCAGGCGCTGGTCTTGCGTTCAAAAGGGGCAAAGGTGGGAACGTTCACTGTGTTTAACCTACGCTACATGGACCGGCTGCAGCTACTTCTGTCTGCAGGGGAAGGTCTGAACCCAGGGCCCGCTCTCCCCGTATGGGGAAGCCTTGCTCTCATCACGGGGGCATAAATCATCATCTTTTGCACATGGAAAATAAAACCTACATGCCCTGCCCCCAGCCCTGCTGTGCTCAGCATTCCTACCCTCAGCCCAAGACAAAGTCTATCAATAATTCAGAGCAGTCAGACATCCACTGCAGAACAAAGGGCGAGGGGAGACAGTTTAACAGGATTTAAGAGGTGATTAGATGTAGAAGCGTAAATAGCATCTCTCAGATGGCACTAACTCTACAGAGAGCAAGCTCATCTTCTGCTTATGGCCAAGAGTTCAATTTCTATCCAGGTACAATCATACAATATAACATTTTCCCACTTTCCTAAGAAACATGCAGTAGGTACCTCCTAAAAAAGAATTCATTAACAGAACGATTGACCTAGCCTGACAGGCCCAATGCTGCTATCACGTTAAGATGAGTTAAGACAAGTTGATATATGTAGAACTAGAGTAACCTCACTTCTTCCTGTATATACTGGAGCAAGAAAGGGGATGCTCTCAGGTTGTCTACTGGGAAGCTGAAGAAGCCTTGAATTTCCTTTTGATGAAGGTCCATAGTGATAATGTGTGTTAAACCTAAGGGGAGGAAAAAAAAAAAGAATTCATTGAGAGGACTCCCACATGGCTGGCGTTCCTTGAATAGCTCCATTTTCCAGACTATTTTAGCTATTACTCAGACTATTATGCCATGTGATAAAATAGGCATAAACAGATTAATGTAAAAAGTTCCAAAGACATAACGAGAAACAGGCATGCGATAAGTCACAGCACGAGGCTGACACTGTATTTCAATATGACACTTCTAGGCCACTTCCCCAGATGCAAGTTACAAAGAAATAAAATTAAGCTGAAGAAAATGAATTCCCCCAAAGTGGCTCATGGGCTCGGCAGCACGTCCCCACATTGAACAGGAGAAGAACGGAAGGACAGACACCCTCCGGGATGCAGTCAGATGCGCTGCAGCGTCCAAGCCTGCCATGCTGCTGCTCCCTGCGACGCTCACCTGCCTTGGCGAGCATCGAAGCCAGCAGCTTGCAGACTATAGAGCCCCTCTTCCTCATTTTGCTCTGCTTGCTGTAGGGGAAGTAAGGGATGACCCCAATGATGTTCCTGGCACAGGAAGTCTTCAGTGCATACGCCATTATCAGCAGCTCCATGACAGCCGTATTCACATCTCTAGGAGATTTGAAAACCATTCCAAATATTAGTAGGTGTTTTTCCTACGCAACTCCTTTTGCTTTTATACCCATACCTGTCCTCACCAAACCTCCAAGCAAATAATGCTACATCTTATACTACTGTATGCAAGACTCAGACTCTAATCGTATAGCTCCTTCCATCATGCCTCAGCACATTACAATCAACTGTTATATGCACAGCACTCAAGAACTGTGGACCGGAATTTGATTTTGTGTTCTAACATGAGGTGTATGATGATTTCCCTCCATCATCACAACAAAAAAAGGCATTTTTTCATTTATGTTGGAACAAATGTCCCTTCATACAGTGTATTTTGAAATAAAATAGTCTTTTGAAGAAGCAGCACACATGCGACCAACACAACTTCATCCACACTGGGTTTATTAGGGTATTTTTATTTTTAACAATGTAAGGCAGGTTATTTTTCCTGCCTTATTTTTACCGCATTTTGGAGCAGTACAAAGTCCAGATGCATCACTTTGGTGGAGGTCAGCATCTCCATGCTATCTAGCTTATCTAGAGATGGAAGGAACAGCAGCACAGTAAATGCTAAATGACTGCTTCTTGGAAGAAAAAAAAACAAAAAAGCAACATAGGCAGAACATATCTGTAGACCACAGTAAGAAATACACTTAAAACCCCATTTTCAGTTAGCTTCACCATGATCACTGGCACGGCCCAGCAGGAGTGTATTAATCTGCATTTTAATTCATTTTGGGAAGGGGAAAAAAAGCCACACCCTTTTAGTTCCTTCAAACCAACACCAAGAGACACTGTCTGCATCGTCACAAACTGACTCGAGACCATTTGGGAACTGAAGACCATGCACGTCAGAGAAGACGGAGGGACAGGCAATCCTCCTACAATGCAGACGCCCCTGCTTGGGGGTTTTCAGCATGGACAGCCTCAAATGACACACCACTTCCCCGGGCTGGTCCCCAGGAGGGCAATGCTGGTGGTGGCTCAGCCGTGGAGCCCATGGTGACAGAGCAGGGGCTGACCGGGCCATCTTTCCACACAGCAGCAGAGGAATAAACAGCAGAGAGCAGCTTAAAGCTCTGCAGAGCTTTTTGGACATTACCCAGACATTGCTCGAGGACCCGTTTTCCTCCTGACCACCGGGGATGGCTTCCCTGAGAGCTCAGAGATACCATTTTCCGAGCCTCTGTCTGTGTGACCCATGACAAACCTCTAACCATTTCCATTTCTCCACCGCTCCCCCTTCCTTCGGAAATGAACCTCCGATTCTGCCTCCTCATTTGTGAGTGCTCCGGGTCTCTGTTCTCCCGCTGGCCCCGCCAGACTCGCGCACAATGCCATTTACACACAGGAAAGCTTTGTTAGCTCTGAAGCACCCAGCCAAGAATTACATAAAACATAGCCCCCTGCCACGTAGGACAACGAGCAAACAAAGAACTGTTTCTTCCCTTTGGTGTTTTAGCTGTGCCAGTGGGGCCGCGAAAGAAGAAAAAGATGCTACTATCAGTGTTGTATAAAAACAAAGTGCCCAAGTTTAAGCCTTTTTAAAGTTCATCCCAGAAATTCAATATTTTCTCCCATAGTTTTTCAACTTAGTCTTTAAAAAAATATATATTCACATGGAAAGCAGACAGAGAACAAGACTGGGAAAAAGGGTGACCCGATTTCAAAAGGCACCAGCTGTCCTGGTGCTGTTGTGGGACACTGGAGGCCATATCGACGGAGAAATTACTGGAGGAGGAGCACCTCTACCCATACTCAAGCAGGACCCCATGCTGGATTCCGGGAAGCTCCTGCAGACCAGCCGGCCCAGGCAGTAGGCAGAGGCGGATGTGTCTGTCCCTCCACCAGGGCCCAGGGTGGGTGGGCTGGGGGGGCTCGTCAAGGCGAGGAGCACCCTCCTGGGTGCTTTGCGCCGAGCCAGCCGTCACACTGACCCGCTCCTCTGCGAGGGGCAGTGACCTGAACCAAGGGCCCAGCTCGGGGTGGGGACTAACTGGGGGAAATAACATCTGCAGTGGAACCCCAGCCACAAAACGGGTACCCCAGAGAGCATCCCAGTTTCCCTCCCTGCCTCCTGCCTCGAAGCCATGCTCACAGTTACTGCTGGAAAGCCTGAGCCAAGACGGCACACGGGGACCGTCAGCTCATTACCAGGACACCTAGAGCCAGCTCAGCTATCCCCCACACCCTACTTACCACCCCTCTCCAGCAGCCTGGAGCCTCCCTCACTGCTCGCCATCCCTGCCTGAGCCATCCCTGGAGATCCCTGTTCTCGGGGCTGAGCAAATGGCTTACCTGAAGCTGCCAATCGACTTTGCAACAACCAGCACCAGCACTCAGCACTAAAAGACTCCTTTCGCTTTTAGTGTATCACTAAACCATCAACTCCTTCATTTTTCTACAGTCTAAACATGAGCTATTTGGTTTTCCCTCACACAAATGCTAGTCCACACACCAACAGTCTTTCAAACTTTTTTAGTTCTGCTATATGCTTTTTGGACAGGGAGCTTGTATCAAATATTCAGGTCTTTCTGTTCTCTCTCTGTGCATTTAAGATGCAGACTGTGAACTCACACTACAGCATAACAAGGTTGTTTCCCTCTCTACTCCTTTCCTACTAAGTCCTAATATTTTGTTTGCTTTTCAAACTGCTACTCAGTGCAGAAGTCCTAATCTCAGATTATTCAACACAGTTGTTTTTACTTTCCTGAAAAGCTCCCTGAAACCCACTGCAAAACAGAGATGCCCTTGAACTTGTCCTCTCAAGCAATGCAGCAAGGCACAGCTGCAGCTTAAGAATAAAAGATGACTTGGCTGCACAACAGTGGCTCCTCACCTGGAGGGGCTTGAACATTTTGGCTAAAAAGGATCCATTTCTTGGCCCACAACATTGAATTCAGTTTATGGAAAAACAAGGGGATCAACAAGTTAAAAGCAGGGCAGCTTTTCCTCTCCCAAAACTATTGCTGTCCCTAATGCTATGAGTTATCTCTCTCTCAACACCTTATCTGTTTTATGTTTACACAGCTCTCAGTTACAAGCTATTTCAGAGAACTCTCTCATGAGGGACAACAGAATGGCACTATTCACCCGAAACATAATCCTGCACCAGCAGATTTTCTTCTTGCGGAGATTTAGTTGCTCCCTGTTGGAGGAAACACTTGGAGCATCTCTCTGAAGAGAGATGAGCTCTAGAAAAATGCCTCAGCCTGCAAGAGGAACCCCAGAAGTGAGCAAGCTGATCTTGTAGTCCTGCTGATTTCTTCAACAGGCCAAGCATTACAAAGAGGAAAGGAAACTGAATTCTCACTATTTCTTTGGCAAGCAAGCAAAAATTCTGTTTCAAGGGTATTCTGCTACCTGCTTGAGCTCTGGTACTTATTAGTTCTTGTGATCTCCAAAATATGAGCAGAATTTGGTAACTTGGAAAAAGCTGTCAGAGCAGGAATATCCTTGTTTTGCTGATTGTGCAAAAGGCATCCCATCTCATTTGTATGTAGGCTCCCTTCCCACCATCCTAGTGCGATCTCACTACACTCTTCCTCAGCCAGCGAGCTGCAAGGTTCCTGGGGTTAGCAGCTGGTTTTCCAGGCCCCTGGTTACTCGCGGCACTTCTTTTTCCTCTTACTCCAAGACTAGAACAGCCCAAAATAAAAACCAAACAAGCTCACTTAAGAAAAGACTCAACATCATTAAGAACTATAAGAGTACAGGAGGGAAGCTACGGGCTTCCACCTGAGTTCAGTTTCACACCATTACAGTGAAAGGAGAACAGTAGTCCAGCCTGTAATGAAAGCAATAGCTGCTGTTTGTTGCTGGCTCTGCTGCTTGGTAATTGGAAGGCAGAGGAAATTATACATCCTGAAATGGAAATGCCAGTCAGAAATCACCACGCAACTGAGCCTGCAAGGACACCAACACACAGACCAGGGATGTTTCACTTGAAGCCATCAGTCATACTTGTTCTTGCCTCAAGTGACACACTTAAGCTATTTGATGGGAAGCTTCTCAGTTTGCTGTGGCGCAAGCGATCCTCTGGGAATTTTAACAGCTTAACACTATGTGGTGTCTTAAATGTAAGGCAAAGCAATGACAACACTGGAAAGAGACTGGTTATCATGCCGGCTAACGGCAAGCAAACCTATCGAACAATCTGCTGCACCAGAAATTCAAAGCATATCTCCGCTGTAAAACTGAGCCACAAGTCCCTTACCTGGGGATTGTCTGTATAATGAAGATATCCTGTCCCCGGACGGACTCTTTTATTTCAACTCTTGTTTCTGAAGAGGATTAAAAACACAGTCAGTTTTGTTTCCAAACATCAGGTTTACAGTGATAACACACCATGTTTTAGCAGCAACTTTGCCCACTGGTCAGGGCAGATGAGGACTTGCTCCTTTGCTCTTTGTGCACATACACTCACAACACACACGCAGATGAGCCAAGTGGATTTTCCAAAGGCTGGTCCTGAGAAGAAAAGAGCTCGCAGGACATACCAGTGAGTTAGCTGTATTCACAATGCAAAACCAGGCTGAATAGCTGTTCTCTTACACATAGAAGACAATTACCTAACTCTCAGTGAGAGATCCTTTTCACTTCTCCATGCTGAGGGCTGAAAGCTGTCCATACCACAGTCATTAGTGAACAACGAACCACCCAAAGCAGAACAACCTCTAGTACTGGATGGCCCGGTCAGCTCCACACAGGCTGGATAGCCCAAGGCAACACCAGCAGCACAGAGTTCAGAGGGAGAACTCCCCAACTTCACTACCAAGGTCAAGGTGTTTCAACACTGACACGAGCTGGAAACCCGGGTCTCTGCTGAACACAGTTCCCACAGTCCCAGACTCAAATGCAAAAGCCAAGCCCCAAAGCAGCTCTGCAAAGCCAAAGCAATGACACCAGGTTTCCCCGAGGTGCCTGTCTTAGCCACTCATTTCCTACGCAGTTGTGAACTGGCATGAGTGAAAGGAGAGAAATATCTACCCAGCTACTGAATTCAAAGTCTAATTGCCTGGGCACTGGCAGTAACCTTAAGGGACTCTGCTGAAAGCAGACTGATTTGCTGTGCAGTGATGAGGAACGACTTCAGACCTTGTAGCAAGTGACCTGATTTAAAACTAACCCCAAAGGGCAGCGAGCTCTCACTAGTGCGAGCACAACAGCCAACCCAACCATAACCATACGCAGCCACGGCAGCTTACACACCGTGTAAGAGCCGCAGCACTATCAAAAACCCTCATGCCGAGCCAGTGCCGTTTCCATCCCTTCCCCTCGCCTGTATCAGCTCTCTGGTTCTAGTCTCTCTTGCAAATAAGGTAACCAAGATCTTGAAACAGTAAATGACTCTTAGCCACTGAACTCTGTTAGCCAATATCCTTGTGGTTTAGCCCAGCATCTGAAAACGGATGCCTGCTAAGTTCAAAGGGACAAAAGCAAGCTCCAAGAGGCATGCTCCCCAGCACAGCCCTGAATTTGCACTCTTCAAGGCAAGAGGACCGGTCCCTGCCAGGGCAGCCGTAAACTGCCTGTGGCAGGGGAGGGCTGGGAGAAGGGGATAATTTAAAAGTGTGCCAGGCAGACATTTAGAAAGCAGGCCATTACTTTTAAACCTGGAAGATGGCTGGAATGTGGCTAAGCACAAGAGCGCGTAAATCTTGGGGCAGCTAACACCCAAGGTAGGACTCTCCTTTAGACGAGAGTTAGCTGACAGGCAGGCAAACGAGATAACAAGGGAAAACAAGGAACACATTTAATTGCTTTGTCCAAGGTCAGTCACGGAAGTTTAGCACTGCCAGGAGCAGCAGTAACATCACAGCTGAATCACTGCACTTACTAGACAAGTTTGGCCAATGGAGTTACCCAGTATTTCTAAGATTACTTCAAAACAGTTGCAAATAGTAAAGATTTCTCTTACCTCCATTGGTTTCCTGGTACACCACAGATTTCCCCAGCTCAGCACCAAGACGCCTAGAAAGAAAAAAGGAAATTATAAATGGAGAAACCCAGCATTCATGACCCAAAGCAGAGACTGGACCAACCATTACACACCAACAAAACACAGCATTGCCTAGCAGGGAGCTGAGTGCGCCAGCCAGGCTGCAGAACCACGCGTCCTCCCCTTCCCCTGGGTCTCCTTCCCTCCGAGGACCCTGGGGACGGCCCTGGGCCACACTCTCTGCAGCAGGTCGGTGCCGTACTTGTACGACTGACCAGAGGCTGTGTCTTCTGATGGTAAAGGACTTCTTGCTAGCCTATGCAATGCCACCTTAGGCAGATCTGTTGTGGAATTAAACATTAATGATTTACTCAGACTTGATTAATGGCAACTAAGTCACTTTTTCTGACTCCCACATCTTTTTCCCCTCTCCCCCCCCAAACCTTCCTTCTGAAATAACTCAGCTGATTGAAGAGATTTTAACTTAAAAAAAAAGTTTTCTGATTTTTTCAAATTACTCCTTCCTCTTCTCAAATGTCAAACCTACAACATTCATCACAACAAAGATTACAGTCACTCCCCTTTTTTTTTTTTGTAAATTTCTTTCTTATGTAAGAAAGATTAATTTTGAAGAGCATTTTAAAAGGCTTCCAAAGGCAGACTATTTCCTCAGGTGACACTTCTGTATTTAACTGCACTGACAAGTAATCCATTAGTAAGTACTTAGAGGCACGTGTGCTTTAACCATGAGCCTCAGCTGAGAGACCCCGCACCAACGAGAGACTTGGGATAGGTGCAGCTCAGCTGGCTGGAGCACAGGGCAAGTCCCTCCTCTCTTCCAGGGTCTGCTCGGTGGCCATGCCCACAGGCTGGATTAGGAAACAGTTTATGCCTGCAGAATGCCTCTGTTCAACACGCTGGTTACGGCGGTAGTTTCCTGTCTGCTCATACACTGTATTTACCTGGACACATGCCAAAATTTTGTGAATCAGGACTAATCCTAAATAAAGAGCCCGCATCTGTTGCTAGCTCTCCCCTGGTCTACCACCTTCAGCAGTCAGTCTCTCTCCATCTCCTTAGCCGCAGACTCAGGCTCATACTTAAATTGTCACAAAGATATGTTTTTCCAGAAGTCAATGAGTGAGACAGCCCAACACTGTCATGCTGCTGGCCCACCAGCAACTGCTGGACTCAGCTACAAGTCCACAAGCTGGAGGTCTCGGCTAGAAGCTGGCCTGGAGAGCGTGCCCGGGACAGCTGCGATAACAGATACTCAAATGCAATGTGATATATTTGCTTAGCTGGCTACAAAGCACATATCTGGCACACACACGTTCCTGATTGTGTGTCTGGCAGTACAATTTGCCATGGCTGGGGCTGGTGAGTAAACTCCTGCATCGAGAATTGTACGTGCGAGATTGTAACCAGCCCAGCTCGGGTACCAACTGGAGCATCACCCAGGGACTGTGCAGTCCAGAGCAGGCAAGCCACCCGAACCTCTAATTTGGCTTCTCTCACCAGCCCCGCTGGGTTAAAACTTGCAGCTGCAATACAAAGGCACCCTCAGTACCTTCAGTACCTTCAAAAAGAGATGATGCTCGTCACGCAAAGGCAAACCCAGGGACCCCAGGGATAGATGCACAGTAAAGGTGAGTTTTGCAGATGGGATCCATAGAGCACTTACTGCCACCCATTGGGATCCCGCTGTCTTTCCAATGACAGTCAGGCATTTGCAACCACTAAGCTTCGGCCTAATCGCTGCCAAGGCATCCAAGTTGAAACAAGCTCAAGTACCACACACACACAACACAAACCAGTGTGTGGGGGGAAACGTTTAATGACTCACACTTGTTCCTCCACAACTGCACAGCAAGTCTTGCAAGCTCCCTTTGGAGGCACGTGCGCCACGACTTCACTGCAGACAGCACGTTCCTACCTCACTACTGGAAAAAAAACTGGAAAATTAACGAGACTGTGCAAGTGCCCTTAGTCAACCCTGCATCTCATGGAAGGAGGGAAAGCTTCAAAAACAGTCCAGCTGGACACATTTCAACTAAACACCCCTTGGAGGGTGGCACTTCCAACGCTAAGAGGTGGCGAACAAACACAGCGGAGGTTTGTGACGCGCTGCGAGGATGTAGCTGGCAAGAAGGAACCAGAGCCCAGCGGTCCCCTCTTCAGATCATACAGCAGCAATGCAGTTTCTGTGCTGCTGAAACAAGAAATCGGAAAGGCAAGTTTGCTCCCCAATGGAAAGAGGGACACTAAACAGCCCAGCTTGTCAAACCTGGGTGCAGACAGCAGAAGAGACAGTAAGCAGCTGCCAACTTAAAGGAATGAGTGGTAGTGGATTGCTCTGGTCAGACAATAAATCCCATCTCTGCTCCAATTGTTGACTGCAAGTAAACAAGAGGGGCAGCAATGGGAGGGATATGAGATAAAAGCACCCGTAGAAGTCATACATCAGCCCCACGATGCAGTCCCCGTGAACTGCAGGCATGGCAGAGGGACCGACAGGCAGCTCCACCACAGCAGTCCAGGTATGTTTACCCAAGGGGCACACCTTCCACTAAACCCATTTCTGAAGGCTTTGCGTAAGCTGCGACTTCAGCCAGTGAAGGAGTCTGATAAAACCTTGATTCAGTCAAGGCTGTTAAAGAGGGGACTGTTTGTGCAGCTCCTGTTGTAAAACACCAAATTCCACAGGACTTGTGTCAAAAGGGAGATTTGCACCGAAGTCAAGGGCAGAGACGGCCTTAGCCTACACGCAGCCTGGGAGCAACCGTTTGTAACAGAGTTCAAAGATAAATTCCCCCTTCCCATCACCTCTCCCTTCTTCCCGTCCATCCCCAGCTCTCTTCTCTCTAAACCCTCTCCGCGCAGAACCTCCCAATTGCTCACTGCTTTAGGCGATAAAGGAATCAAACTGACAGCAAGAACTCTGTTTGCATTCGGCTTCAGGACTAACAGCATAACCGTATGAAGAGGGGTATCACAATTACTGGATCACTTGTCTGCAGACATGAGAGCTACACTAGGAAAGAAAAGGCTGCCACTGCAGGTAACCCAGAACACACACCCCCGCAGAGAGATACGGCTTCTTCTGGTAAAAATAATACTTTCGGTCCTGTAGATAAATCACATCCCAAGCAAAATGAGCCCCATCGACAAAAGCCCTGCAGAGCAGGAGTTCACTTCTGGAAGCTCCCTTCTCCATCCAAGAGAGACAGAAACTCAGTTTGGCATTGCTTTTGTTTTTAAAAGCAGCAGCCTTCAGAACTGGGATCTGTTAAAAAAGCTGTGCGCATACAGTCCTGCCAGGCTCAGCGCAGAGGGCTGGGCACAGCGGGATCACGGTACTACTACTACAGGCTGCTTGCAGCTTTGAAAGTTTTTAACGCCGTCTCAGTGTAAGCTTTCCCTGTGTGACCACGCATTGCTCCTGGTGGGGAAAGCCCCACTCCTTGCTCTGCTGTCCTCGCACCAGCTCCATCACTAAATCGACTCCTCTAGGACCTGATAGCATCTAAGAGAAAAATTCTCTTTATGGCGTTAAAAATCCTACTCAGAGCAATTGGCCAGTAAAAATTTATATTGATCTGGAATATCTCTCTCTGTAAACGTTGCCCAGGAAAGATGATCTAACTTTCCACAGTCTCAACACATGCCAAGAGGATATTAAGCTGTGGATACAAAACTGTGGATACAATCTGTCTCAAATTCACAGCCTAAATGTGAACAGCTCGGAAGTCACCTATAGTTTAATGAGGAAGTGACACACTGCAGTATTTTAGGAAACACTTTAGGTTGTATTAGACTCTACTTTAAAATGCTCCTCTGAAGACTGTCAAAAACCACTGTACCAGGCTCTCGAGACAAAGGACAGTCAGTTAAAAGACTTGACGTTTAGCTGAATCAAAATTCAAGGGCAAGTGCACTTGCAGTATTTCATGCCATCAAAGCATGTTTCAGTACCGCTGGGAAGGGCTCTCAGCCCGGGCTGCGTTTCCTTCTCCCACTCTGTGACAAGCAGCTAAAAGACTTTTGTAAAGTTAACTCCGAAGGAAGCTTCCAGGCAGCTCGCGGTGCAAGCATTCCATTTGAAGAGAAATCTGCATACAAAGCCCTTGACTATGATATGATTTTATTTTGGCAATATCCTCTTCATTACATACACTTTCACTGGTCTCAGCTCTGCAAATACCTGACTCTCCCCACATCTACAGACTCCACGAACCGCTGCAGACTCCAGAAGGAGCTGGAGCTGACAGCGGAGGATCTGCTCCGTGCTTGAACATGGCCAAAGCAAGCCACAGCCTGACTTTGAATTGCTTTTCAAACTCGAGCAAATCTTTACATAAAGATCAGTCAACTGGCCCAGCTAGCACAGTGGCAGCTCTACAGTGTACTTCTTAATCTCCCACTTCAAGAACAAGCCAGAAAGGGAAAGGAAACAGCAGCTTCCTGGATACGAGGCAATATCCTTGTTCAAATACACTTATAACTACTTGAGCTCTCCTTTACCTCTCCCCATCCACCTGGCACAACTGGATACTTAAGAACAGCCCCTGCTGCTCATCTGCCACTTGTACCCAGAGCCATCCAGCACTTGCGTCATTTGTTCCAGCCGTGCCAAAGCTATGCAGCTGAACTACTGGCAAACACCGTGCAGATTTTCCTCTAGTCCTACCAGTCTGCTCCTCGTGAAGGAACTTCCCCTAAACCTGGCACTGGCCAGCACAGAAAGCTACCACGCAAAGCCAATCTGCTCAGCCACATTATATGCTCCACCTAAGCTGCACAGAAAATCTCAAAGCCCAACTGCTCCACGTTCACCCTACTCCAGCACCGTCCCCCACCTGTAACCCTCTCCAACTACACTACTTTTTAGCTGGTTATTCTCTTCCCTTTCCAAAATCCTTTGATGCAGTTTCACCCTGTAATATGTTAGCCTCCTGCCACAGTGCTGCATCTTCTGAGATGGAAAAGAGTTGGTGCCATGTCCTCTCCTCCCACAGCACCACACGAGCTCTTTCCAGAAGGCAAGAACAGGGTTTGGAATGGGGGAGAGCAGCATCACAAGGTTACTGTGATCTGACTGCCCTGTGCCATCCTCTCACGTAGTGGCAAGATGACCTAATGAGGAAGGCTGACATTACTCTTCCTCCATCCCATCAGAAGTTCTCCTTCAACTGAGGGAGGCTGCTGCAAGTCCTCCTGACATGCTGTCTCTTCCGAAAGCAGGGCTCACCTCCTGCTGATTCACAGAAAACACCACCCTGGTTTTAGTGTTGTCTACCCAGCTCCCTACAACCAGAGATCAGAACACAAGTCTCCATCTTTTCCTCATTACTCCACGTGGTTTAGGCTCACAGCTTTTATCTTTAGATCACCAGCATTCTCCATGCTGCAAACCAAATGAATGTCTAGAATACTCACATCCGCAGTCTGCAGTGAGTTTACAATAGTATCACGTCCCACATAACGCAGACCTGCAGGAGCACTGGGGAGGCATCAGCAAGCTTCAGTCAGCAATCCCCTCCAACCCAAACACACAAGCAGGGAGTGGAATGTAGTATTCGTACCCTCTGTGCCAAACACTGCAGTCAGAGGGAGATCTAAATGCATCTGTTGGACGCCGCAGATTAAAGAGACTTGCTAGACTTCTCTCCCCACAGCAGCACACAAGGCCAATTAGGGATCAGCACTCATCACAGAAATTATCTTTCTCCCCTGCAAATGCAGCTTGTAATCAGATGCAAGTGTCCTAATTACTGCAGGAGTTTTCTTTCCGTCTGGGCAAGAATTTAAAAAAAAAATCACCCCTCTCAATTTATAAGATACAAGTAAACATATGGTTTTATTTATGTTTCAGTGGTCCCGAATCTAAGGAGCATCTTTATTATTTAAAGTTTCACAAGGTATTTGGTTCTCATATGCCAGCACCATCCCCTCTCCCTGACAGAAGCTAACATAAAGAAAAGCTCTGAAAACTCAAAGTGAAAGTTGGACTAAACATTTAGTCACTCATCCTATAACCAGACAAGAATGCATAATGGGAAGCGTGCCAGAATGCCACGCTCAGAGCCTGAATCGAAAGCAACTCTGGAAGTTTTGCATTAAATGAAGCGAGGGGATTGAACAGCTTTCAGATGTCTGGTTTATGTCACACTGCTCCTCCCCAAGCTTGAGATTTCAAAAAAGAATAAGCCAGGACTCCTCAAGTATTGATTTTAACATCATACCTACAGGCAAAGAGCAACAGAGCCTAGATGGACAAGTGTCTCAAGGGGCCCTACTCCTAATATTGCGTGTTGTTTTAAAGTTCTTTTACTACTTATACTAAAGGTCATAAAAAAACTTTAAAAAGAACGCACAATATTAGAGGACAGACTCACCCTTATAAGACTGCTCCAATTCTATTAAAAGGCGCAACTGCCCTCCCCAGCAAAGTACAGGCTGGGATGTGACACAGTGGGAAAGCCAGCAGTCACGCATCTTTTGCAACCTGAAAAAACAAGGGATGTATTACAAACATGATGAAACAGCCCCTGAGCTCCTAAGGGAAGTCAGTGCAAAACCACCGCACAAGGTGCTGAAAATACCTTTATTTTTGGGTCACTTTTTACTGTGGGCAAATCCGTACTATTAATGGTTCCAGATTTTGCGCCCCCCCTCCAACAAAACCTCATCCACATATAATGCTTCACACCTTGCCATTCCAGAGTGGTCACTACTCCCATTTTACAGAAGGTAAAGCTACGTGTCCTTAAGTCTCAGTTTAAGCAGTAGCTGTGTATCACACTGTTGTGCTCATACCATGACTGGAGCATCCAACTTCCTCGCTGACGTTAGAGCCAAGGCAAAAAGCCCACATCGCCTCTATTAAAAGTTGATTTTGTGAAGGACATCCACTCTCTGGATCCTGCTGTCATTCACCCTCAGAGCATCACTGGAAACCCTGCAGAGGGTTACAGCAGCACGTCACACAGCCAGCTGTGTGTGCCAGCCTGGGGAAGCCTGCTCTGTGTCTCTTCTCATTACATCTTTTTAAAAAAAGTGAGTTATTTTTAAGACAAAGAGCAGAGAATAAAGATTGCCCATTTGCTCTTTCAGTCCTGAGAACTTGGAGCTCGTCCCCAGGGGACTTCTGTTATGTTCTGTGTTGACACAACAGGACAAGCCTTGTAAAGCCATGTCCCATCTGTTGCAGCAAAAGTTACTTTTTTATATAGAGTCGTACCAGTGAAGGGAAAGTGATATGGAACTGACAAAATATAGCAAAAATACACGAGCCAAAAAAAACTTTCCACTCCCAAACACAAGGATTTGCCTCTCCACCTCACACCCAAAGAAGTCCATCGCTATTATCCAACACTTATCCCATCAACACCAGCGATCCCAGCCAAACAGCCAAGTCAGCTTCGCGGAGATAGTCTGTGCTAAGGATTGAACACACGGTTTATTAAGCTAGCTGCACAAACAGCAAAATGTTCTTCCAGTTTAAGGTGGCAGCACACCTGTCTTTAGTAATGTTTCCAATTTAAGCACACCCTTCGAGACAGGAACAGGCCAGCAGCTGCCTAAACTAAACTCTCTTTTGTTAGCATGCGCTGCCCGCCTCTCCTACCCCACTGAAATGCAGATTCACCAATCCGCTTTGGTTAGCGCAACTGCTGGTGTTGCACCGAGGTCCGCGCAGGCAACGCTCCCCAAGCAGCGAAACTGTTGAGCACACCAGGTCGCCAGCCCGTCCCCACGAAAAGCAGCAGAGAAAGTTTTGAGCATCTCCCAAACCAGTTAAAACGCTTTCTGGGGTTCGTTCAGCCAAGTTTCACCTTCTCCTTCCCCAAAAGTAATAGCGTTTGCTGCAACCCGGCCTTTCCAGCACTGAAATGGATGTCAGAGATGCAAGAGGCAGAAAGCAGCCGGTCCATTGCCGTCGCTGGGTCAAACTGAGTTACGGGGAGGGATGAGCCGGCGCCGAGGAAAGGGCAGAGCTGCTGAGCACTCTCAGTGCAAACCTCTGCCGCAAAGGTGTTCGCAGCAGACACCTTGGGCTCGGGAAGGCGGGAGGACGCCAAAAGCCTCTCCAGTCGCTCCGAAGAAAGCCTGCCTGCTCGGAGGGGCTCTGGGGGGGGAGAAACTGGAAAGAGAGGGAACTTACTCCGTGATCCTCTTCGCCAGCTCGGTGCACGCTGCCGTGGAGTTGGCCGAGAAGACCCGGTAGCCACTTCTGGCTGCGTTCATCGCCAAAGAGTCATGCAACCCCCGTGGAGCTGGAAAGTGAGAAAAAACAGATTTATAAGGCAACAACAGCTTCCGTGGCATCCTTTTCTTCCTCTCCGCCACGATCACCGCCCCTTAAGGGGTGGGGAGGAGGAGGAGGAGGGGAACCCTTCCGCTACCTATGGTCTTGCTGGTCCACTCCTGTGGCAAAGTATAAAAGGGGGAGTGGAAAACACGATTATTAAAATAAAATGGAGCAGCAGCAGCCGGGGGTGGGGTGGGGGAGCAGCGCGCTTCTTTTAGAGCAACCCCCACCCCCCAGGAGCCAGGCCTCGGGTAACCCCCACCCACACCCGCCCCACGCTCACCCAGAGGCACCTCATGCACCAGGGAAGACCCCCAAAATGGGGGGGGTGGGTAGCAAGGCAGAGGGGGTTCCCTTGGCTGGGGGGGGCGTGGGTGAGCGGAGGGGGGCGCGGGAAGGTTGGAGGGGGGGGCCTAGGAGGTTTCCTTGTGAGGCAGCAAGGCTGGAGGGGGGTGCCCGTGGTGGGGTAGGGGGTCCCTGTGGTAGTGGTGGGGGATCCGCTCCCGCTCCCCTCACCCAGCCAAGCGAGTTCCGCCACCCGGCTAGAGCGCCGCTCCCCTCGGCGGCCATCTTCTCCGCGGGGAGAGACCGCCCCCGCGGCCATCTTAGGTGAGGGCACAGCGGCCGCGCTCGTCCCTCACAGCGGGAGAAGGGTATCAGCTACTGCCCGAACAGCGCGGGTACCTGAGGAAGAGGCGTGAGAGCGGTGTAACCTCTCCCTCCTTCGCGGGGTGCACCGCTCGCTTCCCGAGTGCGGCTGACAGCGAGGTCTCCTCCTCCTCCTTCTCCCCGCCGGTGCGAGGCACGGCCTCAATGCGGCGGCTTCACTGCCCGCGTCTAAGATGGCGGCCGCTCCGGCGGCCCGACGGAAGCGCTGCGGCGGCGCTCTAGCCTTGCTCTATGGCAGGCGGGGCGGGAGGCCTCGGGCCTGAACCCGGTGGGGCGGGAAGGGCTGTGGGGCGGGCGCCCGCCCGCCCCACAGCCCTTCCCGCCCCACCGGGTTCAGGCCCGAGGCCTCCCGCCCCGTAGGGGTTAAGCCTGAGCCCTCCCGGAGCTCCACAGCGTTCAGGAGGGGTTCTGCCAGCCAGTCTGGGCCTGGGGCTGCCCTAAGCACCCCAGTACCGGGATGGCGGCCCTGAGGGGATGCTGCTGGGGCTCAAACCTGGTCTCTGCACCGTTTCCCAAGGTAACACTCACTGTCAGGCTCTCCGAGGTCCTCCGGGCTCCTTGGATGTGAGGACAAAGTCCCTCTCGGGTGCAGACTTATCTAAGCAGAAAAACTTCTGCTCCAACCCATCTGGCAGAGCGCTGTGCTGGCCTTTCCAAGCCCAAAGAGCGTGCTTTATGTCGCAGGGAAGGCAAGCGGCATTCATTTCATCGCCGGGATGGCCCCGCATCGCTTCGTTCGCCCTGGAGGGAGAGGTTTTTCCTGGCAGTTTTCTAAGCTGCCGTGTAAGGTCATCATCCCTTGCCCTGTCTTCTCCCAGCTAAGAGGGGGGAGGTCGCACCGGGCTTCGTCCAAGACATGGAGGATGTACGCCTCTGTTATTCAGTAGCATTTCTCCCTGCTGCCAGGCTGCTCTGGTGCATGCCAGCTGCTCAGGTTTGGGTACGTGACAGTGGTGGTGCCTCCGGCGACGACTCCTGTCAGAAACATTTCATGTTTAGCTGGGAGCTGCAGCATCGCCGTCAGTCCCCTTCCGCTGAACACTTCATTAAAGATTGTCTCTCTCCAGCCTTTTTTAAGATGCAGCATCCTCAATGCAAACAAGATACAAATGCATCGATGTCCTCTCTGTATGCCACTGCTGCACTGCCCGAGCACCAGGATGAAAAGTTCTGTCTCCCTTCGCCACATCACCTGATGACATGCATTTGTGTCTGCGGTGTGGTTCCGTCCCCGCATCTCCCTCCACGATCACTCAAGACCAGCCCCGCAGTCATTTGCCTGGTGTACAAGCCAGGAGAGTCCCCTTTCACCACACCGGCTACCCGGGTTTGCTCCCGCAGGAGGATCAGGCCGCAGGGCTCAGCGCGGATCCCCCATCACAGCCGTAGCCCCGCCTGGACCCGCCACCAGCACAGCGGAATGGGCTGCAGGGCCGTGCGCCGCAGCCGGACGAGGTCAAGACATCGCAGAGCCTGCGCTGGCAGGGCGGGGGGAGCCGCGGCGCAGCTGCGGGACCAGACACCTCTCCCCTAGTTTGCTGCCGCCAAAGCCGCCTGTGATCCCTGCTGCGTTGCTGGTGTCTCTCCAGGTCCCCTCCGTCTCCCGCAGGTCCTTCATCCGTGCCTTGTCACAGCAGGGGCTATTCCAGCTCAGCTCCCGCGTCCCGACTTGTTCCCCAATGGCAGCGCAAGGCGAGGCGAGAGCTAACAGCATCAGCTGCCTGGATTCACCCCGAGAAGGCAGAGCGGCCGGGTGTGCGATGCTAATCCCGCCTTCAGGCTGGCGATAACCCTGCAGTTCGGGATGAACTGGCAGCATCCGTTTGCCAGCCCAGATCCCCCTTGACGGGCACCCCCAACGCTGGGCCAGGCTCTCCCTGGGCCACGCATGCCAGTGTGCATTTAGTGACGGCCGCTGCGGCCCTGCAAGGCACATTCATTTGGCAGCAGTCACAGCATCCACGCTGCCGTTCACTTGTCACAAGTTGCTGGCTTTGTCCTTCAAAAGGAAGGAGCTGGGGGAAAAACTGGCAGGGGGGCAGACTATTTTTGGGATGTAGGAAATTGGCTGCTTCCTGAGGTCCCTCCTGCACCTACTAGAGAAATGGCAGCTCCTGGGGGAACGGGGACACCCCAAGGGTGGGGGACAGCAGGGACAGGCTCCTGTGGGGACACCCTGTCACAGGCAGCAGCAGGGACAAACCCCAGAGCAGCACCCAGGAAGGGGAGAGCGGGGGGAATGTGCCCCGAGGGTGGGGAGGGAGACCCAGCGTTGCGGGGGCCATGGCACAGCACCTCTGCAGGGTGCTCAGCCTCCCACCAGCTCCTTCCCAGGCCCCTGGGGAAGGGGCTTGCTGCTGCCCTCCTCTTTTAAAGCCCTTCCCTCCTGGCTTGCCATGCAATTCAGGTGTGCTGGAGAAGGCAGGGCTGTTTAACCCCTTCCCACCTGGCAGCCTCAGCACACCAGGCTGGGGCTGATGCTGTGGCCTCTTCGAGTGCCCTCAGCCTCTGCTTTGCCCTCCGGGTCCCCCAGCACCATCCTCCGGTCCTCATCCCCGCAGTCCTGCGGGGTGCTCAGAGCCATCCCGGCCACAGGGGACAGATCGTGCCCGTGTTGTCACCTCCCCTCGCTTTCCCAGCTGCTGGGGCTGAGATGCAATGAGTTTGTGCGTTCTGCTGCGCAGCAGACCCTGGGTGGCACCTCTGCGTGCAGTCGCCTCGGAGGGGCTTGACAACACGTCTGCCCCAAACCTACCCTGCTCTCGTGTTTCTGAGATTTCTCCCCGCTGTCCCCAGCTTCATCCCTGCGGGGAGAGGCCCAGTAGCCTCGCAGGGACGGCCCCGCGGGTCCCACCGGCATGGCTGGTGGAGCTGCGGGGTTGGGATCAGCCCCCGAGGAGCCCGGGCAGGGCAGCGGGCAGAGATCGTGGCTGTTATCGCTGCAACAACCAACCTTTCTCCTGGAAAAGGGAGCGACTGATTTCTCTGCTCTGCGGGCTGACGGTCACACCTGGTTTTACAGCCAGGCAAAGGAGAAGAAAGAAGCGATTCTGTTTACTTAGGGAGTAATTAATATCCCAGCTCCTGGCACGTACAGAGGCAGCAGAAACCTCCCCCACAGCGCACGAAGAGCAAGGCTTTGCAGCCCTTTATTATTTCATTATCAGCCAGGCAGGATCAGGAGGGCGGGTCGGGGAACCGTGCCGGCTTTGAGCAGGTTTAGCTCCTTTGAAAAGGCTCATCTGGGCTCAGTTTCACTTGCTGGCTGCGATGCAGTTATTTGCTGAGCAAAGGGGTTTGAGTAATGTTGGGGGGCAGGGGGTCGTGCGTTTTTAATAGCAAAAAATGGTAAAGCCCAGCAGGGAAAACTTGGGAGGTTCCTTTACTGGGAACTGGCTTTATTTGTTGAATTTCAACGACCAAGGAGGGCAGTTTCTCAGCTCTGCCAAGACCTACATCTCTGCCCAGGGAAAACCAGAGCCTCGGTGCTGCCACGTGCATGCCGGGGGGCTTTGGGGCGGTTTCTTGCATGGGGCCGACACGGCGCCGGGGCAGGACAGCCATTGCAGGCAGCTTCCTGCAGAGCTGGATGAAGTATTGCCCTTCCTCCGTTACCGAGTTTCTCCCTGGAGCCGGGGTGGGGTGGCTGGAGCACGCCGATCCCAGCCCGGCAAGGAAAGAGGAGCCGTGGGAACTGTGGCAGCAAATCCCTCTTCTTCTTACCCTGGCCAGAACCAGTGGGCTGTGGTGGGACGCTGTGTCCCCCATAAGTAATTCTGCCCCGGGGATGCTGCCCGCAGGTGCTGAGCACCGCGGTGGGGATCCCGCTCGCCCCGGGATCGGGATCAAGCCTCCCAGCCCGTCCGGCGGCAGCCAGGTGGTTCTCATTGCAGCCTCTGACTCACCTCCCAAAAATGCCTGCGCTCACATCGTGGCAGGAAACCGCTACCGGGAAGTGGTGAAAACCCTGCAACGGCCTGAAATTCGGCTTCCCCCAGCAAAGGGGGAGATCAAACAGCAGCACTTCGGCCCCAGTCCCTCTGACGCCAGGGTTAGTCATCGGGGTCACTTTTCGGCTGAGCGAGCGGTTGCTCCAGACTCAGCAGCTTCTCGCGGGGCGTTCGGGAGTGTTTCCCCCGAGGAGGCCTGACCTCAGAAACATTTCTGAGTAAATCGTCAGCTGGGAGGAATGAGCCCAGCTTGCCAGTGTTGCCCAGGGCTTCCAGGCGAGCCCGGTGGTCCTGCGCTGTGCTGGCAGCCGCTGAGAGCTCAGCCAAGGGTCCGGGCCGGTAGCAGCCCATGGTGGGTTGCAGAGCCTGGCTGTGATTTAGGAGCTGCCGTAACCCCAGCTGAGAAGGAGGCTGAGAAACCTCCTGGGTCAAGCCCTGGGCCCCATGGGAAGCCGGGATTGTGGGTGATACCTGCTGCCTATGGGGCACGGAGGCAGAGACCGAGGGTGCAGTCACTTGCCAGAGTCCCGCAGCAAATCGGTGGCAGACCCAAAACCTGTGTCCCAGCTCGTGCGCCTCAGGTGGGATGCGATCCCAATCGCTCTCCTTCAGGAGATACCTCTGTTATTTCTGTCCCCTCCTGCTCGGTGCTGGTCCCCTGTGAGCCCCCGCGGCGGGGGGCTGAGAGGGGCCGAGCTGCAGTCCCCAGGCTGGGTCTGCCCCGAAACGGCTCCATCTCCGCACCGGCCGCTCCCGCAGGAGCTGGCTGGAAAGTTCCCACTGCTGCAGTCGGTGCCTGTCCCCCTGCCAAACCCTGCAGCCCTGCCAGCCCCGATGCAGCACAGAGCCATGCTATTTCTGGCTCCACCTTGAGACATGTACCTTCAGCAGTGGGAACGATGCTAAAAGAGACGGATCCAGGATGAGTGCATCCCCCCCTGTTCCCGTCCCCAGGCAGCTGCCGGCGGAGGCGGCAGAGCAGGCAGGATCTGGAGGAGCCGCATGCCTCCAAGCGAAACGCCGCAGTTCATCCTGCAGCAGAGCCATGTCCTCTGCACGCCTCCTCCGGGGCTGCCTGCCGCTGCTGTGTAGGCAGCAGGAGCCTGAAATCCGGGCCTGCCCTGGCACAGAGAGCCGCGGGTCCGCGCTGCAGCCGGGGTGCATCAGCCAGGGGTGGCAAAGGGTTATGGAGGGCCGGGAAGCCCCCAGCCTCTCTGCTTTCTTCCCCCAGGACATGCTCCCTGGGGGGACCAGCTCCTCTAGCAGCTGGGGGCAGGAGCAGGAAGAGCCTGGGGGCAGGAGGGAGCTGAGGGGGTGTTTAATCGCCATGTTTAACCCTTGGCTTCTTGCACAACTCAAGGCAAAACTTGTCTGCTGCTTCTGCCTCAGTTTCCCCAAACACAGAGTATCGATCACCTTCTCCAGCGAGCCCCGGGCACGGCACTCCAGACGTACGAGCTTCTCCCCTAAACAATGTCTGTGAGGTCTGGGATACCCTGCGAGCCCTCCCAGGACAGGGGTTTGAGGGGTGTTTGTTCTTGAAGGGAGCCTGGTGGCCTCCGTGGTCACAGCTGGACTGAACACCCTGTGCCCTGGGCGAGCCCCCTTTGCAATGAGAAATGAGGTGTGTGGATTCACCACCGGCTGCCCCCACCGGCACGCTGGCTCCATGCCACCTCCCCACGCCACGTCCCCGTGCCGCCCTCCCACACGCGTGGCGCGGGCGGGCAGGAATGGAGCCGATCAGGACAAACCTGACGGGCAGACGCCTGCCCATGGCGCAGGAGCCCCGGCTGCTGAGCACCCTTCGGGCTGCTAGTCAGGTCAAGGGAGCTCGTTAAGGCTCTCGTAATTAAGATAGCCCCAAACGGCTTTTTATCAGCACTGAGCAGTGACGGAAGTGATCCCGCTTCCGCATTAGACATTGCATCTGGAGGCAAACAAGTAGTGTTCATGCGGGACCAGGTCGAATCAGCCCACGGCTGCGGAGAGCAAAGGGACCCATGCAGGGCTGGTGGTGGGCACTGGGCTGGCCGTAGCACAAAGCGGGCATCTGCCAAGGGTGGCATGGCATCGGGACGGGCTCATGTCAAGTCCCCATAGACCAGCACCAATGTGGAAAAGCTCTGCCTGGGTGCGATGTGCCATCACAGAGGCTGAGATTGTGCTGGTCCCATTCCCCGTCCAAGAACAGCCTGGCTGCAGCCCCCTCATCTCCCTGCTCTGGGTATCCCCCCCACGGGCATCTCTGCGCTAACCCTTCCCGTGCCCGAGTGCTGTGGCATTGCCAGCTTCGACAGCTCGGGATGAAGCCGCTCTCAGCCCCTTTCCCCAGCCCACAGCACGGCCGTGGCCAGCAGAGCCCCTGCTCCAACTCCTGTTTAAAGCACAGGCAGGCAGGGTGAGGGGAGCGCCGCGGCACGGAGCCACGGACGGATGTAGCGCGGTGAGGACAGAGCCCAAAGCAGCCCCATCGCCCGTGGCACCTGCCGGAGCAGCGTGACAGCTGCGCTCACATCCTCCCACCACATCTCGTGCCTTCCTGAGCGGAAATCGGGAGTGGGTTAGTCACCGAGAAGGGTGAGGGGCAGGTCAGGACGCTGCACTCTCCAGCATCCAGCTATTTCCTCCCGTGACACCTTGCCCAGGACCTCGGGGCTGTTTACAAACGCTGGACCGCAGCACGGCAGTGGCCGGGGAAGCGGCCGTGCCCAAATCTCACCCAGAATCAGCTGTGGGTGCTGTGGTTCCCCAGCCGAAAGCATCAGCCAGCAAATGGCTGGGAGCGGATTTTGCCCCACCTCCCCCTCCAAGCACCTCTCTGAACCCATAGCGCCCAGGGAAGTCTTTTCGGAAAGCGTGATGCTCCAAATCACGGCACCTCGGCTCTCATTTTAGGTCACTCTGGGAAAGCAAGACTAAACCACGTTATCTGCCCAGCTGGTCTTCCCCTGCCCTCCCTGCAATTTTTGGCCAGTTCCAGCGGGTTTAAGTGGGGACAGAGAGCTGAGGGCTCACCGCTAATTAAACTGCTGTAAGTGTGAAGAGCGATGCCTCCCCGAGGTGCAAGCTCAAGGTTACGGGGTCTCAGGCTGCTGCCAGCCCAGCAGCATGCGGTGTGTGAAACCCACATTGCCACGAAGGGTGGTCTGAGGGATGAGGATGGGGCGAGTAAGGCCCAGGGGAGACGGAGGGAGGGACTGGGGCACCTCTCTGCCTGCCCTACCATTCCCGTGGTGCTTATCCAAGTGCTTATCACCCGCTTCCCCATGCAGAGGCTCAGCTCTGCTTTGGTCAGAGCCTCAGGAGAGCAACGGGCCAGCTGGAGCGCATGGAGCAGAGCTGCATCCATGGGGAACTGGTTGGCAAAAAAACTCCTTGTTGAGCTGGGCCAGACCCCCTGGAGCTCAGCAGCCCCCTGGGAGGGTAAGGCCAGTCCTGTCACCATCAAAAGCTGCTGTCAGTGATCTTTGCCAGCCACCGCGGGCACCGAGTGGCTCCCAGCTGTGCTGGCACCCTCCAGGCAGGTCCCCTGGGCTCCGTCCCCAGCGCTGTGTGCCCCAAGGTGGGGTTCACAGCACTGTGCACCTCCCTCCACAGGGCTCCATGGCCACGGCACCCTTGAACCCTCACAGATACCTGATGGTGAGCCACCACAGACGGGCAGGACATCGTCCCCCTCCATCGTCCCTCCCGGAGGTGTCCCCTGCCGGCTGCCCGCTGTCCTCCTCAGCTCTTGCCGTGCCTTGGTTTCTCCAGGCACCCGCTCCGGTTGCCCTGTCCCGGCTGGAAGATGCAGAAATGGTGCCAAATGCTGTTCAGCCCAGCGTGGGCCTCGAGGGACTGGAGCAGGCACAGTCCCCCTGCCAGCGCCCATCTGTGCGTTGCTGGACACGACGCACACGAGCTGGGGCTGGTGCGGCTGCCCGGTGCTTTGCCGCTGCTGTGCCGGCGTGAGCGTGGGTCGGTGCCGTGCCAGCCCCAGCACCGTGGGAGCACCCATGCTGGACACCCACCCCGGCAGGGCAGAGTCACCCACGGCAAACCCACGGCGTCGCTTTGCCCTCGCGTGTCTGCAGAGCCTTGCTCCAGCCGGGCAGTCCCCGTGCCCCCCCGCTGCCCGCCCGCCCGTGGGAAGGCAGCGGGGCGGCGCTTGGGGAAACTGAGGTAGGCTGCGGGGCGGGGGGTAGGGGGGACTCGGGGCAGCCCCGGGACAGGCCCCCGCGGCCGGGGGGGTGGGCGGGTGGGTTAAATTTTTATGAATGGGGCCGCCCCGCCTGCCATAGCCGGGCGGCGCGGCGGGTGTCAGCAGCGAGCAGCGGCGGGCGGCGCTCCCCGGCGCGTCCCGCTCCCGCTCCCTCTCCCGCTCCCGCTCCCGCTCCCGCTCCCGCCCCGCCGCCGATGGCCGCCGGCCGCCGCGCTCCCCCGGAGCCCGGGGGGGGGCCGGTATTACTTCAAGGCGTCTTCGGTGCGGGACCGACCCCCGGTGCTGCCGCCTGCTCGCTGGCTCTGACGGCCCGGGAGCTGCAGGTGCGGCGTCCCGGCGGCCCCTCCGGGGGCTCGGCCGGTCCCGACGCCGCGCTCCGCCTGGCCGACTGCGTGGGCTCCGCTGCCTTCCCCGCCGCCGCCGCCGCCGCCTGCTTCTCCCTCGTCTGCTACCCCGTCCGCGGGCCGCGCTGGGGCTCGCCCGCCCGGCAGCGCCTGGAGCGGACCTTCCGCGTCTGCCTGGGACCCGACGCCGAGGGCAACCTGCGCATCGCCCAGGCCTGGAGCCGGAGGATCCGGGAGCTCTCGGTGCCCGCCGTGCCCACGCGGGACGGTGAGTGCCGAGCCGCCGCCCGCCGCGCGGGGGACACCCGTCCGCAGGTCCCGACGGAGCGAGCCCCGGGCCCGGGCGGGGGGCTGTGCCGGGACGGGCGCCAGCAGCCGCCCGAGGGCGCGGGGCGCGGGGCCCGTCCCCACGCGGGACAGCTGGCGCCGTGCCGGGGAGGCGGTGCGGTGGCCGGGCCCCGAAGGGACCGGTCGGGGTCGGGCTGGGGGGGGCGGACGGGGGGGATCCGCATCCCCGCAGGGTCACCTGGATCCCCCCCCGCCCCGAGCCTGGGGGGGACGGGGCCATCCCTGTGCGCAGCCCGGGGCCGGGGGCGGCTTCTGCCCCCTTTCTCCCTTCAGTTGAAGGGGCAGCAGGGCCGTGGTCGCACCGCGGGGCCCTTTGCACGCCCCCCCCCCCCCCCCCCCCCGCATTGCTTCAATCACTAGTGAAGCTCCAAAGGGCAGCATTAACCAAGGAAAAAAAAAAGTCATCGCTGCTGACGCAGGCAGGACGGGAGCCAGGCACCGTCCCCGGCAGGTCCCATCCATCACTTGGGAGCAGGCGCATCCCCCCGGGACCCCCCGGGGCCCAGCGGGGTCCCAGGGCAGCACGAAGGGGTCCGGGTTCCCGTTCCCTCTCCCCCCGGGAGCTGCCACCAGCTGGAAGGGGGGCGGCTGGCTCGGGGTCCAAGTCCCCCAGCTCCTGCAGTCAGGGCAGGGCGCGCTGGCATATATTTGAACATCTGAGCAGAGATTCAATTATATGCACTACTTCATTTATTTAGCTGTCCAGTCGCGCTGATCAGACTTGGAAATTAAGAGGCATGCGGTTAGAGGGATCCTGTCAAATCACATTTAGCCCAGCTCTCCCGTGCTTGGGTCTTAAAATGCAGCTTTTTTACATGACCTGCAGCTACAAAACAACTTTCTGCTACTCGTCTTAAAGAATAAAAACAAATCCACTGGGAAGGGGTGAGGGCAAAACCAGTTCCCTGGCTCTATTTCAGTCTGAACTCTGCAGCTGTAAGTCTCCAAGCCTTTTAAAACCCTCGCCCTTTTAGCAGGCAGTGCGAGGGTGCTGGGGCAGGAGCAGCTCATTGCACGGCAGGGGCCTCGGGGGAGTCCAAGGAAGGAGGACGGGAGAAGGCGGTGCGGGATTTTGCAGTTATTTTTCTAGCTGAGGGCCAGCAGGATTTGCAAACCTCCTCCCCCAGTTTGGGACAGAGCTAAAAATGCCTCTTGCCACACCCTGCGCTTGCACGCACCCTCACGTGCCGGCATCGTGGCGTGTGCGGGACAGATAAGGCCGTGCCGGGAAGCTGTGTGCGAGTCCCTGCGGAGCAATCCTGCCACCCCGTCCCCGCGGGGAGGGGACCCGAGGAGCCACTGGCGATCCCAGCCCAGTGTCGTCTCAGCTCCAGCATCCTCTGGGATAAAAGCCATGTGGAGAGCTGCAGAGGGGGGGAAGCTTCCCCCTCCTTATTTCACCCCAAGGGGGAAAAAAAGTCCCTCAGCAGTTCATAACCGCAAAGCTGGGGCTGCCCGCAGTGCACAGGGAAATGTCCCACCCTGCAGCCGGCCAGGAGGGAGCGAACCGCCCCCGGGCTTGTGTCTGGTGGGGAAAACCAGCCCCCGGCCGCGGCAGGCAGCTGCCATCGAGCTGCCGGCAATGGCCACGGTGCTGCGGCGTGTCGGCAGCGCTGCCGGCAGCGAGCAGGACCCGGCCCTGCTGCAAGCCCCTGTTTCAGGGGACCCCTCGCCGGGCTCATGCCCTCGCCGTGCGGAGGTAACACTCTGCGGAGAGGGGATGCAGTGGGCATGCCCCAGTCCATCCCAGCCTCATGCCAGCCAGGTCACCGGGCAGGACAGCCCTGTCCCCCGCCAGCCTGGCACGCTTGTTCCTTGTGCCCAGAGAGTTTCCAGAAGGATGCGGGAACACAACGGAGCTGCTGACAGCGGAGCCGTGGCAGCGTGGTCCCTGCCTGAGCATGGCCAGGACACGTGTCGCAGGGGGGGACGTGGGCGGAGGGGGGAGAGCAGAGTTTGTGCACTGGCAGCAGCTGGAGCCCCTTCCTCCTGCTGACTCAGTGTCTGCTCTGCTCCGCATTTGAGGTTGAAAGCAACCGCGCTGTGCCGGGAAGTGGCTGAGCCTTGCCGAGATGCCAGGGGCCGGCCAGTGTTGCGCAAGGGAAAGGGATGCTGCTGAAATCTGTCCCCCGTGGCCTGAGCATCGCTGCTGCTGTGCTCCAGCTCTGAACCAGCACCATCCACTTCTGCCACGGGAGCCTGGGCTGAGCCCGGTGCTGCTGGTGTCACTGGTCCCGCACTGGGATCACGTCCCCGTCCCTATTCGCACCCTGGTACCAGCAACCTGTCCGTTGTGATGGAGTCACGGCACCCCTCCGTGCCCTGAGCAGGGTTCGCCTTTACCCCTCCAGCCCAGGAGCGGGTCCTCAGTGTCCCAGCCGTACCCCACTGCCCAGCGGAGGCCACGGGGCAGCAGCCACGGGTCCAGGCAGGATTTTCAGGCAAGACCCGGCTGCAGCTCTGTGTGCATGTCAGAAACCATGTGGCTGATGAGAAACATTGTGGGTTTAAAAACTGCATTTAGGTTCTTGAAGCGCCTCGTGCTCTCGCTCTGCATCCTCCAGGGTTGGGGGGGAGAAAGAGAGAGAACCCCCCCCCATCACCTGCCTCCGGCAGCTGGGGCTTGAGCATGAACGCCCTGCCTGGGGGCTCGGCTGCCTCTGTCGGTAGGGGCTTTAGTGCCGGCAGTGACCGGGGAGGCTCTGGCGGGGTGGGAGCGGGGCCAGCCCAGCCCGGGGGTGCTGCCCGTTATCCCTGACCCGAGCTGGGGCGGCCTCTGCTCGCGGCGCTTCCCCACCACCCCAAGGGCAGCCGGTCCCCTCGCGCCTGGCGCCCACTGATAAGGGCCTGGGGAGGGTGGGGGGTGGCCAGCGGCTTCCCCTGGCCCTGGGCGGCAGCGGAGAGAGCTGGCCCAGGGCCAGCACCCGGACCCAGGCTCAGCCCGGGCTGTCGGGGCTCTCACGGGCGGGCCTTTGCTGTGGACTCGGTGGCAGGTCCCAAGCAGCTGGCGTGGGGACAAGGAGGTGGCCCAGAGGGTGACGGCCTCAGCGGGACATTCCCAGGGGCAGAAAATCAACCTGATGGCGCCGAAATCAGCAGAGCTCTGTGTGCTCCCCAGGGCTGGGATGGGCACGGAGATGGGGTGCTCCAGGCGTGCCTCCCCGCGGGGCAGCTCACGGAGCTCTGCAAGCCGGCGGGGAAGCCCAGGCGTGACGGGTGTGATGCTGGGTGTCACCCCGGGGAGGTGGCACACGTGGGGACCTCCATCAGCCCAGGCTCCCCTCTCCCCGCCTCCATCCCCGCTGCGGGCGGCGCGAGGGGTTTTAGCTGTAAAAATGCTGCCTGTGTGTTCGAACAGCTCCCATCACAGTGTGCAGATAAGGCCGGGCCCAGCCCCCCTGCCCCGGGTTAGAGGGGGGTTCCCGGCCCGGGCAGTGCTGGGAATCGCTGTCTGCCTTGGTGCCTCAGCTCCTGACGGAGCAGCTCCTTCTGCTGAGTCAGCAGACGCAGCCCCCCTGCTGTCCCGCAGAGCCCCCGCGCCCAGGCCAGCACCCGCCACCTGCCTCGGGGCCAGATCACGGCTTAGGGGGCCCAGAGCTGGTGGGGACACCCCCCACCCGCCCAAAACTGGCTTTGCCCAGCAGGGGCAGGGCTTTCCAGAAGCACTGCGGGAGCTCGAGGCACGCTGCCCGGCTCATTTCGGGGCTCGGGGCACCCGAGCAGCACCCGGGGGCCCTGCCCTGGAGCACGCTGCTGCCAGCTCCCCCGGGTGCCATCGCATCCCTCCTCCTCCTGCGCCTCCCTCGCAGGGCAGCTGCAGCCCGGGCTCACCCCGTCCCCCGCCCTGGGACCGCTGGGCTCGGGGGCTGGAAGCGGGCAGGGGGGCGGAGGGATGCGGGCCCCTGCCAGGCTTGTAATTACAGCCCCGTGGGGAGCAGGGGAAGCAGAAGCGTCCGTCTGCCGGTGCAGGTGTCTGAACTGGCCCTGCTCCATCTGGGATGGATGTGGGGAATTGGGACCTCGAGTCCCCCTGGCCCTCGTCCCCATCCTTGGCTCGCTGTGCTTTGGGGGGCTGAGCCGTGTCAGGAGCTGCGGGGTTCAGCAAGGAGAGCTCGCAGCCGAGGGCGTTTGGGTGCCCTTGCTTCCACCTTTCGTTCCTTGGCGTGTCCAAAAGCGCAGCCGGCAGCACCCCGCGGCCCTGGGGTGCACAGGGATGCTCGGGGCTGCAGAACCCCGGCTCCACTGCGGCATCACTGGGCTGCTGCGGGGCTCCGGCCTGGGCGTAAAACATCTCTGCTGATTGCGGGAGAGCTCAAGATGAGTCCCTGCGGGACCCCACGTCCCCGTCTCTGCCACCTCCCCTGCTTTCCCGGCAGGGACCCTCCATCCCTGCTCCCTTCCCATCACCCGTGGGTAGGGATGCAGCCTGGGGAGCTCGTGGGATCGGGGGCAGCTCCCCTTCCTGTGGGGCTGTGGCAAACGCTGCCCCGGCTCGCAAAGGCCTCCCTGGGCAGCGCCGCGGCCCCACCACCCTGAGCCCCCTCTCCCCCCGCCCAGGTGACAGCTACGGGGTGCTGCCCCGGCCCTGCCGCGCGCTGGTGCTGCTGAACCCGCAGAGCGGCGCCGGCCGCGCGCTCGAGGACTTCCAGGCGGTGGTGCAGCCCATGCTGGCCGAGGCCGACATCGCCACCACCGTCTTCATCACCGGTGAGTACGCGAGCGGCTCCCTCACCTCCTCCTCCTCCTTCCCAGGATCCTACCTGGGTGCTCTGCCCTGGGACGGGCTCCTGCGAGGGCCTCGTACCCCCCGCATCGCCGCGGCTCTGCCTCCCGCGGGGCTGGTTTGGGCAACACGATGGGTGGGCTGTCACAGGCGGTGGTGGCAAAGGGTGCAAGGGGACATGGTTGCACTCGGTACGGGTGACTGCCTCACCTCCTGCACCCCCGGCTGGGACCCCTGCGGTGACAGTGGGGCTGGGGTCACCATCTGGGGGGTGGCAGCAGGCAGGGCAGAGGGAGGGAGGGCGACGCTCGACTCTCTCCACTTTCCCCCGCAGAGAGACCCCACCACGCACATGAGAAGGTACGGGACGAAGACCTGTCACAGTGGGACACGTTGGTGGTCATGGCCGGGGACGGGCTGCTGTACGAGGTGAGGGGCACCCCAGGGCATCCCCCCGGCCAGGATGGGCACACAGCCGGGAGGAGAGGGATGCCTGGGGCAGGAGCCAAGCTTCGAGACTTGGAGGCAGGCAGGGAATGGCAAAGGAGAGATGGCACCTAGCTTGGAGCAAAGCAGGGCAGCCACGGCCTCGGTCCTGCCCTGGCCGGGGGCACCGTGGGCTCCGCTCCCCCCGGGCTGTGTGGGGGCCACTGGGTGCCTTGCCCGGCCCTGGGTGCTACAAGCTGCCTCCGTCCCCGCAGGTGGTGAACGGGCTTATGGAGCGGCCGGACTGGGAGGACACCATGAAGAAGCCGCTGTGCATCCTGCCGGGGGGCTCCGGGAACGCCCTGGCTGCCTCCATCAACCACTACGCAGGGTGAGCCCCGACCCCACGGGGGCACCCGTCGCCGGCACCGCGCCGGCCGGCACACGGGGCTGCGCTGGCACCGAGGCGGGGGGGATGAGGGAAGCGAAAGGCTGTGCATGGCTCCAGCCCAGGGGAAGGTGCTGGGTACAGGGGTGCCCGGCGCAGGGGTGCCACCTGGGTCCCCACCTCCCCGCACGCTGGTGCGGCACAGCCGCGGCTGGCCTCCTCTAGCATCAGATCGCATCCCTGGGTCCCCAGCTCCCCCCAAACCCTTTCTCCTCTCCGGGCTCCGAGTCTGGCACGGCCTTACCCTAAAGGAGCCACCCCGGGGCACAGCCCATCCCGCTGCACGGCGGGGGGACCGGGATTGCCCTGGCCCAGCAGCCCCAGCTCGGTTCCCTCTTTCAGGAGCTGGTTTATCCTTCCCACCCCCAGCAAAACCTCTCCCAGCAGCTGTCCCTGAGGGACACTGTCACCCAGCTGGGATATGTCCCAACCATGACACAGGGGCGAGGGTTGCACGTGGATGCTGGGACAGCAGGAGAGGCCCTGAGCTGGGTCCAGCCCAAACTCACCCTCTCCATCCCTCGCAGCAACGATCACGTCGCCAAGAAGAAGCTGCTGACGAACTGTGCCTTCATCCTGTGCAAGGGGCTGCACACGCAGATGGACCTGGTCTCGCTGAGCACGGCCTCGGGCAAGCGCCTCTTCTCCTTCCTCAGCTTCGGCTGGGGCTTCATCTCGGACGTGGACATCGACAGCGAGAAGTACCGCCGGCTGGGCAACGCCCGCTTCACCCTGGGCACCCTCCAGTGCCTGGCCAAGCTGCGGGTGTACCAGGGCCGCCTCTCCTACCTGCCCGCCGTCCCCGAGCAGGGCACCCCCCCGGCACCCAGGGACCCCTACGCGCCCGTCACCAACGGCCAGGCTGGCCGCGTCCTGCCGCCGGCGGGGACGGAGGCGGCCGGGGCTCTGCCCACCGACTCGCTGCTGGTGCCGCTGTGCCAGCCAGTGCCGGCGCACTGGACGGTGGTCCCCGAGGAGGAGTTCGTCTCCGTCTACGCCATCTACCAGTCCCACCTGGGCACCAACATGCTGATGGCACCGGCAGCCCGGCTGCACGACGGCTGCATCCATCTCTTCTACCTGAAGGCCGGCATCAGCCGCGTGGCGCTGCTGAAGCTCTTCCTGGCCATGGCCAGGGGCACCCACCTGGACTTGAACTGTCCCCACCTGCGCTACGTCCCCGTCCGGGCTTTCCGCCTGGAGCCGCGGACGGCCGCGGGCATCATGACAGTGGACGGCGAGGCGCTGGCCTGCGAGCCCGTGCAGGGCCAGATCCACGACCGCCTCTGCCGCATCCTCAGCGGCTCCTGAGCAGTTGGGTTCAGCCCCCCGCAGCACTGAGCCACCGGCACGAGGGCAGCAGAGTCTTCCTCCCACTCAGGAACCTCCTCCTCCTCCCATAGCAATAGCTCTTGGGGGCCACGGGCGCTCGTCCCCTCGCTTGCCCCCATGCTTAGCTTTACCCCCTTGGGACAGCCACCAGCGCTGTCCCAAAAATGAGCCACGAGCCCATCAGGTACTCTGTACCAGCGAGACGCCAGCCTGTTTTATCCCGGTACGAGGTCCTGGCCCCGGGCGGCTGCGCCGGCACAGCCCCATCCCCTCCCCGGCTTGGACGCACACGATAGCACCGCTCGCGTGCCTGGCGCAGAGCCAGCGCCACCCCCAGGGATGGTCAGGACCAATATATCTAACAGAAGAAATCGACTTTTTTAAGAATGTTTCTACCCAAAGCTTCCTGTAGAAGCAGAGTTTATTCTTGTGAGAAATGCAATAAATATCTAGCGTTTGCAAAAAAATCCCCCTGGGTTTTAAATCTGAGCTCACGGCTGCCGTCAGGGGCAGGGCTGCGGTGGTCACCCCGGGCTGGGCACACACGCAGCCTGGCCACGCGGCTGTCAGATGCCACGGCCCTTCGCTCCCCAGTGTCCTGCCCGCGCTGCCAGACCACCGTTACCTCGGGGCCAGGACCAGCACAGAGCGGTGGCCCCATGAGATTCTCCCAGGGGAGATGTGCCAGAGCCAGGACATGGGGCATCGCTGCCACCAACCCCCGCTTTCGGGGTGCGCTGGTGCCTCCTTGCCCAGCGTCGCACTAGGGCTGGTTGAAGCCCAAGAGCTCAGCCCCGCAGCGATGGTTTGGGACACCTTGAGGGAGGTTCAGTGCTCCGGGCGAGGGCAGGGAAGGGATCAGGGAAGAGGTTCAAGGAGGAGGTTGTTGGGGCCGAGGGGTTTGGCTTTCTGCTGGGAGCAGAGGCCCTAAGGGGAGCTCACGCGTCCCCTTTCCCGGGCAGCCGGGGGCCAGCTGGAGCCCTGCAACAGGTCCCTGCCCAGGGGCTTGCCTGGGGGGGACTACTCTGCCTGTTTGGTATAAAATCGCAGTAATTAAACCTCATTTACAGTGCTCAAGTACAAAGTAGAAGAGTAAACAGCAGTGGCTGTTTGCATTTATTAATCTGCAAACCATGCAATTAGGGTGGCCGAGTCGGGAAAGAAGAGCACAATTGTTCCCCCCCACGACCCCACTCGCTCGCAGGGAGCCGAGCTCCTGTTCCCAGGCCAGCAAGGCAGGCAGCAGCTGGGAACCACCTCCCAAAATAAAGTTATTTCCCCCATGGCATTGAGCCAGGTGTAAAAATGGACTCAGCGATGCTTCGCTGAACTCTCTAACCGTGTCGAACAGCCGCCGCTGCTGGAAGAGGCTGCGGGGAGAGCCCAGGGCAGGGGGATGCGCTCACAGCTCTTGGCTGTCTCCATCAAGCAAGGCGGTTCACCGGAGCTGAGCTGTTGGGGTTCGCAGCACCCGAAAGGCTCCCTGGAGTCTGCGCCAGGGCTCTTCCGGGGACGGTTGTATGGCTCACGGCAGCAGGTTTTACTGCACGAGTATCTTCCTCCCAGGGGAGCCCCCCAAACCCCCCACAGCCCAACTCCTGACACCCGAGGGAGATGGCAGCCGCTGCCACGCACCCCTCAAGATACAGAGGCTTGCTGGTTTTGAACAACTCCAGCAAAGTTGCAAGTCTCAAGCCACTAACGTCGCTGTCCAGGGACCCTCCGAGCAGAGGGGGGCCAGGGAGAGCAGCCGCGGGGGCAAACATCAGTGAGCGTTAAACACCCCAGCAGCACCCAGGAGGTGCAGGAGTCCCTCGGCCCCAGCAGCCCAGAGGCGGCTGCGTTTGCATCTCATCACACGCTGACCCGTGCGCCGAGGCCAGGGGCTGGGAAGGCAGCACCAGGGCAGAGCTGCCAGGCTCGGGGGTCTGCAAAGGGCTTTGCTTCGCCCCGGGTCTGGCCCCATCTGCCGGGGCAGCAGCCAGCTGAGCCACCAGCCGTGCCGCGGCACACGCCGAGCGGCCGGGCAGCCTGCGTGCACCACGCGCCAGCAAAGAGCAGGGAAAATAAAAAAAGCCTGACAGACATCCCGTGAATCAGGGTTTCAGGGAGCTAGTTTATACGGAGCCACGGGGGCAGCCCCTCGCTGCCAGATCTGCCCGGCTCCCTCCGGACTCGCTGCCCCCTCCGTGCTGTCGACTTCTGCCAGTGGGACCCCGTCCAGCCCCGACCCTGGCGCAGGGATGCACGCCGGGGACGGGGCAAGTGCCAAGCGTGGCGGGGGGGCGGAAAAAGAGACAACAGTCAGGACTACTCACAGAGGCAAAATTTAATGGCAAGTCATCTTCCCTCCTTTATTACACCTTGGTTAGCCAAACAAAAAAAATTCTGCAGGTAAAAAAAGTTTTAATGGTCACACAGCATACATATATCGTAAGCAACCAAGCATCCACATCTGCACGTGAACGACACACCTCTAAGCATGGCCTCAATAGTCAGGTCTTTTTTTTTTTTCATTAAATACTGTACAGAATCAAGGCTACAAACTGATTTTGTAATGCTTCTTCCCCAACCCCAGCACTTAAAACAGTTACAGGCTGCTCTCATTTGTACATCACACAGTCATGTAGCCAGTTTTAAGGCTAACAATATGCATCATGCTTTGGCTTTTTTTGTGTGTTTTTAATTTTTTTTTTTAAGGTTTTAGCCTTTTAAATTTTGTTACCCTTAAATATTACATACATACACAAAAAATTACATAGCTGCAGTGTGCTCACCACCAACCTCGTCACCCAGGAGCTTCACATTATCAAAAGCTTTAGAAAATCTGTAAACCTCTGTGCACGCTTCGGTTTGGGACAGCCAGCTATGGAGAGCGAGCGATGCCAGGGGTAGCGGCAGCCGGGGAGCAGCGTCCCCCTCCAGAAGGCCAAGACACACCTCCTCGGTAGGAAGCCCCAGGAACCTGTGCAAAAGCTCTTGATTAGATGAGAGGAAACAAAGAGACTTCTCGGGCGAGGGGGAGGGCTCGCCGGGCTCCGAGCGGCTCACGGCAGCAGCACGGGCTGCCTGCCCTCCTCCCCGGGCGGGTGGGCAGCCCGACCAGCCCCCGCTGCCCGCCCTCCCCGGGAGACCAGAGCTGCGGAGAGCAACGGGCGGGCGAAGCGGGGAACCCCAGAGCTCCTCCACCCGCCCAGCCCCAGCCGCGGCGCGGCCCCGCAGGGTGTCCTCCCTGCCCCTGCCCGGCGGGGCTAAGGGCAGCCACGGCCCGGCGCAGGCACGGAGGAAGTCGGCGTCCGCAGACACCAGCCGCAGTTCTGGCTGGTGAGCAAGAGGTTTAATCATCTGTGGAACAAGCCTCTCCGCCTGCCCTGCCCCTGCCCTGAAGCAACAGCCTCACCCCTCTGCCCCCGTCGGCCCTTTCTGTTTTGGAGACGCCCCTGCTCCTCCTCAACGGGATTCATTCACTGAGCACCAGCCACAGCCAAAAGCGGGGCTCAGAGCATCTCTCCGCACCCGGGACGGGGTCTGCCGTGCTGCCGGACCTCCCGCCTGCCGGGCCGGAGCTGCTGCGCAGGCGATCCACCCGCAGTCGGGTGCTCAGAGAGCTCTGCAGGCCCAGGTCTTCGTCCACAGCCAAGCTCTGCTTCGTCCAGAGCACTGGGAGCAGGACGTGCCCTCCAAAACCCCGGCAGTGGATGGCGACACGCGAAGAGCTTCGTGCAGCCAGCCCCCGGCTCCGGAGCACCACGGGGGCAGCTGGAAACAGCAGGCGCTGGGAGCCGGGCGGGGGGATTTGGGCCAGTGGGTGCAGACCCCGGTGTTTCAAGGAGCAGAAAGCACCGCGCAGATGTGCTGAGATTGCCTGCTGTTCTCCGTTTCAAAATGGGAAGGCCAGACCCTGGCCCAGGTGGGGGGAAGGGAAAACAGCCATATTGAGCAAGAGCAAAGGAGAGTTTTGGCTCCATCCTTACTTCTGGCAGAGCCGTCTGCTCAGCCCAACTCCGCCCCAGGAAGCCTGGCACCACTGGCTCCCTGTGCTGGCTGGAAGGACCAACGGACTCTCCCTGACAGACTGTGCTCCACATGGATGCTAAAGTGGGTGCTTCTCCAATGCCTAAACATCGGGCAAATGCAGTAGTGCTGGAGTGCCATCTCCCAGCTCTAGAAGTGAAAGTAAGTGCGTGCACACAGAGAAAAAGGGGCTTCAGGAAGGTGTCTTGACCAGGAGACTGGCAAGTCACTGCTTCAAAGTGCTCACGGTCACCAGCTCGGATAGCGCTCTGCTGCCGAAACATGGGCTGCTCTCGCCAGCCGTCTCCCAGAGCGGCACGGCAGCGCTGCAGCTGAATTAGGGATAGTATGTGCTGTGCCCGCAACGCTGCTGGCCACAGCGGACCCAGGCCACCACGGGAAACGGCTGGCAAGGGAAGGCATTGATAACAGTCCGCACCAGTGTCTGATGTGCTCCAGTTGCTGGCTGAGTAACAGCACGGGAACGGTTGCAAACTGCTGCTGCTACAACAGGACCTCGTCACGACACGACAGCTCCTTTCCCTTGGGTGACCCTGGCCCAAACAGCTCCGAAATACCCATCTGCAGCCGCATGACGGAGAAGCAGCAGCCATGCCAGGCCCACCACCCAGACTAGCCGCTAGATCTACAATACGCCCCAAGATCACCCGCTGCCGCCTGCCCAGGCGAGGCCGAGACCCAGGGGCAGGCGTAGTGCTGTGTGACAGCCAGGACGGCTGGGAAGGAAAGACGCGGGTACCTAAGCAAGTTACAAGGGCAGAGCCTTGAATCCCATGTATTTCTAGGAGACAGGCATGCGTGGTGGGGAAAGGGAAGTTTGCCTCACTCTGGAGAAAAAGAAGCGGGGATGGCTAGAACTGCTTCCAGAAAACCGACTAGAAGTTGCGGAACTGGATGGAAACCCCGCAGCACTACCAGGGCAGCACAAGTGCTAGTGCAGAGCTCTGGTTCTGCCTACCAAGTCCTGATCGGAAGAACCTCGTAGCTATCGGTGAACAACTAAGACTAAAGCAACTCTGTATGGTATAGACAACTTCAATGCAAACACAATCCAATGTCTAAGCACACAAAAGCTGGGGTAGACTTCGTAAAACCCATGGTAACGCAGAGAAAAATGAAAGTCTGGGAGGGCATCGCCCTTCACTTCCAGATACTACAGCAATCACTTCTCCTGGCTTGAACCCCACCAGAACAAACTGCTGGGTGTAGCGCTGGGTGGGAAGAGTCCTTGTGTGGAAAGGTGCCCCAAGATGAAAGTGCAGAGGGAACGTGGCTGCAAGCCTGCTTCTGCGCAGGTCTCAAATCTTACCACTGCAGGGTCAAACTTGCAAGAGGAGCACGTACGTGGGACAGGGGGAAGGAAGAAGGGCTGTGGGCAAAGAGTTATTCATGCTTAGACAACCTTTCCTCGGAGGAGCAATCAGGCCTACCACCTTCTTTGGAACAAACCAAGCTGAGGAAGAAAAGCTGGAAGGAGAAGCCAGTTTACTGGTAACAGCATTTGCCAATTTCCTTTCTGCTGTTTTCCCTTCTCCCCTGCACCTGCCTGTCCCTAACCTGACGGTTTATTTGTCCTCTGTCCACTCTGGGATATTGGCCCCTGCTAAGGCAGCCCGGTACTGCTGCAAGACACCGCGGATGCTTTTAATGAACCCCTTGGACAAAGGGAAGAGGGGGAACCCAATATCAGGGTAGCCGCTCTTCTCCGGAAGGAAACTCCTGTAGCTCTTTCTCCTTTTCTTTGGTTTCACGCTAGGCTGCAAGGCAGAGTCCTGGGCAGCCTTCCCCTCGTCCGTTCGGTCTCTGGCCAGGTCCACCCCCCTGGCTTGGCCTGTGCCCTCCGAGTCTGAGTACTGTTGGAGATCTCCGGCATTGGGCGTCGAGGTCGTGAACTCCGACTCGTCCAGCTCCTCCTTCCCGTCGAGCGCCGAGTCGGAAAGTTCGGCGGCCGCCCCCTGCTCCGAGCTGCTGCCGTACTCCCCCAGCGATCCCGCATTGTCTCCTGGGCTGTCGGCCAGGGTGCCGCAGGCAGAGAGGAGGGAGGCAGAATCCGCCCCGTTGGCCTGTTCGTGGCTCCGCTCCACCAGCTCGTTCGTCTCCAGCCAGGACTCGATGCGGGACACCAGGCGCCAGCCGTTGCAGCGAAAATGCTCGCGGATTTCGTGCTCGAAGACTTCCACCGGCCTGCGCAGCAGCTGCATCATGGACTGCACCACCCGGATCAGGGTCATCTCGTTGTAGCAGCGACTGTTCTCGTAGCCCTCCTGGAGGCCCCGGTCGCTGTCAAAGCCCGCCTCGTTGTAGTAGGGCTCATTCACTAAGATGAGACCTGCCAAGAGAAGGGGAGACCGAGGGGTTAAGGGGGGAACTTTGCTGCGAATCGCCATCCGAGGCAGACACTGCCGGGCCCCGATTTCTGCCAAGGTGGTTGAGGTTTGGGGGTCACAGCCCCGCCGCGCCAAGGCATCACGCCAGCTTCACCCGCAGCCACGCCGATGCCGGCAGCCCGAGGCTGGCAGCAGGCAGTGCGGGGAAGGCACCGCAGGAGAACGCATTGCAGGGAAGCCGTGCTTTGACTTCAAGCAGGTAGCGGAGGCCAGGTTGGACAACCAGGAACCTGCAAGGTGCACTGGACTGGTATCGCAGGGGAGCACTTGTGTGAATGGGTCTGTGGCCTTCTGCTAGGGTGGTGGGGATCTCAGATGCTACCGGGAGTGGCATTCAAGATCCTTGGCCGGCAAGAACCGTCTTCCACCAGTGCGATGCAGAGGGCGTGCAACAGCAGAGTAGGTCAAAAGGGCAGAAGGGGGAAGATTTCACAGCTGCTTTCCCTTCCCTCCCCTCCTAGCAAAAAACCCACAAACACACCCAAAGCTTTTTTTTCTTACACAGGTTTTTTCCTCCTCCTCTTAATCAGAACAAAGGCCAATCTTCAGTAACAGGCTTTGAGCTGGCCAGCTCCTACCCTATCCAGCATAGTCCCATCAGACTGCGGTTCTCAGACACTGAATACTGTGACAAGTCACCCATACCAAGCTTTCTCCTGCTTGCTTCTGGTCTAATGTAATTACATGTATGTAGCAATGGCAGCAATACCGCCAGGCTGCTGGCAGCCTGCCACAAACTGCATTAGAGCCGGTGGAGGTGAGATCATGAGTCTCTCAAAGCCCAGACAGCAGGAGGGGGAGAGCAGGTTTTTCACTAGCACCAAGTTGCTCCAGTAAAACATTTAGTATTTCATTTTCTAAATTTGGATCCTCAGCTTTGTGAAAGAGAAAAAGCTTTTCTTGTGGTGTCGTTCCGCCACAGGAGGATACAGGTGGGCTGTGAGACTTCAGAGGAGCAGGAGTCGCCTGCTGACTCAAGGCAGGAGCCCTTGCTCTGTGTCAAAGGTTCCTCAAGTCACATGCCTGGGCTCCCTGCACAGAAAGTTGGCCTTGAGGAAGAGATTTGATTTAGTCTGTCTGCTCTCAAACTAGATACGGCAGGGCAAAGCCCTAAGGCAGGAAGCCCTGGGGCTGGTCTAGACACACCCCTGATTATTCTCTGCTTCAGAAGGAGCATAAACACCATCATCGTCTGCAAAAACACGCCCAATGTAGGATGGGTGGGTGACTCAGTGGGGATAAAACAGTCCTGCGAGGGAAGCCCAGTTTAGCAACTTCAACTAACTTTGGTAACTGGCTGAGGACACAGTGGTTCACCTTTGTCAGCTCAGAATAGCAAGTAAAACAGCTCTGTGCTTAGCTGCCACAGTGAGAAGAAGGGAAACGGACCTGGGATGCAGCCAAAAATCAGGGTATGAGAAAAGCCTGCACCTGCTTTGACTGCTGAACCGGAGAGATAAGGACACTGCTTTGTCCAGCAAGGTGAGAGCAAAAGGCAGCACTAACCCAGCTGGGGTGGCAGATCCCAATTGTGTGCCCCCCCATAAGCCTGCATCCCCTCCTCCCTTCACCTTTTCCTGTCCCACGGGCTCTGCAGAAGCATTTACCTTGGATGGAGATGAGTACTTGGAGGAGGCTGGATTTACTGGTCCACCTTTCTGTCCCCTGAAATGCACATACAAACGCGTTAAAGGGCTGAAGCATCATCAGTTTGCTCTGTGATAATTGTTAGATGAAGTGAGGCCCCAGTTTCTATGCACCTCTATCGCTAAGGTCCTGTGGCTCGCAGCAGAACAAGGGACTGACTCGACAAGCACGCGATGTGCCAGTGTCCCACTGTACCAACCCAACTCTCCCTTACTTTTTGCCAGCGCCGCACCCCATCAGGCCAGTTCTGCCTGGAACGCCGTAACCCTACACACCAGGCACCAGTTCCAACCCCTCCCCAGCTGCCCTGTCGATCTACCTGCCCAAAACACAGCATTTCCCCGGCTCTGTTTATTCAAGTCTCCAGCTGGACTTTGTGCCACACTACCCGATCTGTCTGCAGCGCGGGAGACAGGGACCCAAACCACGGGAGAAGACCCCATGCTGGTGTTGGCATCTCTGCTCACACAGCCCGGCTGGTCTGACCACAGGCTTCTCATCAAGGAAGGACTGAGAAAGCCAAATACAGTCCCAGAAGAAGCCAAGCTACACCAGTTACTTGGTCCAGCCATCTGAAACAGAGCCCAAAGCCAGAGCTATCCCCAGCTCAAGCACCACCTTGACCAGAAGTCACCCAGGACTCTTGGCCTAGTAGGAGGTGGCTTGTTCCAAAAGCAGCCTGGCACAACCACTGCTCCCACGGACGGGCAGATGAAAGCATTACCTTGCCTATCCACGTCCCCAGGAGGCTGACACACACTTTGCCGTTGTCGTACAGGTTGGGATTCAGTCTCCCACTGCACTGGGAGAGGTAGCGGAAGAGAGGCGGGACAGCGGGGTAGATGTTGGGGAGCTGGATATCGAAGAGAAAGAGGCCATCTTCATAGGGTGTGCGCGTGGGCCCTTTTATAAGTGCTGAGAAGAGATCCTGTGGAGATAAGCCAGGCGCTGTGACAAGTCCTCCTACCTCGTCAGGGTTGTATTTACATAGCGGGAGAGAGGGGCTGTGATTAACTCAGCCCTTGCAAGAGTCAGCTCAAGCAACACATCTCAGGGCACCCTCCCCCTAGAAGCTGCACTTCTGCTGTGGCTGACGGCAGACCAAGCCTTCAGATCTGAAGCAGGGCTTCAGAGGACGGCCAGCAACGCCCAAGCTGCTCACTGTGTACATCAGCCCCTTGCTGCCTGCTGGCCTTTCCCCCTCGGTGGGACAGGCAGCCCAGGGGGCAAAGCACCCCAAACAGGCTTCCTGCAACGAGGAGCTGCCCGTTGTTTGTCACCCTGACTTGGGGAATGCGAAAGCAGCCGTTTACAGTAATTACAGGCATATTTCACATACTGCACACATTCCTGCAGCTCTAATGCGAAGGATTAAGGCTAAGCAGGGAATTCCAAAGAAAGCAATCCGGATGCTGAGCCCAGCACTAGCACACAGGCATTTGAGAGCAGACACTTGCCATTCGATCCTCGAAGGTTTTAACCATGATGCCATCAGGCAGGGAGGTGGCCAGGAGAGCCATCTCTTTCCGCACGGTGCTAAAGAACTTCTTTGCTTCTGGGGGCTGGAACTCCATTTTCTTGAAGGCATGGGTATCTGTGGGGCAAGGAGGAGAAAGGGATTAAAGTCCGCCTTTGGAAACTGCCACAGGTTCCTTGTGAAGGCAAATCTATCCATGTGTTAAACCTATAATTTGGAAGAGAAGAGTTGACTTGCTTTGGTGCTGAGCCAGGAGGCAGCCTAGAGATTATTTGATTTTTCCCACACTGTACAGCAGCCACAACCTGCATCTCCTGTTCTCATGGTCCCACACAACATTGTCCCTGTGCCCCACAAGGAGCCCTGTCCCACAGCTGGGACAGTGATGCATCGCACAAAGTGATGACCCTTTCTCTGCAAAACCTGAGCATAGCTCCCTGTCTTTATTTATACACACCTGCAGGTTCAGAACACTTTGGCCACCTTTCCTTCTCAGGTCTGGCCCAGCTGCCTGGCTCGCCGAGCACCTTGAGCTCCGTTGTCACCAGTGTTCCACACAACCAGATGCTCTTTTTTATTTTTGGCTGATTAACATTGGCGCAAGTGAACAAGGACACTCACCCACCAAGGACGCCCAGCACAAGAACACCAGCTGTTCCTGCTCTGCTTCTCAACACATCCATTCCTGCAAAAAAGCCTGAACAAACCCTGTAGCTTTCAAGAAAGTATCTGCAATGGAAAGTGACTGATCTCCACAGCCCTCCGAAGTTAGTTACCAACGTGGATAAAGAGGAAGCCCACTTCTGAGGCTTGAGAAGTTACAGGAGTGCCTAGAGATGCCATCTAAAAGCCAGGTTTAAGTCCCAGAACAGATTGTGCTACAGAAGTTGTCTTAATTTCTCCTCCCCAGTTAATGAGCTGTGAAAAGGACTAAGAAGAAGAGAGGATACCCAATCCAAAAGGCCTAGAAGCAAAGGTTTTGGAGAAAGAAACACTGCAGGACAGCAATGAAGGACAGAGTATCCCGCACCGGCCTGATCTGACACACTCACCTGGAGCATACTCCAACACGGAGAAGACTTCTCCCTTGGCACTGGTGAAGGTGACTCCAGGCTTGCCTCCACTCTGCTGGCAGAGCACTGGTGTCTCACTGGGCCACTCCGACCTGACTGGTGTCTGTGCCTCTGCTTTTTCTTCTTTCTTCTCTGTCTCCACCATGGCTTCCATCTTTTCCTCCTCTGCAATAGCCACATTATCCAAGGTCTTCTTTAGATTTTCCTGCAGCTTTTTAATATCATCCAAGAACTTCTTCTCCCGAGTGGGTTTTTCCAGCTCCACAGTTGGGGAGGTGGGAGAGCCAGTCAGCAGCTGCTCCACAGTCATATTTTTCAGGCTTTCCAAGATCTTGATGGCCTCCTTTAGTTCCCGGAAGCTCTTTGGGGCTCCGTCCTTGCCAGCTTTCTCTGCAGCAAGATCTGCAACTGCCATAGCCACAGCTCCCTGGACTTGTTCGTCTACTTTTTTCACCTCCTCTGCTGCCGGCTCCTCAGGCTCTAACTCCTCAATTTTTGGGTGGTCGTCTTCCATGAGGCCATTGTCTGTCTCCCAGCTGTCGCTTTCATCCTCCCACTCAGAGGATGCCCCGCTGGTGCTGCCGTCAACAGAATCGTAGTCTGACTCCTCAATTTCTGATTCAATATTGTATAAGTGCTAAAGGAGAGCAGAGTTACAAGAGACTTAGGCTGAAGCACAGAGTTTTAGTTGTTTTTAAATGCAAGTCAGTTCTCCCCGTGAAAAGGGAGCTTCCATCTGGGATTAGTTGGGCTGTTTCAACCCCTTCCATCTATACAGGGTGGACCGTGTTTGATCCAAATACCGTGCTCACCAACAACCAGCATAGATTATGAATCAGCATAGCCCCATCCTCCACCTTTCAAAGCAGGGCAGTGGGGGAAAACTAGGGCGATTTCTAGGTGGACTGCAGCCATCCCAGTGGCTGGGATCCAGCCAAGGAGAGCATGCAGGCACCAAACAGCTACCTGGATGTCCCAGGGTTTCTGAACACGGAGCTAGTTCAGGAGGTATTTGGTATCGTGTGCGGAGTTAGTATTTCTGGTCCTGCTTCTGCACCAGCAACTGTGTTGGCACAGAGCCCTGGTCTGGCTGCCTCCACACTCTGTGCCTTCCACAGAGACAATGCTGGAACCAGGAAAACATTCCCACACCAGCTTTCTTCTTCTGTGGCACACAATGCTGCTTTAGCTGTTGTATGTCACTACTGCTTAAAATTCAGCTGGGACAATGAAGCCTAACTCAAGCTGCTGAATAAGCTCTTACATAAAACATTCTCTTCCCCTTCATTACTGGAAGCTGAACCCATCCACACTCCATCTCTAGCCTCACCTGTTATAATCATGCCTTTGCACATGCTACATCTCTCACAAGGTTTCCCTGCAGAGGCTTACAGGCATGCTCCAGCTACGAGCTCCAACACAGAAGCAGGGGAGCAAGAACAACTTTGTAAGGCTGTGTTAGGAGTTTCAAGATGGAGCATTTTATCCACAGGCTTCTGACACTTGAATGACAGCCCAAGAATCCTCTTAATCTTGCAAGATATGATCCCAGAGGCTAAAGTGCATGGACACTCAGCCGTCTTGTCAAAGCCTTGAACTGAACCAGCACTGTTCAGCTAGTCCTGTGCCACCCAGAGACAGGCAGGGGTTAGTCGGGTTCAACACAAGTGACTGCAGGCAGGAAAAGCCATCAAAACTCACTGCCCTCAAAGCTAATCCAAATCCGAGTTGGAAAGTTAATTAGCCAGTTATGCCATCTTTATTTTTAGAGCTGAGAAAAAGCACCCAGACAGCTCGTCTCTGGGCACATGGACAGGCATTGATAAATCACGGTTTTACCAACTGATAATTCACGCTCCTGACATTTCCCCAACTCCCATAATTACGCAGACAAGCAGAATCGAAGGGACTGGCATGACACAGCAGGAGCTGCTGCAGAGCCCCAGCACCGCAGTGTGAGAACAGCCCTTTGTGGAGCACACATCAGACCTCCGATTGTGCCTGTGATCCAAGCACATGTGACAACAGGGGGAAGGGAGACAGCAGCCTGCTTTGTAATGCTCTAGTCCACTGCCATAGTGCAGGCATTGACTATTCTGCTGTAATTAATGCAGAGCTGCTTGGTTTAAAAAGAAATCTTGATCGAATGCTTTCTACTTGCAAACGCATCTCTGCATCGGAGGCAGTGGTGTTCTCTGCCACAGTGACGGAGATGGGACCCTACAGAAGCAGGTCTCCTCTTATCTTTAGGTTGTCTGCCTTAATTTGAGGCAACAAGGAGAAGAGACATGGGATGAAACTGTACGTGGAGCAGTGACTAAGATTACATGACGGTACAATAAAAATCTTAGAACAATGCAGAAGACAAACCAATGGGGTTAACAGGATTAGTGTGGCTATATCTTTGTTTTTAAGTTTGCACTCAACTCCTTTCCCTCCCTGCCCTGGGAAGAGATCTGGGTCTGATCCCTAGGTTAACTAAGGTCACAACTTGTGGCTCTAGCCCAGCTTCTGGAGGAGCTTCTTTAGCCAAAGAAAACACTATGGTGCCATTTCACGAGCAAGAGAGAACAAGCAATCGTCTTTCAGGAGTGCCTTAGTTGGGCAACGCAGTGAACCTGGGCTCAAGTCAGAACTGATGATCCCCGAGCTCTGCAACCCCCTCTGCAAAGCAGCAGGTGCTGGCGGCCAGGAGCAGGGCTGGTCAGAGCTCTGCGCACGCAGTGCAGCGTGTGAAGGGAGCAACAGCCTGCCCGTAATTTCCTATTCTCTGTATTCAAGAGCAGTAATGACCAATTAGTTGCCCAGTCCTCCGGACAAAGAAAGGATTTTCTTGCGCTGACAGAATTGGGAAGCCACCCCATCATATGGGAAGGCAGCAATAAATAGAGCGAGATTCCCTTACCCAGCAAATCTCTCTGCACCCAGGATTTAAAACCAAGATTTGTCACTCAGCTAAGAATTACAGGGATATTGCGAGCTGGAGCAGGACCTCACCTGAGGCAGAATGATAGTCTTGGAGTTATCAGCCCACACCACTTCCACTTTACTGCTGACATCCACGCGAGCCACCTGTCCGACCGAAGGCTGTGGAAACAAGAGCAGTTTGTCAGTCCCTTTTCCTTCCCAGGCATTCCAGCGCAGAGCCAGGAAGGTTTTGAGAAACAGGTATTCCCCAGGCTGGAGACCCACCTAAAGCAATGGCTGCAGCCTGCCGCAGAAGGGGCAGGAGTCCTGGGGTCCCATGCCAAGGGGGAGAAGAATCCTACAGATAGGGTTTCCATGAGAAACCCCACAACACTGCCACGGAGATGGGGAAAATTTCCCCCCCCTGCAAGGAGGAGAGGACCAGGAGGGCTGGTCTGGCAGCAGATCCCGACTTCTGATCAGGACCAGGGCCACTGCAGGGCCGTGGCCTTTCCGCCGGCAGCACCGCTGGGGTTGTGCCAGCACGGGGACCGGGCCTTCCCCGGAATGGGGCTGCCCTCTAGTGGGGTGCCCACAGCCGCCCCTGCGCTCCGGCACCCGCACCGGGGGCCCACAGCAGCTTCTCCCAGCAGAGCGTGCAGGCGTGAACAGACAAGCCGCAGCTGGCAGAGGGTGTGCGCAGCAAGCAGCACCCCGCGCTGGAAGAAGGTTATTTAGGTCAGCTGGGCGCGCTGAGATGTGTTTCCTGCTGCTGCAACTAGAACCACAGCAAGAGCCACACTATGCCTTCTCAGCCTTTTTTAGGGCAGCAGTCTCAAAAGCTGGAGGTCTTCCCTACACAGTAAGGAAGCCTGTTTCCTAGCAAAGAGTGTATTCTCTACCGTATAAATTGTTCCCTCTTCCTCCCCAGGAGATCAATCAGCTCAGCAAAATTAACATGTACATAATAACTCAGATGCAAATCAGAACCCCAGTCTTCTGTTGCCAAGTGAAACTGGTTTCATGACAAATCCACCTTCACTCTTGCTCAGGAGCCCACAGAATATCCTCAGATTAGAAGTTACTCTGAAATCCTAAGCAAGAGTTTTATGAAAAACCCTCAGGCATATGATTCTTGTCTCAGCTTTGTTCTTGCTCTGCTACAGACCGTCACCAAGGTCAAAGGATTTCAAAGTTACATCTCCACCAGACTTAGAGATTTGCTATGTTACTCACGACAGCAGGGGACACCGATACAAAACTAGCAAGCGAGGGAGTTTAGGATGCCTAAGGCCCTCCTATTAGTGTCTCCACTAATAGCCGGTGACAATGAGGTCACATAACTGCCCAGAACCCACCTCATCTTCCTTAGCTGTGGCTCCGTCCGAGTTGCCAATGCGAATCACAATGTCAGTAGTGCGGAAGCGAAAGTCTGGATGATCAGCAATATCATACACGCTCACATCCTCCTCCTCCCCGATCAGCTGCATCGGAGACAGAAAGCAAACATGTCAGCCCCAGGATGCTGCACTGACCTTCAGAGCACGTCTTCAACACTTGGAAGTACTTTGTGTTATATTTTGTCAACTTTCAGTTGCTCCAACAGCCTGCAAGGGGCTGCTAATGTCCCTTCTCATCACCTCATCCTGTAGCACATCACTTGAGGCACAACAACGAAAGGAAGCAGATATTCTGTCTTATCTGCTCACCCCCACCTTTACTTCAGGTTCCACATCACTACGATCACAAGACATGCAAGAACAACATTTTATTGCCTTCTGAACACCCAGATTTCTCAAAGCAGTTCTTTGGGGCCCAAAGGATTAGAGTTTACTTTTGAAACAATCCAAGGCAACAGGAAGTATCTGACAAAAAACTTGTCAATTAATGGGAAACATCTTTCCTTTGATTTCTCCTGGAGGAAGAGAGCTAGGAGCCCACAAATAATGAGAAATGGGTAAAGTGGAGCACAACCCCAGGCCAGACTGATGTTCTGCTTCTGGATGTAAAGGGCCCTGCTCAGTTATGACAACCTGGTCTCCCATCCTAAGGCAGAAAGCAGTACACCAGATTTGTGTGGTTCGAGTCCCCCTCTCATCCCCAACTAGACTGTAGTTTATCAAGACTCTGCAAAATACAGTGTTCCTACAAGCCCCGAGAAAAAGGTATTAGGCTGACTATAGGCAATAGCGCCTGGCAGAGGCAAGCAGGACAATATGCAACAGATTGATTCTCTTTCTGTGAACTAGCAAAGGCATGGGAAGGAAAAATTCTTATAGTGAACTCAAGTAGTCAACTGTCTGTGACAACCTGAGCAAAAATCTTCATCCATACCAGAGCCTGATGTTGACTATGGGATGTAAACCCTCTGCTTGGTCTTCGCTGCTTTGCAGGCATCTACAAATATGAAGCGACACCACCTCTAGCTAAGCCTCCCAGGCCCAAAAGCACATTGCCGACCCATCCTCAGGGACAAACTCCACTGCAGAGCTGACTCCCAGGCTTAACTGTGTTTATCTGTGAAGCTTGTGCTGTTTTGTGGCTGCTCTCTCTTAGCTGGTTCCAACAGGCACTGGCTCCTGCCCTTACCTCCACATCATCTCCGCTGGATTTCAACTTGAACCACTTCACCACACAGGTACGGCCAATATGGTCACCAGACTGCACGACTCCATATAACCCGGGGTCCTGGGAGCTCTGAGCTTTTGGTCGCAATGGTAGGGAAGAAAACAGACAAGTTAAGTGGAGGAGCACAGACTTTGCACAGCAACTGAGGCTGTAAGCTCCCAAGCACTCACAGCTGAAACCTTCCCCTTCTGAGTGGCATGAGGAAAACCAGTTCTTCCTACACAGTCAAAATTGTACTCAGCTAACGAGTTGCATTTTAATGGGGCACAGAGTGATGATAAAGTAAGATTATGTTGCATTGGACTGGGTGAACACGTTCACTTTGGGACCACTTTCGAGCTCTATCAGCAAGAGAAAACACGCTGTCACCTTAGTGCTCTGCTCTCCAAATTAGCTCTGCACCAAGACTGTCAGAGTTTCTGGACAGGCTGGCCAAGAGCTCCCTGAGAGCAGCCCCGGCTGCCAAGCTCTCCATCTAGAAATGTGCCACCCACAGCAGTTTTGCTCCTCTGGAAAAATGGACTGGACAATGAAGGTGGAAGGCAGGCGGGATGCAGGCAGGCATACATGTGCGTACGCATGCGTCGGGGATCCAACAGCACCAAGGCCTGGACCACCCCTCTAGGCCTGGGCTGTTACCCAGCACACTGGTATCCAGGTACCTTTCAGATTACCTGGCTGACAAGATCCACCCCCCGGCATCCTTAGCAGGGGGATGGCAAGGAGCTGTGGGCATGCCAGACTGCCGGGAGAGTCTGTCTGACAGACAGAGAGGAATACAGATTCCCAGAGCTAGAGCTGATGGATAACTTTAGTTTCCACAAACCATGTCTAACTCACAAGACCAGTCAGACTATTAATCATCAGAAACGGCCACGCAAAACAGCATCTTTTTTTGCTAAGCCAGCTTTCCTCTTCCCAATCTCACAGTATCTTGTGCTCCTCACTGTTGAGAGTCTATCCCTGTTAGAATAGAAGAGGAGCTGAGAGCCAGATGGTGTCCATCAATATTTCATAACCAAAAGCTGTAAGTCTGCTTGAACTTGTACTGTGACCCTCGCTAGTGTCACCAATTGGCCTGGTGAAGAAAAGGGATGCAAGAAGATGCCTCTGGATCTCAAAACCCTCCAAGAAAAAATGGGGGGTCATGACAGGTAAGCCACACAGAGAAAGCAGTGCGAGTTGTTCATTTCTGCCCCTATTCTGCGAGAGAGCTCAGAGCCGTTTGCACTTTCAAGGAGAAGGCAGGCCACCTCTACTCTACGGAAATACTGAGAATCCTAGCTTTGCCCCTTGGCATTTATTCCTTCCACATCTCCCCTGTTGTCATAGTTCAACCTTGGTATTTAAATAATGGTTCTCTGCTGACATTCATGTTAAGTCGCCTGAATCACTGTTTGTCCCTTGTTAGGCTCTTGTGCCTACCTCAAGTGAGTACTACTAACAGCTACTGTAAAGAGGGCTACTATGCACATTAGCAGATCCAGATTAAAGAATACTTCACAATTAAGAGCATGTTTGTTCCCTGAGGAGAGCATTGTTTTGACACCCAATACCTCTTTTGTCCACCACAAAATCCCCAGGGCAGAACTCGTTGTTGTCCAGATGGTGGACTGGAATCAGCTCGTTGGAGCGAATGTTTGTCTCCACAGTGCCATCCTGCCACATCACGTCAGCAGAAGTCATCGTGGTCACCACTTCTACAGCAACCCTGGGAACACAGAAAGGCAACAAGTTACCAGAGGGAACGCGCATGAGCACAAGCAGAACGTGACGCTGCCGATATAAGGAATCAAGATGGATCTCAGCAACACAAGGGTACACTATCAGCAGACTAGGAAGCAAGTCAGGAAACCCCATCTAGTCCCAGTGGAAGCAGCTACACAGCAGGCTTTGTTTTGACAGGTTCTCAATCACTGCAGATGTTACATTGCTGCAAGTCTATATTGCAGGAGGACTTACTTTCCAGGGAGCTGGTGCTGAGCTCACTTCTATTCCTAGTGGAGCAAATTAACATCTACTAGCACCCACTTTCTACCCCTGGCAGAGGCACAACAGGAGCTTCAAATACTTTGAAACTTAAGATCATCTCCACTAAAGCACCTTCTAGCCTGGTAGCTCTGAGGAGCCTTTGGAGGTAGGAGCATGGGACTGGAAAGGGAAGAGAAAGCAGCATCCATCTCAGCCCTTCCAGAAAGAAGGAAAAAAAAAAAGGCAACACATTGAATGTGGGTAAAAAGGATTTTGTTTGAAAGAGACAAGTCTCCTTCCCAGCTGTTCAAACACATACATGTGTGTCTCTGCAGCTCAGAAACGAAACCCAAACATGCAACAATGGACCACATGCTGGCACTCCCCTGTGGAGCTTGACAGAGTTGCTTGAAGAGACAAGTTGCTTGGGGGCAGAAGGAGGCAGAAGAAGCTGCAGTCTAGCTGGACAGGCTCTTCTAATGAGCCCTCCACCATTCTCATGTCTCCTACAGCACAGAACAAATTGAATCCCATGCTGATTTTAAATTTTGTCTTTATTTTGCTGGCCAGGCCTTCCAGACATAACACAAGTGCTGCATTTATGTTGGTCTCAAGTCAAACCATAAAGAAGATACAATAGGCAAATACAACTGTTTTCCTCCAGCACTGGTTTTAAGAATGTTGAGAAATACTTTTAAGTAGAAATAATATGAAGTTTCTAGTATAGCCAGCACTCAACAGCAGAAATTATCAGAGAAGGAAATCTGTAACAGGTCAAGTGTGGTGGGTGACATGCCAACAGATGGTTCCTTGGGGGAAGTGGGGGCATGTGCAGCTGAGGATGGGAGAGTGGAGAGGCAGGCCACCCAAGGAAATGATGCAGTCCTGTCTGCAGTGCAGTTTATGCTGCTTCGCAACAAAAATCACAACCTGGCATTAGTAAAAATCCCTGTATAACACCACTAAAAAATAACCAGAGGTCTGGGTGCTGCCTGGAGAGCTGCAGCAAGTCACTAAATGATGGTAAAGCCACATGCTGAGCTGGCCCCCTGCAGTCAGAGATGCCCATGAGCTGACACATCAGATCTGGTGACTAACTGCAGCAAGCCCATCCACTTTGCATTTCTCAGCAGTGCTTGGCAGCACACCTACCGATGGCCTCACCAGCTTCATCTGAATATTCCAACAGCGAAGACCCTCACTGAGCTGTGACCAGCTGCCACATATGCCCTTTAAAGTATCAGCTGGGCTTTCACCTTCTGTGCTTAAAACCCTGTATTTCTTACTCTCTGAGACATGGTCATCTCTGCAAAGTGTTCCAACATCTGATCTCTGCATTTCCTTGTACGGAGCTGCCCAGATCTAGCACAGGAGTCTCTCAGTGTTGTCACAGGGATTTCTCCCCACTACCTGTATGGTGCAGAAAACTACCTGGTTTACTAGCTAAGCTCTCCTTAGCAAAGCCTTTAGAGAAGTAGAGGCACTCAGCAGGGGGGCGAGAAGTGAAAAGTGAACTGAAAATCAGTTCCCAGGCGCTCTATTGTGCACTCCCATTTTTTTTTTCTTTCACTCAAATACTGCTCTGCTCATGTTTGTGACCTTCAAATCCAATTTCTCCAAAACCCACAAGGACTAAAGGAACAACTCTCCTTGCACACAGGCAAAGCTAAGATACCCCCCAAAAATGTGAATGAAGTTCATGGCATTCTCAAACTACTGGATCCCTTCAATCCTGATAATGTCACTTTTCTGGGAGGATTCTCACACCTTATCTGCACTAGTTCATTTCTGATGCAGGATCTGTATACCACTAAGTAGGCCGGGGAAGCCAGCAAGACAGGCTAGTCAGCTGTCAGATGTCTTTGCATGCCCTGAAAACTCTTTAAACACTCTCAAGTTAGGTAAAAGGTAAAAGCTGCCGAGATCCAGTTTTATCTAGAAATGGGCAGATACATGCAGTGCTCCCTCCCCCAAGCTACTGAAATAAATTCCTCCAAGGCTCTCAAGGAGTGCATTTTGTTCATTAAAAACCCAGTAAGAAGTATACCGCTGGCAAAAGTTGCAGCTTTCTCTCCAGAGCAGGGTAAGGATAACAGAGACCACTGCAGCATGAAACCCTGCCAGCACAGACCTCCGTGCTGATCTGGAGACAGCTCTCGGGATAAGCTGTCCATTCCCGCTAGCATGGCTATCCTCAGCCTCTCTGCAGAAGCTGCCAATGAGGTAACCAATTAGCGTCATGTTTAAGCTGTATCATCTCTATTCACCTGTCTTTTTCCCTGTGTACAGAGTCTAGCACAGCACAGATATTCTGTCGATGCCCTGAGGCGTAGCGGAGATAGAATAGCATCAGTGTCACATCACGTGGTCCCACTTTCATCAGAAGCTGGACTGAGACCAAGCTGATTTCAACCAGGCCATTGCACAGTCATCACAAGATAATCACTGTCGGTTACTACCAAGGGGTGTTCTAAAATGAGGCACACCATCATCCTCCACCCAAGCTGAGGAGCAAGCTGAGAACTTCAGTAAGGGATATTTTGGCAAGTATACCTGCGTTTGGAAATCCAACTCACCTGTCTCCTGGCTTAAACTCTCGTGAAATCTTGGTCTTCTTCTTCTTGTGCTTCCGCTTCAAGTTTTTGATGGAGAGAGGGATGCTCTTCTTGCGGCCAGTGCCACTGCCACTCTGAGATGAGGCAGTGGAGCTAGCAGAAGAGGTGACAGAGCTAGTGTCATCAGTGTCATCAGCTGCCTCATCATCAGCATCTTGTTCCATGGACTGAAGCCGGTAGTCAGACGACCCTTCGTCTTTCAGCAGAAAGGGAGGCTGCTGCTGTCGCGCTGCTGCTCCCCCTTTCTCCTTCCCCATTTCTTCAGGCTGCTCCTCCTTTCTCTCCCCAGGACTTGGTGTACTGTTGGAAGAGTCATCCAGCTCACACTTTGATCCAGGCTTAAGCTCTTCTGATTTTTGGTCGGCAGCTGCAGCAGACTCTTTGTCAGGGGCTTCATTGGTACCCTGAGATTCCGGGGAGCATGACATGATCTTCACTATCTGCTTCTTCAGCAGCCGCCTCACCTAGAGAAAGCAGACCTGGGTCAGACAATATGCCTGTACACTCAGCAAGCTGCCAGCCAACCTGGGGAACGGTTAGCTTTGTACGCAGAGGAAAACAGCACCCCATGGGCCTCTGCACATTTCACCTGCATCAGAGCATTCTGCAAACCTGCATCCCACCACTGCTCTACTCAGGAGCAAATACCAGCCAGTTCCTGAGCAGCACTGGAATAGTCCAAGAAAAGTGAGTTTTGCTCTTTAAGGCTATTTTAAGCATCTTCTAAACTTTCTGTTATGGAAAGTTACAAGAAGCTGCACAAGTTAATCTATGTAACAGACACAGCTATGCAGGGAGGTCACCATCCACACTGCTGATATCCTGTTATTCCAGGAACACCGCTGCTCTACAGCCAGCATGTAGAAACCGTAGCGTGACTCATTTGGCCTAGGAAGCAATGACTTTTCTTGTCTCATTGTAGCAAGGATTTAACTAACAGTTCAGCTCCATAAGAAACCTGAGGTCACGCTAATGACATGTGTAACAGTCCCAGCTGTCACAGCACACCAGCTCTGACACAGCTTGACCCCTGCAAGGTGACACCTCTATGTTCAATGTCCTGTTCGTGTTCTCTCGTGGCATTAGCTGCATGCTTCACCCAGTGCAGCGAGACTGCTGTACAAGGTGACTTCGCTGCTGGCAACAAGAAGCCATTACTCTTTACAATAACCACGTCAGGAGTCACATTTCAGACCACGTGACTACCAGGAAGACTTCTGCTTTAAAAGCCACAGCAACCAGAAATGCTTAGAGGAGTCAATGCCTCCCTCCACCCCTCAACTCACCTTTTTGGCAACTGATCCTTCACCCAGGACACAGTTCCTCTCGGGGCATTCACAGGTGATTTTTGCAGGTTCCACTTTGTCCGGGAACACATAGAGGCACCTTTCCCCAAGCTGCCTTTGGGCATGGTCAAAGCACCCTAGACGCTTTACCCTGGAAGAACGGGAGGACAGCCATGAGCAAAGTGCACACACAGTAACAGAACCTAGCAGCGACCAGGGCCTTCACAAGGCTGGCACGACCTGATGCCAACGGCACTTCTTTTGGGGTGGCAGAAGCCGACACCACACCAAATCTTTTCCAGGCACACAATTCTAAAGGAGGAGTGGGAAATCTCACCAGGGACTGGGTGGGGATATAAAGGGTTTGGGTACTCCTCTCCCTCTAGCTCCCCCTCCCAGAGGCAGCTGCCAAGAGACATTTGAAGTTAGCATTGGTTTTTTTGCTGCCATCCCAGAGCTCCTCTCCTCCAGCTTCCTTATGAGCTCCAGGCAGGAACTATGCTGCATTGTGCTATTACTCATCTGACTTTTCTTTCTGAACTGCGTCCAGCCCATTTTTGCAGCTGCAGCCTGCAGAGGGCACCCGATGCTCCCTCAGCACCGGCCTGGGTCCGGAGCAGGACGCCTTAGCTGCCTAAGTTAGAAGATGCAGCCTGCTCCAGACACAAGTGGAAAGACAAGGGACGAAGCGAGCTGTTGCAGACACCACTCTCCTCTATGTACTTGTCAGCTGGAGATTACTTGGAGAGGATTGGTGGGATGCTAGCCCCTGTATTGGTAACTCAAGTGTCTGCTAAACTAATTTGGAAGCTATTCTCTCACGTTTTTGAAGCTCTGGAATATACAGGCATACAACAAGGAGAAAAACCCACTGGAAACAGCAGCGTTGTGTCTAATCAGTTGGCAGGCATGTCACCCATGGTCTGTGCAGGCCCTGGGTGCTGGGAGTGAAAAGGGGTTTTCAGCTGATCTCACCTGGACAGGTTCTCCTGGCTGATTACCGATGGGGGAGGGCTCACACTGTCAGTACCTCCAGGACAGAAGCTTTTAGTGATCCAAGTAACCTTTAGTTCTACCACCTGTACCTACAATGTAAAGAGAGAGAAAACAATTTAATTTTTCAGAAGCTTTCCTAGACCAGTGTCTAGGATCTGAATGCACAGGAAAGCAGCAAACCTGCTTTTATAATTTAAGATGGCCAAGAGCAGTTTCACCACATGCAGGACCACTACAGTGCTCCCACCGCATGGCTCTTGGCAACACCAAGAGCTTCTACAGTTTTTAATTTCAAGAAAGACAACATCTGGCTTGGGAAGGAAGCTATAGGACGTACAAATCAGTGGTCCAATGTCACAAAGAGACATGCTAATGGACTTGGAGCCGCTCCCTCTTTCAGCAAAGAGTCAGCAATGTTGCTCCCTTTTTGGATAGCATGCAACATTAAGTTTCAACAGAAGAGGTGCTTCTACTACTCTAATGATCAGCAGTACTGGTCTCTAAGTGTATTGGCACACAATTATCTTACAGGGTGCCGGCAGGGACCCTTGGGAGGAAAAGGCAATCCACGCTCAAAAGTCCTGTCAGTCCAGAATGAGAAATTTGTCACCTCAGAAGAACAGAGCCACAGTGCATTTGCTCTTGGAAGGTTACCATGGCAAGCTGACTCTGCTCCAGATCGCCAGCCAGGGACCGTTCTGTGCAGAAGGTGGCTGTGTGTCAGCTTGTCAGTCCTTACCTCTTCCACCACCACTCTGAACTTGCTCTTTGTGCTCAGAACAGGCTTCACACCCGAGAGCCACTGCACGCTGGAGAAGACTTTAGAAGGCCCAATGAGGACTTGCCCAGGATAAAAGCCGTATGAATCATCAAAGAAGAGACCCTGTGGGGGAAAGGGAGGGGGAAAAACAGCATAAAGGACTCTAAGATTCCAGCACCTCTCTTCTCTCGTTCATGATCAGTAAGATTAACCATAAAGGTAAAGTCTGCAAGTTGCCCGTCTCCTACAGCTCATCTCTCTCCTGAAGTCAGCCCAGCAGTTCCTATAGCAACCCGCTCTGTCACAATCCGAACGGGACTATGACTCAGTGGGGGAGAAGCAAAGGTACTTGAGGAAACAAAAGATGTTGACTTCCGCACAAATGTTCTCAATAAGGAGGTAGCCAGGGTGGGCTGAGTCCTGGGCAAGGAGACCCATCTCTTTCCTATGCTCTAATTCAAGCACCCACAGCTTTCGGAGCCAGAGGATGCCCGCCTTCAGTCCTCTGCCTGTCAAGTTAAGTTCATAAGTATTACTCCTGTGTTAAGTGGACTAGTTAGTATGACAGTTCTCTGAAAACAAAACAGGGTGGTAAACACAACAATTGCTGTCCTAGTGCTTTTTCCCACTGCTATTTAGAGTGACTTGATGAGCTGAAGATTCAGAACGTGGGGGCGGACAGAGCAGTTTAGGGTAGATAAAATACTGAGCACAAAACTGTATTAGTCTTGTAATTTGTCAGAAAGGATAAGAGCAGTGCAACAAGATCTAAGTCAGGTAAGTATCTAACACACAGCAATTCTGAGTACAGGATCAAGAGTAACACTGGAGACAACTCATGTTTCAGACCAAACCACAAGTCTCCAGAGGACTACGTACAATTTAAAGGCAGCCTGACTCAAACCAAGGTATCTCAAAATTGGGTATCCAGAAGCTGGATGCTGCTACAGCATCCATTTAGCAAGTGGAAAACATACTGAACAACCCAAAGTAGCAGAGACTAAGATACTGAAGAATATTTAGCAGACCACACCTTTTCTGTACAGAACAAGAAAACCACAGCAGCACATCCTATTAAACTGATACTCCATTTACTCTTCAAGAAACAGGCATCAAATTTTAACTGAAGTGCAGTTTTAAATCAAAGGGACCTTTGCTTTGAAGGCTGGGAAGGATAACGGCTGACTGCATTGACAGTTCCTAAGAATTACACGCCATTCTCAGTCAACTCGCAATACTGCTGCCAGGAACGTAGCAAAGCCCTACTGATGCTGTTTGGAAGAACAAGCAAGCTGTCGTCAGCCTTTGAAGGTGAGAGGTTAGATCCCATCATCACACAGGGAACTCTGTTTTACCCAGAAGCTAGCAAAACCTTCCCCACCATGTGATTTGGAAAATGCCAGTATGGTAGCAGGTCTCCATTCAGAGAAAGCGATGGATTACAATAGCAAGAGACAGTACTTTACATGATCTGGAAACCTGTTTCTAGCAGAACACCTTTTAAACAATATGCCCTTTTCCAGAAGGGGAACAATTTTGAAAGCATTAAATGGAGTAAGAGCCTTTTCAAGCATGTACAGATATAATGAGCAGACAGTGAACTGCCTTGACATCAGCCATCTGACTGCATGTTATGCAAGTTGTTTGCAAAGAAAGCAGTTGAATATACTAATTGTAATACCTCCTCAAAACCTGCTCATTACTAACGTTACCTTTAAGCTACATCCTGTTACACTTACTTCAAGTGAAGATCTAGTGAAGTGTTTTTCAGCTGTGAGGTATCGTTTAATTTTTAGGATTAATAAGTGCCTATGGTTTTGCCTTCCCCCTCCCTCCTGCACAAAAAGCTTACAAGATGAAGTTGATCAAAAAGACTCTCAGGAGAACCAGAAGCTCACCGAGTCACTGACATGAGGACAAACGTCATACAGCTTGGCTCCGTCTTCTGTGCTCATGGAACACCTGGAAAACAGACAAGAGACACGGTCGCATTTCCAGAGCCGTCCATCTCAAAAGCAAACAGCACCAAATTAACTGACACTGCCTGAGCAAGTCTGTCCACATGCCCAGCAGTATATTGCTGAGCCTTTATGGTCCACAGCAAAACTGGTTATAAACAAGCTATAAAAGCACTGCCTGGTATTTAAAGGTTCCCTTCAGCATGTAAAAAAACCTAATTAAGTAATATGCCGGGTGCTGCACAAGATTTGTCTGCTGCAAAGGTCCCATTTGTTACTCACACCGACACTGGAACCTGAAGGCAATTTGGGTATACTTGCTTCAGTAATAGCTTCATTTCCAGAGTGAGTTCTGGTGGGATTTCAAATGATTCATTAGGAAGAGATTTTGAAAACAGTTACCTCATTTTACATAGCTATGCATGAGCTGGTAACAGAAACCAAGCAAGGTTTTAAATTGCACCAGTAACTGCAGGCGATACAGATAGAGAAGTGTAGCTATTTTTCACTCCGAGTTTAACATACGCGTAAGAGCCTTCCAGCCTGGGTTAACTGAAAGCTAAAACAATCAAAATCACAGACGCATCCACCAATCATCTGTTATAGCTCTCGCATTACTCGCTTCTCTTAGAAAGACTCCGAGCTGGCTGCAGGGTTGTGGGTTTGTTTTTTTTTTTTTTTTTAACATCAATGTCAACACTCAATTTACAAGACAGATGGGTTATTCCCCAGCTGCCAGGCCCATAAGCCTCTTGGCCCTCCACTGGTTCCTTCCTTTCCTTGCATAAATAATAAAAGTTTGTTGACAAGACAGGCCTCAGTAACAGAGTGAACGTAGTGAATTCAGAGGGGTTCAGTTCACAAGTAACTGTCCGACATGCACATGGAACAGAATTCAGATCCTTCTGCTGGCTTTGCATTCTTTCAATCCCTCTGGTTAAATCTCTCTCTAGAGATATGACTTTGGATTATGTCTTCATTGAAAAAACATTCCTAATACAGTTGCAAATAACATTGAAAAAGCAAAGCTGTTCAAACATGGGCTGCTTCATCTTTGATAAAAACCACTAACCTGCAAGTTTATACACTTTCACAGACTCTTTTTTTTTTAAGGTAAGAATCCTCCCTGCATCTCAGTGAAGTTATGCTCTCCTGCTAAGAAAAGGTCTGGAATAGTGATCCATCTTAAACAGCCACTTTTCCAGTGGAGAAGCACAGTTTAAAGACCAATGTGCTTTAGTTCTAGAGCACTGATCTGCTGGGATTGAAAAAAATTGTCACCTTTCAGACAACAGCTTTTCCAGAGGGCGACCAATGAATCTCAAGGTTTTCAGAGAAAGATGTAGTCTTGCTCTACATCTGAAGACAATGCAAGCGGATGATTTATCAGTATGCGAATGAGAAGCCCAGCCTGTTTCTAGTTCTCCCAAAACAGAACGGGATTGTGAAACCCAAGGGGGACAGTCTTCAACAGAAGGAAGTACCTGGCTCCATTGGAAAGCTTGAGGATGACCTGGTTCTTCAAATCATAGACCTTGCCCAGCCAGCAGTCATAGGCTATGTAGTCACCATACATGAAAGGCTATGAAGAAAACAGGAAACAAACCTTATAAACATCAACACTTGTAGTTTAGGCCATCAAGTAAGTCTTCAGCCAATGCAGACTAGATAGCAATCTCAAAGGGATTTACGACAGCAACTGCAGATCTCACTGTAAACCGGAATGAATCTACATTGAAGAGTTTGCTTGACAGTCAGCACATAGCCTGGATTCTCCACTTAAACAGCTCGGGCTTTCTGAGATTTTTTCCTCAGATCTTAAACTTGCTAAGTCACACTTGCCTTCAGCCAATATTAACAACTAATTTTTATTACTGAGCCCAATATTCCATCCCAAGCAGAGAAGCCTGTATCCCATTGCCTCTCCACAAGCTGTTTCTTGAGAAGGGTTGTGACACTCCTGCTCTTCACTCTCAAGTTATCTTTTTCTCAGAGGAAAAAGAATGATGAAAACCTATCCCACCTGGTCTCTGGAAATCACCCACCCACTCAAAAGGGAGAACCAGGTCCGTTTCAGACTGTTCCAGCTCAACAGGAAGATACTCAACTCCTCTCAGCATTTTTATAGCCTGTTTAAATAATAACAATACTGCAGCTCAGAAGCTCTGTGCCATTGCCATGGGGCTGCCCCCATCAGGTCACCACACCAGCCCATCTCAGGGCAGAACTTCTCACACAATTTAATGTCAATCTAGCCCTCCAAGTCAATTTGGTCTCAGTGATGCGATCAGAAACACAGAGCAGATGGGGATATGAGGCGATGCTGCATCATCTTCTTCTAGGGAGGATGCTTTCACTAAGTTTAAAATAAAAGCAAACCACTGATGCACCTTGCACAATATGGATGCCTCCCTTGCATGTGTTACTTGGAATACAGCAGCATCGCTCCAACCCACCAAGCCCTGGCTCCCATGTGTATTTTGGCTGTGTTCTCACCCAGATATGTTGCAGGTCTTTGCTGTTGACAGGGTAGAGGATGCAGTTGGTTCCTACCAGCTTCACAGCACACTCTATGTTGACATCAATTACAGTCCCACACTGGCTGTCCTGAAAACACAAAAGAAAAACAATTTTTCACCTAGGGAAGGGTCACACATACACACGTACGTGGCTCTGTGTACAGATGGGAAGTGCAGAGACAAGTTCCAAGAGTAAACCCGCCTCATACCCTTCAGGTCCTCTTTCTGAAGGGGCATTTCACATGACCCTGAGACAACTCAGAAGGTGAGATCACTATTAAAGACCTGCAGTGGTTTCTTCCCAGCTAAAATTTGCAATGGCTGCTAATGTAGCAGCCCAGAGACTCCTGCATCTGGTCAAATAAGACCACACTATGTCAGGTGTTTAGCATTTACTTACTTTAAAATCTGCCTGGCTCCTCGGTCTATCCAACCAAGCAGATCTCTGCAACTCCATAGGACCATCCTGCAGATACTGCTCTGAGCCAGCAAAGGCAAGGCATCTACCCCAGCACACAAGGGAAAACCTTTAAAGCTATCTGTGACTTTTCATGTAAAGTTTGATTTTGCATGACAATATAAATGGTTTTCAGTTGCTGCCATACTAAAAAAAAACCTGGCACTTTTGGTCAGATTTCAAGGTTTCAAGCCAGATAATTTACAGTTGGTCCAATTATGAGATGGTTGTCATTATCTCCCTCTCTTTTTAGCAAAGTTTTAATCTTTTTTGTCCCCAAGAAAATAACGCATGCTGTCAAGAGCCTTCTGGGGATAGTTTGGCAGGGAGCACACAATATGCACATTGCTTACACATATGGCAGAGGCCTGCAAGGAAGGGCTGCTAACCCAAACACTGTCAAACGCGGCAGCTGCCCTGGCCTCCTGACAGCTGGGACAATCGATACTCTTATTTATTAAAGACCGCAAGTCCATTATAAAAGCTGACTGAGGGCCAGCATGACAAATGCCCTGGAATCAGCAACTTCTGAAGCTGTCCTTACCTCAAACATCAAGGTCTCTGCTCCAACAGGACTTGAGCATAACACTCGAAGGGCTTATACCCTGCGAGAAGTGGATTTGTTTGCTCAGTCCACTTATAAACATGCTGTTCTTTTGGCCACATTAAATATTTACTCAAGGCTTTCACTCAGAGCCCTGGGCAGCCCTGCTGGGAGTTCAGGAGTTTGCTGGTGCTCACCTCAGGGACTGGTAGGTAGAGCAAAGACACCCTACAGACACCCGCAGTCCAGGATAATTCCTGGACAGATTGCTCAGCCCATTGGGCTGCTGCTTTCCACCTGCCTGCTGCAAGTCCTTCTCCTCACATCACACAAACCCCGTGCTCCTCGGCCCCCCGGCTCCGGAGGCGGCAGCGATGAGGAGAGTGGGTCCTCCCCCACGCGTCGCCCGTGCGGAGCTGTGCCAGCATGGCCAGGAGGGCTGGGAGAGCCGGGCTGGCAGAGCCCAAAGCAGGAGGGGCTCGTTCCCTCCCACTGCTCCACATACCACTCCCATTTCTTTCTAGAAAGGCTGGGAAGCAAAGGGAGCCTTTCCCAGCTCCATCATGACAGACAGCAGCTAAGCCTAACGTAGCTCGCAGCCTGCACGGCTGCCAGGAACAAGCCCAGCAGAGCTGTACCGCAACTCTCACCTGAAAAGGGTTTGCCAGAACTACACCGGATTCACATCAGCTGCTGCCAGCACAATTTGAGCTATAGGATGAGCAAGGCCTGCTCAGAAGTGGCACCTGCTCAACCGAAACCCACAGCTTCTGAAGGCCAAAGCACAGCCACCTACCCTGCTTTTCCTCCAGATTAAGTGAAATTAAGTATGCCTAGTCTATCCTCTGCCCATGCTTCGCAGTTCAGGCCCTGTGTTTTAGATTTCTTAGTAGTCAGAACCAAAACAACCTCAAGAAACAAATCCCTTGCCCTACACTGAGCATTTCAGAATTAATTTTTCCTTTATCAGCAGCCAACATGACAGCAGCTCCGAGACATGCTACAATCGAACACCTGCAGCTTCCGTGGATCATCTTGTCTCTGGGCCTAAACACCCTCTTTTATTGATGGTGAAAGAATAGCAAGTAATAAAACCAGGACTGGGGCGACTGACATACATCAATACCCTCTGCCCATTCTCCAAGTGACAGTTTCCCCATGGAGAAGGTGCCTGCGCCACCCTACAAGCCTGCCTCCCACCTAACACAGCTGGCTGCCACCCAGTCATGGGCAAGAGCACCAGGTGTAGCTCAGCTGGCTTCTCCTTCTCCTTCCAGTTGCAGAACACTTGAGCAAGCACAGAGCACTGTCCGCGGTTAAGAAAGCAGAGATCAATGTTGTGAGCAGCCCCAGAAGCCACAGGGCTTTTGAGTCACAGCTCTGCTCCCTCACCTGCCACTGAACCTTTCTTTGTTATGGGTTTACTTATTTCACTGTCACAGGAAGCATTAGCCTGCGACAGGGGAGGCAGATTTGCAGGCTGAGGGGTTCTGCTGAATCACTCCGAGATTATAGCAGCGCTCAGCAATGCAGTCCCGCAGCGAGAAGTCGCCAACTTGTCTCTTGTCTTCCAGGGCAGGTCTACAGCCAGAGCACAGCTCCCCGCCAGCCTGCTCAAACACAACTGCCCTGTCCTGCTCATTAGATGCTCCCATTAAAGGAGGGGCCAAATGAAATGAGCTGACATTTCACAGTTCTGTAACAAAATCCATTTCCATCAACGCCAACAACAGAACTGGAAAAGGGGGGTGACTGATCTTCATTGGAAGAGTCAATGGGTTCAAGCTCCGCTCACACCAGAATTCAGCACGCTCCCTAGACTTTCCTCCTGCTGCTTCCGCGACCCTGACGGCACGCACCACGCCAGAGGTACTGAGTATTTAAGCAGTGAATGGATGGAGAAGTGACTCCCTTCCCCACCAGAGACAAGGCTTTAAGGCAGACCAGCAAACTCCCATCTGAGAGAAAAGCAGCTCAGCAAGTGGCTGCAGTCCCACATCTTCTACCCCCCATCCTTCTACTCTTTCCCTCAAAGCTCTCTTTTCTAATAGTGGATCTTTAGACCACCTTCTTATTCCTTTATTTAAAAGGGACAGCATAGCCCAGCACCCTTTGAAGTAACAAAATCCAAGTGTCTGACAGATTACAGACCTACTTCTAATCTTTCCCCCAAATTAGCATTATCACCTGGAAAAGTGTCCTCTGCCACTTTCACCACTTCTCATCCAGCTGGATCAGACTTACAGGCCCAACTGCACTCAGAGAAAATGATCTCATTTTATGCATTACCCCTGAAGCAGTCTTTCCCCACACTCAAGGCTCGATGAGAAGCACATGAATTTGAGTCAGCTCTCTTCTCTTGAGGAACAGAGGATTTCGAGTCCTCCCCGCTCAAGGTTAAAAACAAGCCCTAGAGAGTGTGGTGAATACAGAATAAGTTCCACATTGTGCATTTGCCAGGCCAACTGGTGCAGGGCAACCATCCCACATCTTGAATTTGGCAGGCTGACACTTGCAGATTTTATATTCCAAAAATTACAAGAGCATTTAAAATAGATCTGATTAACAAATGAAGGTTTTCTTTGGGGGTTTATTGTTTCATTTACCACTGACATTTAAAACATACTTGAGGGTAAGGTGAAGTATAAGTCATCTTCAGATTTGCCATGCTTTTGAATAGAGAGAAGAAATTGAGCTATAACCTCACCATTCCATCAATTAAAAAAATGAAGTTATCAGCCACTAGTACAAATGGTCAAGCAAAAGCCAGTGTTTAACATGCAAACAGACAATAAACAAGCGTGCAAAACAACTGCTGGGTAATGTGTCTACTGATACACATGCAGCAAGCCAGAGAAGCCAATTTCTGCTCAGATGAGTATGGAAATTACAAACAAAAGCAGCACATCCATGTTTGCCAAGAGGAGAACAACTTGCTGTCCTGAAAGCTTAAAAAGACTTTAAGAAGCACTGGAGAACAAACTGTTGAGAAGCAGGACTCAAAGCATCCCTCTGAGCGAGAAGGATATACTACAGAGTCCAGCTGTGCCAGGTACAACGGCGTGAACAGCTGATATTTCAATTTGCTAGCTGTTCATTGTTTTGGATTGAAATGCTTTCATAAAGCTGCAGTTCTAGTAAGATATGTTGACTCCAAATTTCCATTTCAAACAACAATTACATTTCTTAAGGAAATATTTTGTTTCAGTGTTTTTCAAATTACCCTTCAAGTTTTTCCTCCCTTTTCTTCTCTTTGGAACATTCTGTGAAAAAGGGGTGGGTTTACTTTTTTTCTAATTGACAAAAAAAGGCTCTATCTAAAACAACAAAACACCCAGGTCAGAGAACGGCCTTCCCCATCCCTGCACCAGGCTGCACACCATGTGGTGTAACTGCAGCAGTTAGTGGCCAGCTGCCTGCTTCTTCACAACCTTGGTAGCCACATTGCTGGAAGCAAGTCAAGAGAAGATGCAGGCGTGCACATGGCAGGCCATATGGCTCAGGGTTATAGGTTAGGTGTGAGCAACAGCAAGAAATTGCCAACCTAGCTAAGCTCCTGAAGAGACCACATCTCATCTGATAATCGATACTGGACAACGTTCCCAGTATTTCCTACACAAAACCAAATCCACACATCTCTGAAAAGCACAAATGCTGTACAACTAGAACAGAATGACTAGGACTTAAAATAGTATCCAGGAAGAGTAAAGGTAACGATTTTAGGCTGCTGATTAAGAACCAGCTTGCTTTCTGTCCAACCTAGCTGTGTCAGATGCTTCAGCAGCGTTGGGATTTGCTGTAGTTCTGGGAGAAATTGGACAAGATGGTGCTCACTGCAGATTGAGAGGTCTCCCTGAAAATATTTCCTCCAAATTCTCCACCACAGCACACTAAAAGGCATGCAGCAGCAATGTGATCTGCCTCCACTCCAGCCTCCCCGTTAGGTCCAGGAGAGCAGGTCCATACTCCCCACATCTCAGAATGGATTGATTTGAAACTTAAAGGATGGCAGGATAGACAAGCTTCTTGTCTCATTACCTGACATTATCAGGCTCGCTTGCTCAGGAGACCTTTGCAGATATGCAACAGTAGAGAGGCAGCCTTATCAGCATTTCATTCTCAAAGGATGCAGCTAGGTCTATCAAACACACTAAAAATAGAACATGCTCAAAGCATTACTGTTCAGTTCTATTCAGGCAATTTGGCAAGTCTTAGAAATCCATGCAGCAGTATCATGATCGAAAACGGACAAAGAAAAAAGTACTTACGCTGGAGCTCATATGTCTGACCACATCTCGAGGGACCACAGAGCGATCTTCAAGCTTCAGCTAAGGGAAGAGAGAGACACTGGATTTAGTGACCCCAGATGATACTTGGTCAGAAATAACATGACAAATACAAATGCACAGCATCCTGTTCCTCCAGACTGAGGAGGTTTTCAGCAGAGGATGGTACTTCCTTCCATGCACAGTTAACCCCTTGGTACATTTGCAAAATCCAGTTGACAGATCTGAAACACAGCAACCAGGCGACCTGTCCACGACCGTGCTCTAAGTCAGCAAACACATCAAAGAAGTGCAGACATTCTGACTCGTTCATCACTTCAAGTCTCACTCTCCTCTTCCTCCGTCTGCATCACGCATCACTTCCTACCCACATCCAGCCTATGTACTACAGAAGATAAGAGACACGGGAAGAAGGGCATCACACCACAGTTCTGTGTCTCATCCCGCACACTTTTCACTCAAGATACCCCCAAATATCTGTGGAAATCCTGTTTGGCCTGAAACATTTTAAGCAAGGTACCGTACAGTGAGAAGTCTTAGCTGGCAGGGGAACTGGTGCCAAATTCACTGCAGCAAGCACTTGCCTTGGGGAAAAAAGGGAAAAAAATGGCTGTTGCTGCACTCGGTAGCCCCCAGGTCCATGCAGGCAACAAAACGTCAATAACAGCATGGATAAAGTCAAAGCACTGCTCATACTCCAGCTCCTGCTAAAGCACTTGCTGGCAAAGAGTTAGTGCTGGCCACAAAAGATGTGGCTGGACCATCATTACATATTCTATATCAGCTCATGCAGAGTTGTGGGCACCAGGAGTCAGTACCGGTAAGGGGAGGTATCACTTGATGAATCTCCAGTGACTACTGGCCAGTTAACCAAGGCGGTGTCCTTCATCAAGCTGTTTCAGTGATCTGAAGACTACTTGCAGGCTATTTCATGAAGTGTCATCAGCAAGCTCAAAACTACAAAATGCAGTTGCCATCGAATACTCTAGTACTAAAATGTACACGAGGGATAACATCCTAAGCATACTAACAGGGAGGTCACAAGACAACTCCAGTTTCAGGCTTGCTCAGCCTCACAGTAACTCAGTTAAGATTTCCTTCTGCTGAACAGGGGGGAGTCTCACCTGCATTTCAGTGGTCAAGAACATATTTGCATTGTGCATCATTCGAGCCCCGCAAATACACTAATTACACACCACGCGTTTCAGGAAGCACCATGTGAACGCAGTATCAGGGACAGAGCCTCTTTCACATCTCACTTTCAGAATCTCTCTCTCCACTACTGCTGCATTCATTGCTTTTCCTTGTTGATCCCCAGTTTGAAATTCATCATGCTTTGTCAGCATTTCATCCTAACCCATGCCCTGGCTTACAGTCTGCTTTACTAAGTTAGACATAAATCTATAATCCAAGGACAGGATCCGGAATCAAACCAAAGTACCTGAGTATTTATTGCCTTCTTGATTGCGTGTTTCAGTAAGAGAGGAAGAGAGCCAGCCAGCTAGGCTTTTAGACCCAACTTCAGGAGTCAGAGCTCCACTGGAGTGGGAAACCTGAAGCCTCCCAACAGCCCATTTCCAGATTGTGGAAAGGTTTTCATCGCCTCCCACATCCCACCAGGGTATATAGATAGACATCAATTTTTATACTGCTTTCTAAAATTATTTGTTAAAATAAGTTCTGTGTAGATATCCTCTTAACATCCAGAAGCAGGCAGCAACATTCACATTGCAGTAAGTACTCATGCGTGAGCAGCAGTTTGGGTATTTTAACTGGAGTTCTCTTGCTGCAGAGCTCCAAGTGTGTAATGATACTTTCATTTCAACATGCATTAGGGCAATTTAGTCTCTGACACGTGGTGTTTAAATTGATGCATTATGTTTCAACATACGACTGAGCCATACCTCTCTGTTCTGCGTTAAAGAGTATCTGAAGAACCCAGACTGACAAGATCATCGATGCTATCTGGCAGCAGCAGTATTTGTGTGTCAGTCAACTCTGGTAAATCATAAAAGTTGTAAATGAGTAGCTTTCCCATTTTGTGATCCTTCATGAAGGATATCATCACATAAATTCTTCCCAAACCAAGGCATAAAACTTTTTCTGGAGGGGAACTACATTTAACCTGTTTTCAGATCTCTCGATTTTTAAAGGCAACACAACTATTTTCAGCTTCATGTGCCAGACCCACCTGCCTCAGTTGCTAGGATAAGCAAGCCAAGTAGTAGGCAGAATGCCAGCATCAACAATAAATACTCAGCAGGTCTGTCATCACACAAAAGACTCTCAAAACCAGAAGAAACCCGACCAGAGGGAAGCCAGAATGGCTGTTGATGAACACACGACAGTTCAGTCATTCCTCCTCTCATCTGCTACACCCAGAGCGATGTGACGATCAGTCGAAGGTTGGCCCCCTCACTCAGCGGTGAGGGAACCCAATATTGGAGAAGCACTTTTAAAATAGGTACTTACAGCTCAGTTGCTATATTTACCTCTATGAGTCAGTATTAACAGGAGTAGTTTTATGCTCTAGCCATGCGCCTTATGCTCTAGCCCCAAGAATGAGAAATACCAGTTTCCCAGAGATGCTCTCAGCTAGTCCTGCACTCCTGCATACCAAGCTGGGCTCAAGACCCTCCAAACACCTCAAATGCAAGGCATGTTTTGTGTTGCCTTTTTAAAAAAACAAAATTCACGTTCAGGTACATTAAATAAGTCAAACCGAAGACTGCGCACACATTTAACCCAGGCAAAAAGGGACGACCGACACACACCCACCAGGAGCCAGTTACATTGGTCACTGCACCGACTGCAAGAAGAGGCAGAATAGCTCTGGCACCCATTTCTTTCCTCCGCTATTCAGATGCTCTCTTGGTGCTCAGCACTGAATCAATGCCTGAGCTCCACAGCAGATCTACAGGTCAAAAGGCACCAGCTGCAGCTGAGAGAACATCCGATACTTCACCAAGTCTGATGATGCGCTCATACCAACAGAGCAGGCGGGGTTCAGAAATTTTGATTTCTGCATAAAGAACAAGCACCAACAGGAGCACGTTCCCCTTCTCAGCTGAGTCACCTCACCTCAAATGAAATAAGGTAGCCATCACAGCTCTCACCCAAGACTGGGTAGACTAGGAGAGAAAGACAGACATTTCTGCCCAGCTGGTGAGCATTAACTCATTACGCCTTGGTAGCTTATTGCTTCAAACCATTTGTTTAATTTCTTATCAAATAAACTCATCATTTGAAGGAAAATCTGTGTGGGTTTTTTTTTTAAATTAACTGCAGAGATTGGGAGATATACCTGTGGCAGTAAACTGGATCCTCGCTTTAGCAAACAATTCAGCAGCTAGGTCTAGGCATCCTCGGGCAGGGGTGGGTTAAACTCACACTGTAACTCTCTGGGTTTGACCTCTCAACTCCATAAAGCAAATGGGAGACATGGGGCCAGTTTTCCTCTCCAACAGCCACCTTCTGACAAGAGATCAAAAGCAGAGTAATTTATTTTTGAGTTAGACTAGCCACCAGTGCCAAGTATTGTGCAGGTAAATAAGTAGCAATTGCTTCTGAAGTTTTGTGACAAGTAACAGAGGAGTTGCTGAGATTGCTATAGGGACAACCAGCCCTGGCTGGTGTGCATCCAGAAAAAACCAGCACTGGAAGTACTCAGTAGTGGCATAGATCCCTGGTTACTATCTGCATATTTAAAAGCAAAGCTTCAATTCACTAATTAGCTGTGCGGGTTTGCTTGTAACATCTTTGGTAGCCAACAGTGGACAAAAACACCTCTACGCAGGCTGCAGCTACCAGTGTCGTGTCCCCCCCGCAGTGTTTTATCCAACAAAAGGGAAAAGACAACACACACGTGCTTACTGCCAGCACATCTCTTCCTTTCCTATTCCCATACAGTCTCTTTTCTGCACAGGGCAGGATATTTCACTGTAGGAGAAATAAAAGAAGGTAATTCTGCCTGCAAATAGCATTTTGTCTTGCTACTGCCCCGCTTCCCTCCAAGTGGGCAATGTTGTCACAAGAGATAATTACAAACAAACTGTTCCCTGCTCCGAACAACCCAAGAACAGAAGCTGGGGGACAAGCTTAAATGCAGGAGGGAACCATGGCTTTAAAGGCTGAATGCATCTACACGGAGTCACTGGTTGTTCAGTCCCAAACACGCCAGCACGCACCTTTTGGACAGGCTCCCTTACCAGCTTTCAGAGGAGCTGACTACTCAGCGGACCTTGCAGGTTCAACCCACCCTCGGACCCCAGGAAGGACAGGAGACCTTGTCACTACGACTCGTCATTGCCCAAGGCAGAACTTCAGATCACAGTTCCTTGATCTTCAACACCAGTGACACATGGACTTGGGAGCACACCTTCCACCTGGACCAGCCCCGGTTTTACAGCGGCCTTTCTGCTCAGCCACCCAGCAATACAGAGTTCACCCTGGCTATGGAAGATGACACCTGATCCAGCATAAAGCTTGCCAATACCAACTTAAACTGTTAAAGTTCACGCTCGGACAGTGCTGTCTCATAACTGCAATGTCTGACCAATGAAGAATAAAATTTGCTCGAGGGTGCTAGTGTGATCCCACAGCCTCCACCTCCAATGCAATCACTGTGGTGAGGAGAACATCAGTTTCTATTCCAGACGCTTTCCAGATTTTATCCTCCAAAACAAGAGCCCTGGGAATAAGCACATAAGGATGGAGGAGAAAAAGCAGCACACACCCACCCTCCCTTGGTAACTGCTTATAAAAATGGGAACACAGGGCACTGCAAAAAAAAAAAAATGGAGAAAAGCACAATGCTGGAGACGAAACTCTATACATTTGCCTAAACTGCTATATGATGGTTGAGATGTTTATCCAACTAAGAGTCAGAAGGGAACTATTATGGAAGTTGCTTCTGCCATTTGAGTTAAGCAAGGACTTGGCTAGCAGTGGTCACCACCACGAGGGCAGGGAAGCCAGGCTTTGACCTGCACAGACCTGCTACCACCATTCATTCTGGGCTATTTCTCCATCCTTACATGTCCTAGCACTTTCCTCACACATCTTGTGTAACTGATCTCATTTAAACCACTGTTCCCAGGCTCTCCTCCTACATTTGCAAACAAAAAAGTAAAAAAGAAAAAATTACTTGCAATTTTATAAAGCCTATCTTGTAATAGGGATGGTGAATTCTCTCAGTGGGACTAAGAAAGTGTGAGGGGAAAAATAATAAATAATGCCTTTTGGATCTATCACCATTCTATGGTCTCCTTCTTAGTCAAGCTGAGGTATTATAGATGGAAAACATGTCACACTTTTGTCTTTTCTATGCCAATGGACAAATGTTGTGACGGAGGAGAGATGAACTAGGTATCTGATTTCTGTCCAAGTTTAACAGTCAGGATTTTAGTCTCACATGTATTGAGGTTTTGTTAAACTGCACTGGAGACTGCTCCCGGCAGGTCAACTGGCTGAATCTGTTCTGGAGTTAAAAATCAGTCCCCACCCTGGGACATCCCTCCAGGTCACCAACACCAACTGCCAGTGTCCTACAATCCACATGTTAGTATTTTTGTGTTGAAGGGACAGCACCTACATGTTAGTTTGGAAGTTGCCATGGAAACTTGTAGCACCAATGCTCAGGGGAAAAAGAAAAACCACAGGTTAAGAGCAAACCATAGGGGAGGCAGTCTACTGCAGCAGCAGTAACAAGGCACCGCGGAGCTCTCCAAACCCCAGAACACACTCAGAGGACGCTCCATAATCAGTTTAAGCTAAATCCAAGTGCCTGCTGCCATGAAAACACACCACCTTGCCTCATTCAGCTGACAGGCAGGCTCCTCACAGGTCTTTTGAATGACCTGGCCTCTCGGCACCTGAAGTCCACGGGAGGCAGGACATGGTGTACCATATTTCCATGCCTGGTTTCTAAGCCTGAACGCAATTAGGTCCTTTTCTCCAATGGTGAAGCTGTGATTCGGAAACCTACACCAGATAGCACTGGCTGGTGACTGGGACCACTGCAGGGCTCTTACTGGAGGTTAAGGGGAAACTTCCTTACTACACGAAGCAGCTCCTGGCCACCACAGCTGCAGTCCCAGGCACTAAGAGAAAACAAAGCGGTGCCAGCTGATGCCATGGCTGGCTGTAACCTGGAGCAGGGGCGGCTGTGGGAGGGGTGTGCATGGAGGGGACAGGAGGGAGCAGCAGGCTGGGCAGCAGCCAACCCAAGTCACCATCCCCCCATATTTTTTTTTTTAAACTCTAAGGTCTGATTACAAACCCAAATTCATTTCAGCTAAAACAGTAATGTAGCAATCATCTCAACACAAGCTGTTTTTATTTAAATCCAAATGAGGTGTCTAAAACAGCAAGTCAGCTGTCCAAATATAGCATGGATACACAGAGTTAGATGACAAAGGTTCAGAAATTCAAAGACCCAGAAGATCTCAAGCCAAGATATTTTTAATATCATTTCAGTACCAACACATTACCAGTGGCATCACATACTACTCTCGGGAAAATATGTTCCACATACAAAGTTCACTTCCCCTGAAAGACTTCTGTTACGTTGATCATATTGCATTGCACACAAGCCGCCTAAAAAGCGGGAGGAGAGAGGATAAAGCAGCAAGAGCAGAGAATCCCATGCAAGGTCAGATTTTGTTCACACTGCGACATTTGAAATGGCACACGTTGCTTCACTTCTGACAACTGGAGGTTTCCAACCACACTGGGTTTTATGGAGAAGGAAGATGGGAGAATGGGGCAGAAGAAAGACTCCCGAGAACTGAAATTCTACTACCCAGAAGAGCTGAACAATGAGCTAGACAATACAGAGGGTTTTAAAAACCACCCTTGAGGGATGCAGCTGCAAAACTACGAGAATAAATCTTCTGCGCTGATTGGCACAGAAGTTCTGCCTGTGACAGCTCCTAGCTACTCCTACATGGCAAGCACATGTAGTCTGCGGCTCTTCCAGACAAAAAGTTCAAAATCTGCTTGAGACAGGAGGTTGTGGAGACTCCCGCCTTACTTACAGAACTATGCCCTTCTGGGACAAGGTCTAGGCTTCTGCCTGATCAAGTAGTAGATGTCAGAATGGTATGTTGCTCCCCACACCCTACTATAGAACAGAGTCAGTCACCGCTCTGCCACGTAACTAACACCTTTAGATGAGCTTGGGTTTTTAGCTATTTTGCATTTTAACATCATCATTCTGCATTTTCATAATATCATGATATCGCTTGTCATCTCAAAGCATCCAAAGAATTACAGAAGGAGAAAATACTTAGAGTTACTTAGGAATTGCACCAGGAGATTAAAAAAATTGTTCAACGTGGCCTGTATTAAGCTAACTCTCAAAAAACCTTGAGTGACTCAGGAACACACAGTTCCCCATTTGGATTGGTCAAAGCCGGGGAAGGGCAGCAAGCAGGATCTTTGTTTCCTATATTCAGTGCAAAAGAGTCCAAAAGCTTGTTCATGAGGCTGTTCTGGGCAGTGCAAAACACCATTCTGCAAAAGGTCAGGTGGACGATTAACTTCAGCTGCAGAAGAACAGAACAGGGCTAAGCAGGGAGGTGCTTAAAATGCTCCCCAAAACTGAAATAAATGCTTTAAAGGACTTCACATAAGCTGTGATGAAATCAAGACAGCTTTGCATCACGTGCAGCACTACCTGCAGGTAGTTGCCTGAGAACGTACTGCAATCCTTTTGCTCGTGCAGCTAGCAGATCTGAATCTGCCAATCATCCGACATTCAGCACATTCACAACTAGCAGCACACGGTAAGATTCACCACTAAGCCTACCCCAAGTAGTGCCTGTTACCAGCAAAATGCTATGGATTTAATGGTACAGTGTGGACATAACATTTTTTCAGACAACAAGCAAAAGGCATGACCCAAAGTAGGGTTTCCTAATTTAGCTCCCAAAGATCCCATTGCTGGTAGGGATGAACACAGCAGCTTCCAGCCCCAGGCCGTCACACACTGCTCTAAAATAAACTTGCCTGTCACCAGCTGAATGTCTACAACAGCTTTAAAGCCCCTCTACTAAGGGGACATGAATTTTTATCAAATTACACACCAATTGTTTACTGGACTGCCAGCGACAGGCAGCACCTGCGATCTTCTAAAGAGTCATTTAGGAAACACCTGGCAGGCGACTGCGTGGAAGGCAGCAGAGGAGAGAAGCCTTCGCAACACCCGCAGGAGATCAGGCAATCTGAAAAACGAGAATCAAATCATTGGCTCCGCACCCCTGTTCCCTTTCAACACTGCTAACAGGGCAGGAAGGCTTGTTACACAAGCAGCCCCAAAATCCAGCTGTGTCATTAGTTCTTATAATCTCCCAACACTGCGAGCCTCCCCAGGGACCTGCAGCTCTCATAAGACAAACTGTCAGCTCTTTAATTTGTCTTTATGACATATTATGGAGACACAGAGACCTGAAGTTGTGCCACTCAGTTGGGTTCTTCCAACTTCAGGCTGAAGCTGCCTGAGCCTCCCCTATCTACACATCTACCTGCAATGGACTCGTAGCTACTTTCGTCCCTGTCTACGTTTCTGATCACTCTACCGGTTGGGTTTTTGGTATCCTCCCCATTATTTTTGGGTAGTAAAAGTTCTTTGGTGGCAAAATATCTTTCCACTCTCTGTAAGTACAAAACTCCTTCTGCAGCACAGATCTGGTCTTTCACTCACAGCCATATGCTGCAGCATCTTCCCCCCCTTTGAACTCTTTTGTGGCAGAAAGACACTGAAGGCTCTACTCTCCTTTTCCAAGTAGTGGAATTTGGCTAAAAAGTCTGAACAAGTCATTGGATGCAAAAAAAGTTCAGTTTAATTATAATGTAGGTAAATGCTGTGCTTTGGAGCAGAGGAATCTGCCTTTAAGATAAATATTTTGCTTAGCAAAAGTAAATCTTTCACTTGGTTTTCCCTTGTCCAAGACTGTCAAACATTATTTATTACACTGGCAACAAATCACCTCTGTAGCTCTGCAAATTTACATGACATTTTGCAAAACACTGCAAGACAGATTCCCTGGCCTGGTGAAGGCACCAATCTAAAACCAAAGACAAAGTATAAGGCAGTAATTCAAGGGAAGGAAGACAAGATGACAGGAAGGTTACTGGGTTGTTATTTAAAGGAAAAGAAGTAGGTTTGGCAGCATTGCCCAGCAGAGGCAGCAAGGCGGTTGGGAGAGGGGAGGATCCTGGAAGTAGAACAAGGAGAGCTCAAATCCACCTTGCTCTCTGCTTCGCTTGGAAGGTGAATCCCACCTACAACCAGCAACAGCAACTCAGCTTTTCAGCATCCTTCGTCTCTCACATTTCTATCTCATGTGTGTAGAAGTTGAGCACCACCACTCATCACAAAAGGGATGCGGCAACAGGGAACCCACTCGAATGTGAGCCTGGGTTACGTGCCTGAAGAAGGGGTAAAGCAGCAAAGACAACCTGGTACCTAAAGTGCCAACTCTGGCTTGAAGGAAGGGGACCTCAACAGCCTACTGAGCTTTCCAGACTCCACAGGCAAGAATGATCTTCAGCGCAATTGGGAAAAGAGTTACAGAAAAGTTTGACTTTCCATCAAGTGCTGCTGAATTATTTGTTCAAATAGGCTTACATCCCATATACTCCTCATATCAACCAATAACCAGGTCTTTTACATCTGGGAATGCAAAGCAAACCCTGTGTGTGCAAAAAGGTTTACAAAACCTTAGAGGAGACCTGAAAAATAATTCAGAAAGAATGAACATGATAATGATGCTCAGCATAAAGATATGGAAGGCTAAAGTTTAAAAATACATGACTATGACTACAAAGTATGGAAAGATCTTATGAGCGAAGATTTACTGACTAGTAAGTCTAGCCGTAAGCCACTTAGAGTCCTATGGGGAATCTTTCAAAGATGTCCCCAATTACAGGATTTAATCTAAACATAGGATTTTTATTCTCAGCAGCAGTTTATAGTAAAAGATATGATTCCCTTTCTCAGTGTTTATACTTCTTGCTTCACGTACCCAGTCTTCTGGGTATAGCAGTTCTGGGAAAATCAGTTGCTTAATAGAAAAGGCAAGACAGGCCTAAGGATGTCCTCCAGGTGCAATGTCCCAACAGCATAGATTATTGCAGGACACCCCTCCTCCCGTTTTCTTATAGTAAGATGGGTGATTAAAAGCAATACTGTTCTACTACCTCTGCCTAAGAATTTGAGAAAAGCTTGATAAAGAGCAGTGCTCTAGCACCAGATGGCACTGTTACCTGAAAAAACCCACATGAGACCGTGGTTAGAGACACAGGAGAAGCTGGTCGGAAGCAGTAAGCAGAAAAGTAGACAACATTTTGCCTGTACGTCAGCCAACACTTCTCGCAGACAGGCTGTCTCAACACTCCCTCAGTAAAGCCTCACCTGAAACCCAGGTCAGAGCTAGCAATCCCCATCAAGAAGAAAACAGCCGTGAGGGCACAGCACCTCTACAGACACCCAAGCCCAGCTTGTCGAGAGATGGCCAGTTCAAACAGGACCTCAGGGGATGCCTGTGGAAACCCTGGTGAACACCTAACCATCCAGGGTGAAAGCAATGGTTGTGCTGATCTTTTTGGCAGTATCTAACAAGGGCTGAGTGAGATGCATTTGACTGCTAGAAGAGACTCCCCTAAGGAGGAGCTCACCTGGATGCTAACACCAACCACTGTGACAGGGAGAGACTAGAAGCCCATTTCAGCCACCAGTCTAGATTCCTGGGATTCCCAACAGCCCGCTGTTCCAGCTTGCCAGTTAAGCTGTGGTCCTCCTTGTGTGCAAAAAGAGTCTGTCCAGTAGCTCTTTCATTTACCTGAAGCAAAAGGATTCCTCAAATTGTTGCCTTGGGAGGGAGATGGCAGTTATTACGCAACAGGTTTTCCACCTTCCTGCTGGACCGCGCCGGGGTTGCCATCTGGACAGCATCAGCGGTGCAGAAATCGCTCACTCGCCACTCTGACCAGGCCTGGAGGAAAGAGTGGGGCTGCTCGAACCTCCACCTGCCTTTCCAGGGATAAAAAGAATGCTGCGAGGAAACCTGTGTGACTGTTGCTGACCAATTCACTCCTGAGGCACAATAAGCGCACTGCACCTTTCTACATCTTCGGGGGTAGGAATAAAGAGTGCATCCATGAGAAATATTCCTTTGCTCCATTCCTGGAGTAAACCAGGGAGGGCTCTTCTGCTGAGCCCGAAGTGGACTCTGCTGGGTTGGCGGTAACTCTGTGCTAGGGAACGAAGCATCCCCTCTCCCCTTGCAATCAGGACAGCAGTGTGCAGGAGGAACTCATAATTAGCCCGCAGCGAAAATCCACCTTGCAAAAACTGCCAGGGAACAACAAGAGGGAGACATATCAACAGAAAATCACTGTGTCTGCTTTCCAGCTGGTTAGCTCATATGCTGCTGCTGTGAATACAAACCAGCCATTTAAATTAGCTTCTAATTGTTCACGATTATTCAGAGACAGCATAACCTGCAAGCAGCTTTAAGACGGCAGGCAAGTAGGAGAGAAAGAATGGTTTAAGATGCCCTAACAAGATTCATATATTCGTGCTTTGCAAGTCTCACAGCCTGCAATCTCCAGCAATGCTGCCTCTCTAACAGACACCCCCCTACACGTGTGCTTTGCATTGCAGAGGAAGATAACCCATGGGTGTTTCTACACTTCAGGTTTCCACTCTTTCTTGCTCCAGTTTTTGGACTGGTTCAAAAATTAAACCAATAATATTTTGGTCTACCCCAGTCGTTCACAGTCTCTGCACACACAGGCAGTTTGAGCAACACTATTTATAAAGCTGCTTAAAATTCTGGACACAGCCGGAGCTCTTTGATAGGATGTCAGCCATGCGACACCCGAACGTAGGAGGTTGACACAGGATGGTTAGTGTAATACAGCCCACTTTTCTTTCCCTTTCTTTCACCCAGAGCCTCCACTACCACCCTCACAGGAGCCCCTTCCCCCAAACACAGTAATGTTTCACAGTCGCTGCAATTTTCTCTCCTAGGAGAGAGGGGAGATATTAGCCTATTATCCTTAAATCCCTAGCATGCCAGTTTTGGTTCACACATAAGACCCAAGGCAAGTCCATTCTGCAGGTCACATTGCTTCGGGGGACTGAATCCAGACATACCTTAACGATGAAATTCCCTCACATTCAGCCATGTTTGGACCCGGAGGTACAGCGCTGCCACAGAGCCAAAATACTCATCTAGGCCTAGGAACCGTAGCAAATTTAATAAACTTGAGCAGGATTATATTTATCAAGTACAGAATCTCCTAGAGGAGGCAAAATAACACTGAAAAGCGATGTATAAATAGCTGTAGCTGAAAGCGCAGGAAATGCTGTGTCATGCCACACTCCCAAGTCAGCCCTGGGCAGCCAGTGCGTGGGGCTGACCGGTCTCTCCTGCGGCGTCTCTGCGTTTCATGCCTGCTCTGAAATGAAAGCATCCCCCTGCAGAAATATTCCCGGTTGATCTCGCATGCAGAAGGCGCTCCCCAAACACACCGCAGTGCCTTCCTGCTCTGCTACATATGAGGAATGCTGCACGGACAGGCGGGCTGTCTGAAGCCCAAGCAGAAGAGGCAGAGCAGTGATTTCAACGAAGCGGATCAGGACCTGGGCAAACTTGCTAGCTTAGCTGGGAAATACAGGATGCTCAGGCTGGAGATGGGGGCAGTTTCCATGGCTAGGATTAAGAACACTCAGAAGAAATGTTGAAATTTAGCTCACAAGGAAACCAGTATATCCCTGCCTCATCGTCAGGACACAGCCAGGGCAGAGGTCCAGGGTCACCTCTCCAGTCCCTCCTTACACAGGGCGAAGGCAAGCGCTGTTTTAAGTACAATGACTAACACCAGCTGCAAGATATAGCAAGTGTTCTGCAAAGGCTTTCTGTTAAATAACATGCCTTCTGAACCAGCTGTATCCACAGCTAAGTCAGATACTGGTTTAAAAAAAAAAAATCAAAGCCTTTACGACCAGTTCAAGCAGCCTCTGGAATGCTACAGAGGATCCACACGAAATCCAGTGACAGTGTGGGTACCCCATGCATGCATTTATGTCTGATAAACAGCAAAGCCACTCCCCCAGCTCACACTGCAGAAGAGTGTGTGAATGCTACTGGGACAATGCAGCACAATTGCATCATTGCCCAAAAAACCTCAGCTGCATTTTCTATTCACTGGAAGAGTTTCAATTATCCCCCCCATACATAAATGCTGTATTGGCCATTACAAAAAGAAGGAACAGCCCCTACTGAATCCATACACCAGGCTACAGAAGCCCAGTTATTTAACGACTGAATTTCTGCAACCCCTGCACTGTTACATGCCTCTTTATTCAAGGGGTGAATTCACCACTTGCGGAATGGCTGGGGAAAGACTAAAACATCTCCCAGCCAGAGCAGGTTTAATTCATTGCCTCCTGTTTGTGCATCCTATAATACAAAAGCAACCAACCTTCAGTTCCCTTCAATAACTCTCGAGAAAATCTCACCAGGACTGGTGACAGCAATGATGCAACAGGGACAGAAGTATAAAAGCCCTTCAGAGTCTTACTTAATACTCCTGGAGCAAAGCTTTGTTTCACACACCCTTGCAGAGGTAAGTCTAGTGGATTGACTTTTTCTTCTTTACCATCTCAGCCAGAGCACAAAGCTTTCAACATCATATTTAAACCCCATCAGTGCGATCATACAACACTGCTATATCATTTTGCCTTCAGGTGTTTTCTAGGCTGACTTCTAAACCATTTATCATAAGCTCTCCAGATTTGTGCCAGCAACCTAAGACAACACAGCATTTGCCCAACATCTGCAGGAAACACCACTCTCCTCCCCGCATTACTCCGCAGGTATCCATTCAGTTATTCAGCGGCACATTTGATGTGACAATAATTCAAGATTATAGCTCGGGGAATCTTCTCTTCTCCTCCTGTCCCTTCCCTGGCAACTGAGCAGCCAAGAAGCACGTATACAGATGGCTCACAGAAGCCACTGGTATAAGTAAACACTTACAGCAATGGCATAGAAACCAGAGGAGCAATAAAGCCAGATGTTCCCTGGTTTTGTATAAAGCACACACAGTTCCCATTCTAAACCTGCTGAAGTTAGATTACTAAGTACCTCCCTGTACACAGGTTTTAAGGGCAAAATCCTTTATACCTGCATTAATCCTTGCCAGCCTGGTTTTCCTCTGGACATAGCACACAGACAAGAGTAAACTTCTTGCAGGAAAACACTTTTATGCTCCTCCACTCCACACGTGCTTTACAGCACAACACAGCCCAACAGCTGTACAGCAATCACAAATCACTGGAAAAAAATACTTCCCAAGATGCTCAAATCCAGTTTTCAAGAATGGCTTGGGTGTTTAGGAGACCCAGCATCAGAAGAGTTCCCAGGGGAGTAACACGCTTCTAGGCCAGCCAGGAAACCGTGAAATCTTCCATTTTTAACGAGAGGAGTGTCTCAGAGAAACCTGGAACTGCCCCTTCACTAAAAACATTTCTAAAAGGTTATCTCTTACAGGCAAGCACGGGGAGATTGACTGGTAACAGAACTCACCCTGGAGCTGACTATCTTCCCATAAATATCAAAAACTAAAGTCTCAGAATTTTCCTAACTGAGATTTCAAACTGTTTTAAGCGATGCTTTGCTGCATTCCTCACCTCTGCATATAGATCAGCGGGCTGCTCCTAGCAGGTTTTTTAAAAAGTCTTCTCTGAATTTGTACACCTTCAGCAGGAACATGGGAACATGTCTCTGTTCTCTTCCTGGCCTAATATGACAAACATCAGATAATAACATCACCCGTAAGACATTTAATTGCCCATCTGGTTAGAAAAGATGCTAAAATGGCATTGGGGGATGTTGCGTTTGACTCAGCAGCTCTGTCAAATATTGCACACTTACAAACTGCATTTGTTCCCCTCCTATCTTTCCCACCACTCCTCAGACCTGCCAGCCCAGCCTAAGGTCTGGGATGAGCTGAGGTCTTTCATCTTAAGCATCTTCACTGCCTCCGAGGACGCTCTCAGGTGTAACCTGACTGGATGTAAGTAGCTCTGCTGAGGATGCCCTTGGAGGAATAAGTGCTCACTCCAAATGGCATGAGCAAAAAGCACTAAAAGCCTGTTTGCCTGAAGTCAGCAGTTCTGCCTCCAAACAGACACACAGCTAGTCAGTGAGAGGCTTTTTCTTTTTTTTCCCTTTAAAAAAGCATTCGCCTTTCAGAGCAGAAAGGCACTAGATTCCTAGCACAGATGCGATACCAAGTCTTGCGTTGTACCTGTGCTAACAGGCTCCTGGGAATACCCTGACCAAGAAGAAAAAATACTAAGGACAAATGATGCAACTAATCAATTACAAAGCCACTGATCCTACAGTGGCATGACTCCAAACGTAAGCTTTGTACATCTGGATGCCTTCGCATCTACACACCAAAGACGAAAACCAGTCTGGTGAACAACTAATCAATAGCCCTGTCTGCAAAATGCATTTTACCTTCTTAAACCAAGTCAGTTATCCTTGACAGGGAGCTCCATATTTCCTGGAATTGTAATTCACTTGATGCCTACTTCCTAAAATGACCTTTTTCGAGGATATATTGCTATGCACATATACAGTAGGAAAGTGCATATTTTGCTTTAACACCACTTTGTTATGTGCCACATACATAACATGTTCTTTGCTTTAATGACTTCAGTTATAATAGAGGGATTTCAGCCCATCACAACCCCAGTGAAACATTGAGCCATAAACACAGCTAGAGTAGGTTTGCAAACACTATAAAAATACCCTCGCAAGAAGATTGAGAGCTCTGCTCCCCGACAGCTGGAGCAGTGCTCTGCCTCCTCCTCCCTGCTTCCAGCAAAATGGAGGTTAACTGAACTCTGCCTCTAACAAGCACTGTCAAAATGCCATGGTGAGGACTGTTCTGCAAACCCTTCAAAGGGGACAAAGCTGCAGGCCTGTGGCTGCGGAAAGTAAGGACTGGACAGCAGATTTCAGAGTCACTGAAAAGCCACACGGCATGAACTGAACAGCATTAGCACAACCGTAACCAGAACTGCTCGGAGGTGCTGAGCCCCAGCCGTGTTCTGGGAAGGGTCCATGGATTGATAAGCCTTAGGCTGCATTATATGGCCTGTCGTTCCTAATTAAACATACAAACTAGCTTCTTCCTTAAAACTGCCCCTACTCATTAATTGCCCCTGTATACTCCTCAGATTTGGCAGGCTTCTGAATAGGATGTGTAACCTCCAGCAGCAACTCAAACCAAGTCAGACCAGCTACTACCAGGACGCTCCTACGCTTACAACAGTGATTTTTACTTGAAAAAGATTCCCCAGCTTTGCAGGCTATGCATATGCAAAGGTACTATGTCATCAGCCACTGAAATGCAGCTAGCGCTAGGGCTGAACACAGTAGCTATGAAAAATCAGGTGCACCATTAAATGACAGTAATAAGCCAAGAACATGGCACTTCTCCATTTGAAGGTGTACAGTCTGCACATACTCAAGTATATACTCATATACTCAAGTACTCAAGATACTGTCAAGATTTAAAAGTATGTTAAATATACAGAAAAAGCAGCAAAATGGATACTTTTGCTGTGAATATGAAATGACACACTGTGTTCTTACCACAAACTAAAAAACCCAGAAAGCACCTGATGCGGCAGAATCCTGTGGTGAAAGGTCCTCAACCGTGAACATCTGCATAATATAACCACCAGCCTTAGACTCGCTGCCGACAGGCATTTGTTGTCTGTCAGATTTTTTTTGGCTACACCCCTGATCAGGTGTGCGTTAGGAGATCTCCTGCATGTCACAACACGCACCTTTGCAACAGATTCATGCAGTGAACGCGGAGCACCCCCCTCTCTGCACAGAGCCAGCTTCCATCCCACTTAATTCATCTGTCCGGATTCATTTCTCATTACCCCGGAGCTACGTGCCTGGCTCAGGCGGCCATGTATGCAACATTACCTTTATCCTATCCGGTACTTAACGGTGCCTCACACCTCACTGCTTTCCTCCTTCACCCTTGCCTTGGGCACTGAAGGCTGAAAATACCGATTTGGACAGAGAAAACACGGCAGACAGGAGGATGCACTGGTCAGGATGCCAGCCCTAAAGCCTGAAGAATCACATGTGCCATGGCATTTAGTAGGGCTGAAGCTGCTACTTAATTAGGTTTGCTTAATGAGTCATATGAAATAGCGTATATGTAAGAACAGGTTTTCTATTAGTGTGAGGACCTCACTGGATTATCTAGGTGAAACGCTGCCATTACAATGGAGTCTTTTTTCATTTTATATACTTAACCATGACCTACATTCCTTTGCTCGAAGGAGGCCCATCTCCAGAGGGAATGTGCCTCTTTAATCAGCTCCAGCATTTTTTCAGGGTTCAGCAGGGACGGAAGGAGCGGCCTCATGTCTCTTCAGATAACACACAGCTTACAGAAGCTCCAGGAGAGAGCGGTAAAAAAGCCATCAAGTTCAAACAAGGGCAGGCAGTACCTGCAGCCTGATCTGACCGGCACCCTCCGCTCCAGAGACCGCTGGGATCGAGGAACCAAAGCCTCCGCATGCCTCCAGTGAGCCCGGCCGGCTGCTTTACCTCGTTGTGCAAGGGGGTGTCTCCTGGGGAAACTGCAGTCAAGGCCAGGTTTGAGGAGGAAGACAAAAGCCAGGAGAAGTCTTTGGGGCAGTCAGCAATCTTAACTCTTGTCTCCACAGGAGAGGAGCTATGTGCCATTAGTAAAGAGAAGAGAGAGACAAGCAGACTCACCGGCTGCATTAATATACAAAAAGGGAGCAGAAACTCACATGTAAGGATTACACCTTACCCTTGTTTCCCAAAAGTTTTGGGAAGTTCAGACTGCTTCCAAGATACAGCCTCTCCTCTCTACTAACACAGAGCCAGCAAAAAACCACCCCCCAAAACTCCCCCCCTAAGAAAACCCGCAAAGTCAGAAAGGAGCCACAGAAGGCTCAAAAGAGAAGGAGCTTGTGCAAAGCTGCAGTGGGGCAGCGTGTCCGGGGCCCGTCCCGCAGGGCTCTGGCCGGAGCCGCTCAGGGCTTCCCCCGGCACAGCAGGGACACGGACACTGCCTGCCTGTGGGACAACAGCTCGCTCCGAGGGCGTCAGGGCTGCCGTAGCCGCTGCGAGGGGCTAGAAAAAGCAGTGACAGAAGAACACACCTCACTGCCACAGCCTTTGGAAAACACCAATTTGATCAATGCATTCTCCCCATCAGGACGTGTTTCAGATTTACACTTTTTCCATTCCGTATCAGTTTTACATATTTAAAAAGCCAACAGTTTTTACAAGCTAAACCACATCATTTTTCTGCCCTCTCCATCACCACCAGCAATAAAGATGCCCGATACGTCCGAAGGCTGTTAGCTTTGTTGATGCATGATGCAGAACAGGATACGCCCAACGCTGCAAAGCTCAACAATACTGACAGCAGTAAAAATAACTCCTGCTTTGGTATACTAAGCAGTTAAGATCAGGAGGTGCACAGAGAACGTGCATACAATAAGCTGTCACAAAACAACACGAATTATGTTGCACAGAAATAGGTCTGAGATTTAAACAGATATGAGATCGCCAGGGGGTGTGGTAACAAAGCCACAGATGAAAAAAATCCCACAATTTTCCCTTTTGTTCACACCATCCCGAACAGAACAAACTAAGGAGAGATCAGGCTTAAAGTTCCCTCCAACTGGAAGGAAACAAGCACGCCCTCTCCTTTGTTATGGTATAAGCTCCTTTCCTCCAGTGCAGCTCTGCTGAGACACAGGCCGGCGGGTGTCAGGGAAAAGGGCCTTGCCCAGGGCAGGGCTGGCAGCCGGACCGCGTCCAGATCCAGGATCCAGGCTACCTACCGCAGCACAGACCCGGGACCCGCCGCTGCCACGGGCGCCGACCCTACCACATGCTACTCCCTCGCTGCAGCACCGGCACCTCTCAAGTTCCTGGTGCCGTTCAGCATCACATCTTCTCTCAAACTTTTCCATTCCGCGTGCCAGACTTGGGGAAATGAAACAAAAGATCCCAAACCCAGCTGTCTGCAAGCATGCACTCTCACACTGTACTCTACCAGAGCATGACAGTCTCGGCAAGGAGGCAAGGGATGAAGAGGTGAAGTCTGCTTGTCTTCCTCGCCCTCTTCGCACAGCCCTGTGCAGAACTGTCATTTCCCTTGCCATTTTTAAGGGTTTGTTTTCAAATCTCAGCCAGAGAAACATAACCTGGGAGTACAAAGCCATTAACTACTTCTGACCTGGAGTCCAAGCAACTGGAGGAGGCAGGACAAGCAGGTTTTTCCAAGGCTTCAACCTATGAGGGGCTGGCTGCCCACAGAGCTACTACTCTACACAACAAGAAATAACCAATCGCACTGAAAACCCATACAGAAGGTTTATGGAGCCTGTTGTATGACATCCTCGAGGGCCACCGAATATACTAAGCATGCTGTAAACGGATCTCATCTCTTTACTTTTGTCAATGTTCAGACCTTAGAACAGAATAAAGTTACTTTTCACAATTAAAGTACGAAGAATATGAAAAAATATGAAGAGCCCATAGTGGAGCACCTACCTGTTTCGGAAGCAAAGTTTAACCCCAGATTTTTAGGGAAACTTAAGCCAACGTTTATATTTAAGCTGAAACGTAACAAGAAGGGTCCCCCCTTCTCTGTACCTGATCAGCAGTAACACAAACCGTTTGTGGCAGAGTCCCAGCAGAAATACAAGTCATTGTATTGAAATCATTCCCTGCCTGCAAGGGCTGCGCTGATGGATGGTTTGTACTGAAGTACTGCAATAATTAGTAAACTATTAATTGAATAGCAGACAACCATACAGTTCTATCAGAAATCTGCATTTTCAACCCAAGAGAAGAGGCAAATGCCACCTTTTCAGGTGAAACGATTTTAAAGAAACTGCAACTCTTACCACCCTGATTTCTGCACCCCTCAGGATGGAGCCTCCAACTATATTCTTACCACATTTGTGTCTTCCATGGACAAAGCATACATGTTGTTTCAGCCCCAAATTCAGAGTTCTTCCTAGCTTTCAGTCTGGTCAGCAACCTAGGCTGAGATGGTAACAGAAAAATGGGAATTACTAAAAATCATTTATACAGTGGTGTGGTACTTGCTTGTCCATCAGAGCTCGAGGCTCCTGCCCCAGCCACATTCCAGAACCTTTTCAGCATTATATTGTCACCACAATGACACCACCCGCAGGCATCAGCACTTAGCCTCCTTGACAGTCACAAGCAGGGCAACGCAGCGATAACTTCCATAGGCTTTGGGTGTTAGAGATTTTTACCAATACCTTACTAGCTCACTTAATAAAGCAATAATGGTAACTGCAAAAAGGTCATCTCCAGTCAAGTTCTCCATCCAGCCACCTGAAGCCTCTAAGCACCTCAAGTGCACCTTAAGCAGTGTTAAAGCATTTAAGTGTCACACACCTTTTGAACAGGAACAGCCCAAAGATCAGAAGTTGGCTTAAAAGTCAAAGCCTATAATTCAAAAGTCCCAGATCTATTTCATCTAGCAAAGATGATTTCGATACATAGCTTTTAAAAAAAGATGCCAATGAAGTTTAAAAAGAAGTTGCTGCTCTCATCTCGGAGTAAGTGGTGATCGGTAAAGTTCATCTCGGAAAGTGATCGTGATAAAGGCAAGTAAAATTTGCAGCTGCATCCTACTTTTCTTCTACAACATGCACCCATCGCAGACCTCTCCACAAAGTTCAAGTAACACTTCAGGGTTGGATCAAGACAAACTGCAATTTTCCTCTTGCAGAAAACCTCAGCATCAGAAGCCTAGTCCCACTGCAATACTGCAGAGATGGCATGTGATGGATAAATATTTCAATAGGGAAGTCACTATAGCTTACTCTTTCAGAGGACAATTATAAAAAGAGAATTGTGAAGATACTTGAACACTGCACCAAAAAGCATATTGCTAGATGTTACCAACAGTCTGGGCACTCAAACAACACTTCTTTTCATAATAATGGGAAAAAAAACCCTTGTGATGTACACAAAAGAAGGGAACTGAAAAAGTGTAGAGTTTCCTGAAAAAAAAGATCACTTATGGTGGGGGAGTAGGGTGGGATAAAAACAATACATATTTATCAGTGTGACATTTTAACAACAACAGCAGCAGCTTTTATGAATGGAGCACTGAGATGATTCAAGAAAATATTAGAGTTTCAAAACACTTTGAAGAGAAGCTCTGATGAATAGCTACCTCACCATTACAAATCTCTTGGCAGAGATGAGCAGCTTTTGATACATCCCACAAAGCAAGACAATGCCTCTCTCTGCTCAGAGACATGCATTCAACACACCACTCAGATTTCACCCAAGTGACATTTCAGCAGCACCTGCCCCCAGTTAAAATAGCTATTTATAGCAAGGTGGGTGTCAAGAAGAGTAATTTCACCCATCACTTGGGGGTGCAAATCACAGATCCTATGTTGTCATTCATGATTAAAAGCTCTTCCTCTTCCTAGGCTCTAATGGAGATTTGCCACTTTGCTAAATCACAGCATAGCTGAACATGACAGGTGCCTTCTTTTCCTGAAAACGCACGATAAACTCAAAGGCAATGTTTGGATGGGGCTAAGCTGGAAGTAGCAGTACTAGGTATGCACATAGCACATGCTAACCTTGTAATGTTCCTACCGGAGCTCATTTCCACACGGGAACATAATAAACATCCTTTGTTTTACTCTTCTTCAGAACACAGGTAATCCTGCTTCATTTCAGATACCCTAAAGCAATTTAGTGGAAAAAAATGCCCTTTTAGCTCACATACCAGCGTCATTCATTAGCAGGAAAACCTGAAAACCCAGCTCAACATCAGTCCTTAGTTCAGATGCAACACTCCCAGGCTAGAAGGTCATACTTAACCAATTAAGCATTTTGAGAACATCCAGGCATTTTTTTCTGATGAAAACGGAAAAATGAGAGGGCAAACAGATGCCCTGCCTGCTGGGGAGGCAAAGCATTGGACAGGTCTGCCACCGTCCAGAGCAGGGCAAGGACCACTCTTCTGAGAGCAACGAACATGCCATTGCCCTGAATAACTGAACTCCCAGAGAAAAATGAAAATAGCGAAGATAAGGGATGTGAGGATAAATGGGTGGGGAGAAAGGGTCTTTGAGGTGCCAGAGATCCTGGTGTGGGGAGAAAACTAAACCTAATCAAAGGGCATGAACACTTAAGGGCCTCTGAAGCAGCAAAATGGTATAAAAATGAAAGAAAGCTGTGAAAAAAAGACCTGCTACCACAATAAACTTTTGTCTACAGTAGCAGTAACACACCTGATCCTCTTACAGCACAGCAGGAACCAGCTGAGCTAAGAGCCAAGCTAGCAAATACTTAACTGCAATTTGGTGTCTTTTCTACCATGCTCAGTAGTACATACAGGTTGGACAACAACGCTATGAATGTCATTCTGTGTCTAATCCTTATCTTTTGTTTTAAGCCTTCATTCAAGCATTGCCAGCACTGTAGATCAGAGGCAGGCAATCTCAACTGAACTGTGGCTGAGCTAAGTTAGCAGCACTAACGAGAACAAACAGCATTTCATAAAGATTTCTTAGGCTGCTTTCCAGAACAAGTATCACGGGCTCTCCAGCCCTGGGCTGTCCCGTTCGCTGCCATCACATCAACACGATTCTTCCAGCACCAAGAAGATGCAGATAGGAGCCACACAGCAGACTTCTAAGATTGCTCATAAATTCTTCTACAAAATGGCTTGCTAGCCCAAATGGTACTAAGCAGTTGTAAAGATCCAAGTTCCGGAAAGCAAGGGCTTTCCACCCTGAGTTTGTTGCCCCCTCCACACACTCACCCTTAGCAGCATAAGAGCACAACACCCATTTAGAGAAGCAGGTACAGGAGCACGGAGACAGGAATCTGCCCCAGAAACGTCACCTTTAAAAGCTGATCTCTTCAGTCCCTTCATTTCTCATCACAGTTCTCCTGACAGCAAACACTCATCAATGCCAGATTAGAGGAGATTAATTAAGTTATCACAAGAGAAAGTCAAGGTTCATGTCAGTCACCATGGGCAGTAAGGTACACTCAATAGTAACTATCAGAGGTAGGGCAGCTCATGAGACCGATCTACCCAACTGACCATGGCCAAGAAGGTCAAATGCAGCTTGTCAAACCCAACATATAGGGCTCACCATCACTTTCCAACCATCTCCACAACCACTAAAGGAAAAAAAAAAAGCTTTTGCAGCGAGTGCTCACATTACAGCAAGTATGCCAGCTGTGGGAGTTCTCAGATAAGAGTATTTTCTCTACAAAACTGCCTTGCTTGCATGGTTGTACATATGCTAATCAGAAAGACTGTCGTAATCTGAAGGGAAAGCAACTGCGTGGGGCAGAAACAAAAGAAGCCAAAACATCACTGTGAGAGAGAGGACATTAGGTGTGAATACACATTGTGTGTTTGCACCTGAATGGCAATTAAGCAGTAGAATACACAGAATTAGTGCAACACACACTCAGGCCACATTCACTACACTAACATAAGACATAATTCAACTCTCAATTTTTTTAACCATTGTGCAAGAGCAGATAGATTCCAGAGGATAACCAGTATCTATGGATGGCAATCTCGTACTAAATTATGTTACTTAGAGTAGAAGAAAAAATACAGACAGCACGATTAAGAGGAAGCCAGGAACTTAGCCTGGATTTTTTCCAAAGCTCTAAGTCTCAACACTTGAAAAAACCAGAAAGACTGCTACAGTTAAAGATTTTACACATCCATAACACTGACCAGATCAATTACCATATTTATGATATTTATTTCCTATAAATGATCAATCTTTCTCTAAGATCCCCAACACAACAAGAAATACGAGAGCGGATCACATAATACTCCTGTGAAATACAAAGTGCTTGGGAAGTGTTAAATTTTCATCTAACACTTGGGCTCAGATAAAAGCAGCCTCAGGAAAGAAACATTAATGCCATTCAACAAGGTACTCCAGGCTGATCAGGGCAGCCAGAGCCAATTCTGATCAAGAAAGCATGGTGCGAGCTGGAGTAGGTGCAGACAAGGGCTGCAAGATGAGCAGGGAAAAAGCCTATCTGGCAAGGTCTGAGGGTGAAAAGGGAGAAAATGATTGTGCTTCACCACATAATAGCACATGTATAAAGACAAGAAGCTATTTAGGAGCCAGATTTGCTTTTTACAAGAAGAGATGGGTGTAAACTGCTTGCACGTTTACGCTAGAAATTACAAATTTTCTCATCAAGATTGGGACAGCCTCCTAATTCGAGAAATCAAAGCAGTTAGCGCTATGACAGACCTTCCCTGGGGGATACACGAGCAGGCTGCTGCTGCAGTGACAGCAGGGACCGGCTCGGGATGCCCTCGCTAGTAGTAGCCTGCAGCGCTCACGAGTAATGACAGGGAGTTCCTGCCCGGCACACATTTTATTACAGTAAAGTCACCCTCTACTTAGCACTTTGCTTTACCATTACAAGGCAGATTCCATCTGTGAACGAAATGAGACATCTCTCTGTCATGTAGCAGCACGATCCCCAACACCACAAAACTAAACAGAGGAAGCTTCTAGCCCCAGAGTCAAAAGGGTAAAAAAGCCAATTCAGCTATGCAGGTCAGATGTTCTGGGTGAAAAGGTAGTTACTGAGCCAATAACACACTCTGAATCTGACTGTCTAATTTTTACACATAAAGTGAGATCTCAAAACATTGACAGCTGGCACATGAGGATGATAAAATATCAATTAATGTATTGAAAAAAATCCTGAAGTTTCTTCCTAACCTAAGCAGCCAGGAATTCTGGTATTTCCTGTGCAGTGTCACCTTCCCTGCTGTGTAATTCTGCAAGGTGCTCTCTTCTTTCCTTTATTTCAGGAATAGAGAGGTGCATAGTCTAGGAAGCAACTTGCTTCATCCAGGCTGCAACTTGCTTCATGCTGTGAAGTTTGCTCCAGTTCAGAAAGCTTCCACGTTCAGGATAATTCAGGTCTATGTTCATCAATCACAAGCTGCGTTAAATATACCCCAAGGAGGAAACATTATATACTACTACACCTCCTTAGGAAGAGCTTCCCAAGCTCTCTGGAATATACCCAAATTGTTGGCCAGTCCACCTCTTACAGGAAGCAAATGAATCATACACATCTGCAGACTTAAAAAAAAACCAGAAACCACAAAACCAGAAGTTTTCCAGGAAGGACGGAGATTCCTCCCTCTCCCCCGCTCCCATTTTCTGCTTTAAACTGAAGCCCACAGACAATTCTCTAAGACGAGATTGTACTTCAGCAGGGGAAACCAGAGCAACTTTTACAACCTGTGGCCCAAGGACAGAGAAAAGGCTTCTGACAGAAGTCGCATGTGTTAAGGACAAAACAAATACGAAGAGGCAGTTCATTATGTACCATTTCCAGCCAGTTACACAACTGCATAGTAACTCTAAATTTAGAAAATGTGGCTATTTTGTCTGAAGACTAATGCTGTTTCAAGGAACTTGGACTCAGACACTGAACAGAAGCATGAATATTTCTTGCAATAGTCATGAGAATTATTCACTTGGATTAGATACATAATTCACCTTCCAGGGAAAAAAAACCAACTTTCATCTTCAAAAGCAGACAGAAGGGCAAAGCCAAAGGACAAATAGGGCCTTGCTGGAAATCTGATCAACGCTGAACAAAATTATTAGCAGTGCTTCACGCACACTCACCTCAAATACTGAAAAGCCCAGGTGTGAGGGCAGAGGCCCGCGGCAGCACCGGCCACTCGGGCCGGGCAGCAGCCGGCAGGGCAGCAGAGCCCCACGCTGCAGGGGCCGAGACCTCCGACCCCTCTCCCCCAGCAGGTGAGGCAGGAGCGCCCATTTTCGCCCCATCTGGAGTCAGGCCGGGCGAAGGGAAGCGCAAAGGCTCCCTGCTGATCAGAGCGCTACTCAAGCTCCAAGTGTGTTTCGGCGTAGCTTCTGCCAACAATTCCACTGAGGGCTGGGATCTAGGACCAGTTATTTAACAATCTATCTTGAGCCAAGAGGCCCGAAACACCCACTCGATTCTAGAAACACCGCTATGAGGCAAGTTGACAGCCTACATCTAGGCTGCTCTTCACTGACTACATTTCTAACCCAGCCTTGCAAAACCCACAGCTCACTAGATTTGTACCTAAACTAATTTTTAAAAATGCTAGGTTACTTAGTTTCGCTACTCGTGAGTAAAATCAAATCACACTCGAGTTCCTCAATAGCAAGAGATACAGTATGCCATCCAGTTTCCAAGCGTCCCATGTTACGCATATGCCGAATAACCAATGTACTACGGTTCGGGGTGAGACTCGTTTGCCCAGACAGAAGTCCCTAGCCATAACTGCACTGAGGAACGTCGAAAGTTTTTCCACCATCCAGGCAGCTCACGCTCTCCAGCCCTGATCAGAAAGGGTCAGAGAAGGCACTGAGCGCACACCAGGAAGACGACGCCGGGGCCTGGCAGCACTGATGCAGGCTGCATTACCCAGAGCCACCTGAGGGGGAAAGTTTTTGTCACCTTTCCAACAGCACAGCCAAAGAGGCACTGCCACATCAGAGCCCAGAAAAGGCTCTGAAGATGAAAAGTGCTACTTACTTGCTAAGTATCCTTATCAGCAGAGAAGCAGCACCATTTCTTACAACAAGAATGATTCATACACAAAATTCTTTTATTCTCAAAGAAGCTATATCCTTTCAAAAGTAGGTAAAAAAATAAATCAGTCGTGATGGAACTAATTCCAGCTCTCCCAGTATTAGTGTATTTCACTAAGCAGAAGGCTCATTGTCCACCGACGAATGAAAACTGTACCCAGTCATTTCAACAGGAATGATGCACCAGGAACTCCCAGCTTTGGGCTAAGAAACACAGTTAAAAGCCTTAAGCGCCTCATCTTTTCAGCTGGTGATTAGCCCTCTTCACTTGGCAGCTTCCAAACCCCTCCCTGCAGAAGCAGAAGAGCTTACAGCTTTACAGGCAGCGGTAAGAACAAACCACCGAGGCTGTGTTTGATGGGTGCTGAATACAGAACCACACGGTACCGCCGTTGCAATGTTATGGTACAAAACCAATGCTGCTTAATGGACCAAGGGCATAGCTACCTAGTTTCTCTAGAAGAGACTGTAACCAGAGGCTGTGAAGTGATACCACTGCAAATGCAAGCTGAGCGGGGTCTCCTTGTTTCAAATTTACTCCCGTGAATTACAATTTTTCCTGGCCTGGAAGCTACAGTAAGATATGGAGTGCTCCTGTCCTCTCCTGGCCTGCTTTCCTGCAGGTCCTTGGTCTCACCTCCTACCAACAGCCTTCACACTGCCCATTCGTTTCACAAAGCGTTACAGCACCAGCTGTTGAGGAAAGAAACAGAGGTCATGATTTTAAAGACAATGGCAAAAGCAGGGAACAAATTCAGCTTTGCAATCACAAAAAAGCCTAACTACCTACCTAGAGCATCCAACATCTCTATGTTGCAGGGAGGTGGTTGTTCAAACCCCTTGAAAGTGGGACACATCAAGCTACATCTTAAATAATTTGCCCAGTTTTTCAAGATCTCAGAATATTTGCACAGAAAACATTTCTTATCTTGGCTTCCACCTGCTCCCCTTATATACCCAAGCAACCTCCTACCTCATGCTAGAAGCTAATAAAGCAAGCATCTCCAAAAAACCCCCCAAAACTACAGAATCTCATCAAGATACTGCTCTAGACACTGCTTCTACGCATCTCTAACTATTCATTTGTTAAAATTTAGACCAGGAGGGCAGTAGATACATGGTGCGCGCTCTAAGCTCGCAGCATACAGGCATCAATGCTATTTAGCTTAAGTCTTCTCCATAACCTGAACTGCACTGCAAGCCCCTCCAGAGTCACAGGGCTTCTCTGGTACAACACACACCTGACTGATGGAGAAGGATGAACAAAGCATAAAGGTGATGCCATTTCTTTAAAATACAACCCCAAAAGCACAGTCTAATGTACAGAGATACAGATTTCTTAGTCTTAAAATCTGGCTGCTTTCAACTCATGTTTTTGGCCTCGACCTACATGTCATATTCTGTAAGAGGGAGGAATTCCAGCTACAGATGCTTATTGGATCTTTCTCTCCATTAAGCTGCTTTAAAGCCTACACAATTAAGGGCAGAAGACAAATGTAACATCACCTGTACTTGCCCTTACCTCTCCTGCACAAGCACATATCCAAGATACAGTTATCAAGTCCACACCCACCATCAATACGTTTGTTTCCACCTACACCACGCTCTGAAGATTTCAGCCCAGTAAACGTCCACAGTTTCTACGTGGGCCACTTCCATTGCCTGCCCGAGCACTCCCCAAAGGCTGGGGCAGGGAGCGCAGCAGCCGTGACTGCATACGCACAGTCAAATGCACAAGGTAGGTAAGAATAATCCTGAAATGCACAGTAAGAGACACTCTCTATCAACAAACGCAGCCGAGCCCACAACACACCTACCTGCACGAAGCCGGGCTGCGTGTGCTCTGGCTTACCACCCTGGGCACAGGATCCTCCACGCAATTCATTCAGTGTAGACCAAAAAGAGCAATAAAACTAAAAGCTAGAAACTCAGGCACACCTGAAAGCGCTCCAGCTATTACAGTCATCAGCAATCCCCACCACCTCTACTGCCAAAACCATGTTTTTCATAGTGTTTGATGTTTCTAATCACCCCTTACAATATTTATCGCTCTATCACCCACGTAGTCTCCTCCTCCCTTCACTGAAACACTTACCATTCAGAAAGAAAAAAACCTTATCAATATCTGCCAAAGGTAAATCCCCCATCCAGTCCCAGGACCTTACCATTAAGAGAAACTGACTTCTGCTGAAGTTTGTTAACTTCACAAATTCAAGTTAGCAGAATATTTTGGTTTCAGACACAAACAGGCACACATTTATTTAGGAGCCTAACAGCCAATAGAAACAGAAAAAAAACTCAAACATTACCATGGAGTCTCCCTATGGTTTGGGGTTTTTTGTTCCAGAAGAGGGAGTTAGCATTCTCCTAACTTGTCACAGGTCTAAAGGTCTCAGGAGTGGGACACACCAGATATGCAAGGTAGAGCCTGAACTGAGTTCCAGGTCAAGTGCTCCAGAGCACAACATAAAAAGAAGAAAGAAACCCAAGCCATCATCTCGCATCTCTCAGTTCCAGGAAACTCGGGACTGACATCCTCAAAAGTAAGTGCAAAGATTTCAGATGAAAGTATCAGCTCCTGTGCTTACAATGACCCATTTGAGCAAAACCCCAGCACATGGTGGGAGGTAACAGCAGAGTGGAAAGAATGAGGCAGGTTTTTCCTAAGTACCATTTAGGAAGGTGTCATTCATGTTCTGAGCCTTTGAAATCCCCCAAGTAATTAAACAGTCAAACAAGAGGAGGCTTTTAGCTTCGCAAACGCCAATTATTTCCCAGCACCAACACAGATGCCGAACATTAAAAATAGTGTCTTTCCTCTGAAGAGAGGAGCTGAGGACAGCTGCCATAAGCAAGCAAGACCTTGCCCAAAAAGCATCTGTCAAAGCTTCTGCCATTTATCTTCAATGAAGAATCTTCGGCCAATAAAGTCACTTTATAAAATTGCTTAAAGCCGCTTCTCTGAAGTCTGCACTGGAGCTGCATCACATCAGCAAAGGAAGAACTTGTGTGAAAAAGTTGCAGCAAAATGCCTCACTCACACAGGTATTTCAAAGCCTGTCACAGGCTTTGATTGGTTCCTTCTAAAGCTTTTAGTGCACGACAGTTTGTTTACTAGTCCTAAGAGCATTACTGGTTTAGTTTTTTAAACTATACCAGCACATTGAAAGTGAGCGCGCCTTGGAAGACAGCACGTCACAAAAACTGCTTGCTTGGGGAGAGGTTTCATCCACTTTAAAAATAACACTCCTGTCTAGATTTGGAATAGTTATAATTAATCGCTTAGCCCAGGTGGCCACTTGCAACTCCTGAATTATCAATTCACTCTGCACGCTGTATACAAAGCAACTCTCCATACAGTAGTAGTGTACACTACTTAGTACTCCTGAGATTTCCATACTGTGAGTTGTGCCAGATTCCACTTTTGCACTAAAATATTAATGATGATCCCCAAGTCTATATTGCAAGAGCCAAACAAATGAAAGTAAAATGGGGAATCGACTCAAGGGTACGTAGCCTTGCAATAGATATAGGACAGGAAGGTCACCCATCAAAGTGGTTCTATTTTACACATAACTGCAAAAATTCCAGTAAGCCTTTTCTCTTCTCCTGTCTCTAACGGCTACAAACATCAGGCGGTTTCAAAGAACCCCCCTGGGAGACTAACTGAAATGTCAGATGCAAGAAGAGAGTTAAATACAGCTTCCTCACGCAATAATACCCAGTGTTAGTAGTTTATGGGCACTGAACTTGTGTGCTGCAACAAAACTAGAGTTCTGCACTGTGACCAGCATTTCCTCACGGCTCCCGAAAGAACCCTGCCCCTGCAAGGCAGAGCTGTCCTCTTCACCTGCTGCAGCCTACCCACGCTGCATCGCCGCACTTCAGATGGCAAACGCCTTGCCAGCTTTGAAGAGGGCAGATTTTTAAGGCTCTCTGCTTTCACCCCTCAATTGCAAATAGGTTCCACAGAGTCACTCGCAAGGATTAACATCTGAAGAGAGCAGGCTGGTGGGCTGGGATCCCAGCAGTGAGGGCTGAGAGTGGCTGTAAAGCAAGAGAGAGGGAAAACACAGACCTACAGTAAAAGGAAATACTTCCTTCTCCTATAGTATAAGCACAAAAAGATCGCAACTTAAAAGTTTAGGTCACGGCAGCAACTACATGGCAGAATTCAGACAAGAAATAAAATATTCATTAAAATCTTGAAATTATGCGAGCATAACATCTTCAGAAACTTCTCCTGCAACCTTATAGTCATGACTTGATATTTGAGGTCAAGAAATTATAGCAGTGAAGGGTGGGACGGAACAGAAGCGCTGTGTGGGATGAAGCAGAGTTGAATTCATAGACAGACTTGTGGAGATAACATCAGATAATTTCCAGCTAACCTCAAACTGATCAGCCACTCGATTATGCCTGACGAGCTTTGGTAGTTTGAATCCATTTCCAAAGCAAAGCTGAATGCAGTAAGAATGCCACCCAAACCAAGTTGTATTCTGGACCTTACAAAACAGAAGGCTGCTAAAAACTTAAAAAAAAAAATTGCGCCTTGACTCTTACTACAATCGTGGGGCCCTATAGGGTCCCCTACACGTAAATCAGTCAGCACCGCGCGTGCATACCACAGCATCACACCAAGACGCTAGCGCAAGCGTTCGCTCCCCGAGGCAGGCTCGGAGCAGGCGGCAGGGACCTCAGCAGCCTGGCCCTGGCTGGCTGAAGGCCTTCAGATAAGGTGCTGAAATACAACACCTGCACTTTCCATTTCCCCCAGCTGCAGAAGAGGCATATCTGCCTCGCGCAGGCTTTGTGAAAATTAAAGGTGGCAGAGAGCTCTGAGGCTTTCAGGTGAGAGGCAGGAGGAAGGGCAGCAGCATTTTAAAGCACCCTATGAGCCTTACTAACATCTGGTATGTTCGAGCATTTTTGTAAAGTTCCCAAAGGCAGCTCAAGTGTGCAGCAGGAATGCTAACCTACAGCTGAGAAATCCTGAAATTAAAATTCAGCTGGGTCTCAAGTACTCCTGCTAATTTGTTAGAAAAAGCATCAAGTGCTCACACCAGTTTGCAGTACTTTCACAGTCTGAGCTGCAAATTACCTCTAGCACTCAAGCGGTAGCACGAAGACAAGAGATGGCTTTAGCCATAGAAGAGGAACTGCTCTTCAGGTTTGTTGGGTCAGGCAAGACATGGATGGCAAACATATTCAGCAAGGGAAGCTTTCTGCTTCCAGGACTGCCTGGGCTTTCCAATATTCAGCAACAATGATTTCCCAGTGTTTTGAATGGGGAAAGTGGTCAGGGAAGGCAGGAAAGGAGCACACGGAGCCAGAGGGTAAGAAATCCTGGCTCTTTTATTCACATCATTCTCATGATACTGCTAATGACTATCAATACGGGAATCAGAGGCAGGAATGCACTCGGATAAACCATTTATTTGGTTGGAGGAGCTAGTGGGGCTTTGTACCAAACGCTAGCTCTATTTCAAAAGAAAGTTTCTATTACTTATTAACATCAGTAATAGTATGCTTGGGTTTAAGTGGCAGCCTGCCTACCATTTCCAACAGGAAAGAGCAACAGCAAGCGTTGAACTTCTAGAAGCAACAGCAAAAGTGATTAGCCTACCTATTGCCTAGCTGAAAAAAACAATTACTCAACCGCCCATAGTTTAAAGAAAAGACAGGAAAGCTCTAGGATTGTAATTGGGTACAGAAAGCTGCTTTTGACCTTTGCACCAGGAGCCAAAGGTGCTGTTTCACTATCCTCAAAACTTGCAACAACTTTATTTCTCCCCTTCCTCAGTTACACACTCGCTCTATCCAATATGTGCGCCAGGGTTCATAGATCCTGAAGTGCTCAACAAACCCGAGACAGACAGGCACCCAGCCTTCTACATGAAAGCAGGATCTAAAATACAAAACAGGCACACGATGGCAGAAGATGGGCCTAGTGAAAGCGCTGGCCCCAGGAGCACCTCTGCCCATTGCAAAATTAAGAGCTCAGCGAAATAAAAGGTAATAAAAGGAAATAGAAGGCTTGTTGCACCCTCTTGAATCTATGGTTTGGCTGCGACCAGGTTAACATTTTTAAGAGTGTCAAACAAGAATCTCACAGCCAAAGATGCTAGAGCGTCAGAGTCACAGCCAAAAGATGCATCTGCAGGTAACAGCAGGCAACAGCACCCACAAGCCCACAAACTTCAGGCCCAGGACAACCACGTGGTGCGACGGTTTGTACTGCTCCCAGCATGGACAATGACAAGCACGTCAGGCTTACCTGGCTGGTTCTCACACATCGGTGTAACGCAAAAAGGGCTGGGTCAGCAGACAGCTAAAAAAACCTGATTATAACCACAAAATTGTAAGCCCCGCAACATATTTCCAATGGCATCAGATTTGTTTTTAGCAACCCCGAGCTGCAGCACAGATTGTACACAATGCCTCTTAATTTTGTAAGTGGGCAGCTTTTCAAATGGAAAAATCAATATGATAAGTACACCTAAATTCCTCAAGCACTTAGGAAACTTCTCCCCAGGGTCTATTATCCGAGTGGTACAGACGCCTACACCAGAGGAGAAGCACCACGAAAAGGACAGATAGACCGACCGTTTATTTACATAACTGTCTTTGATTTCTGATCCTCCCCAGTATAGCTTTTTCTAACATTGCAAAGGGTACAGTTACCAAGCGACTAAAGTCAGAGCTAATACTTCTGGATTTGGGAACCCAATAACAACTCCTAAGCCTGTGTTTATTCACCCAAATTGAGGCAGCTTTGTTTAGATGCTGAAAACCACACTCAACTTGGGACAAATTTTCGCTGCAACAGCACACGAAGATTTTATTGGAAGGCTGGAGTGATTGAATTGTGCGTCTTGAGAGAAAGAAGGCTTTTATTTTTTAAGGTAGAAATATATCATATGGCAATGTCTTTTCTGAATACCTGTTTTCATTTTCCTTATCTCCAACCGGTCACGTGCCTAATGACACTACCATCTAAATTTAGCTCATTCTGTTAGCACTTGCAGTCCTACCGATGCCTGTAGGACTGCAACACACCTTTCCTCCTCTCAGTCTCCCCTCTCCCCGTTGGCGTACGGGGCCATTTCTGAACGAGCAAAGCAGACGGCATACCAGAAGCCTCCCGCTTTCGCCTGCCAACCCCGAGGAGCAGTCGGACCCGCTCCGCTGCAAGGACAGCGCAGGCCGCCCGTTTTGCTCAGTGCAACGCCCATTCCTCGCAGGCCCCTTTGTGCTATATCACAGTGCCCCCTCGCTCGCTTTTGTCTCCGTACTGTCAGCCAGTCTGTGCGAAACCCCAGCCAGATGAACTTCGGGAAGTGGGAATATTCTAACGCAGACCTGCACCTTGTGGCTCCTCAGACATAATTAAGAGGTCACAGATTTACATATGCCTCATCGGCGGGGGGTAAGCGCTCACGTAAACAAGGGCACATCCAAACCACGGTTACTCGCCGCCGAAATCTTGATCTAGTCGAGGCTTCCCTATCCGGCTGCCGGCTCCCCTAACGCAGGCGATGACGACGCTGTCCCAGAAAGGCAGAGATACTGGCCCGCGCCCCCAGCGAGTGCGAGGGGTCGGGGAGCTCGCTCAAGCCACCTTCACGGGCAGGCCTCTCCTCATGCCATGAAATCCCAGCGCCCCGGCGAGGCAGCCGTGCTTCGCCACCGGCGGCACCCGCGCCGGGCTTCCCGAAGGAGCGCGACGAAGGAAGGGAGAAGGGATTTCCACCTCCGGCCGTCACCGGCCACCTTCCCCGCGCTCAGACCGCTGCTCGCCGCCACCGGCGGGCACGGACGGGGGTAATACGGGAAAAGGCGCAAAAGCCCCTTCAGGTGCCTGCAGAGCGGCCACACGCCAGAGCCCGCGGGGGAGGGAGCCGGCCGGCAGCCCCGCGGACCGGCAGGCCGCGCAGGCCCCTGCCCCGGGAGGCCGCCAAGGCGGAGCCCCGGCCCCGCAGCCGGAGCCAGGCCCCCCGGGGGGCGCACAGGGGCGCGGAGGCCGAGCCAGGCCGCGGGCAGCCCCCCTCGGCGGTGCCCGCGGCCGCCCCGTTACCTTGGTCTCCTTGACGTGCTGCTTGATGCCCTCCGGGTACCACTGCACCCGCACGTAGCCCCGCCGCAGCGGGCTGGCGCGGCCCTCCTCCGCGCCGCCGGTCCCGGGGCCTCCCGACTCGGAGCCTCCCGAGCTGGCGGCGCCGCCGCCGGTCCCGCGTCCGCCCTCCTCCGAATCCGAGTCCGAGTCCTCGCCGTGGATGAGGCGCACCAGGCCGAACCGCACCGAGCCGCGGTAGCGGCCCGACACCAGGTCGTGGGAGAAGAGGAGGCGCTGCGAGCCGCCCGGCGGGGCCGGCAGGGGCAGGGCGGCGGCGGGGGCCGGGGCGGCGGGGGCCGGGGCCGCCTCAGCGGGCTGGTCCGCCATGGCGCCGGGAGAGCGGGAGAGCGCGCGGCCGCCGGCGCAGGCTGGGGGAGGGGAGGGGTGGTGCGGGCCGCGCGCAAGTAACGGCCAGGGGGCGGGGCTCGGCGGGGACACGCCCATCCCCGCGCCACGCCCACCGCGCGGGAGGGGCGGGAGGGGCGGGAGGGGCGGGTCCGGACCCGGGCTCCGGGGGGGCCGGACGGCATCATCGCGGGGACCCCGGTCATGAGGGGCTGGACGGCATCATCCCGGGGACCCCGGTCATGGGGGTCTGCGCTGCATCATCCCGGGGACCCGGTCACGGGGGGCTGCGCTGCATCATCCCGGGGCCCCGGTCTCGGGGGGCTGCGCTGCATCATCCCGGGGACCCCGGTCATGGGGGTCTGCACTGCATCGTCCCGGGGACCCGGTCACGGGGGGCTGCGCTGCATCATCCCGGGGACCCCCATCATGGGGGGCTGCGCTGCATCATCCCGGGGACCCGGTCACGGGGGGCTGCGCTGCATCATCCCGGGGACCCCCATCATGGGGGGCTGCGCTGCATCATCCCGGGGACCCGGTCACGGGGGGCTGCGCTGCATCATCCCGGGGACCCCCATCATGGGGGGCTGCGCTGCATCATGCCCGGGACCCCGGTCATGGGGGGCTGCGCTGCATCATCCTGGGGACCTGGTCTCAGGGGACTGCGCTGCGTCATCCCGGGGACCCCGGTCATGGGGGGCTGTGCTGCATCATCCTTGGGTCCCCGATCATGGGGGGCTGCGCTGCATCACCCCGCGGACCTGGTCATGGGGGGCTACACCACATCATCCCCGGGTCCCTGGTCATGGGGTGGCAGAGATGTCCCCAGCCCTCGTGTTCAGCTGGAGTGGTCGATGGGTCTCGCCCCAGAAGTGTGTGCGCCTCTGCCATAAAAAGCCTCGACATTGCAACCCCGATGCGGGTATCTGCACGAGGAGGGGGTACGAAGCCCCCCTCACCCCCCCTGGCCCCTCCCTGCCCTGCCGAGATGGCCGCCCTGGGCATGGGGTGGGGGTCCCCCCTGGCACCCGGCACTGCTCTTTGCTGGGACGCGCTCGCCAGCCAACAGCAAAGCCCGGTCTTGATTTTATGGCTGCTAGAAGCCCTCATTAGGCTGTGCAAATGAGCTATATATTTGGTTTCAGTGACTCTAATGGGTTTTTTTTCCCCTCTATCTGGAGGGATTTTTGAAATAAAATGGTTTCTTGAGCGGGTGCCGCTGCTCTGGCAGGCGAAGGGCTGAAGGAATCCAAAACAGCCTTTGCTGCCTGTCCTTTACCCAGTTACCCTGCCTCTTCCCTCCCTGGATCTCCCCACCTGTGCAGCGCTGGCTGGAATATCAGGAAAAGGCCCCAAGCCTGACTTTTTTTTGTGCAGGAGAAACCCCAGGAGCGGCAGAGCAGTGCTTTGACTCTTTCCGTCTCCCTCCCACCAACGCAGGGCTGCTCTGCCTCCGCTGGATCAACCAGCTGGCTGTCCTTGCTCCTTCCAAGGTTTCTCCTTTTAGGAAAAGCCATCGGGATAAAGGTCTGCCTGTGCTCACCTCTGGGATTCACCACCCCAGGAGGGAGCAGGGACCCTCTCCTCAGGCCTGCTGGGATTTTCCAACCTTGCAAATGGCCCTAAAACCCTGGGAAGCCGCTGGGAAGCAGCTGGGGCAGACGGGTGGTGGTGGGTGAGGGCTGCGCTGGGAGCCGGCCAGCGTTTCAGCTCTGCCCGGCTCCTTGGTTATCCCCGGGTGTGGGCGGCAGGGCAGCGGGAGGCTCGAAGTGATGGTGGAGTGCAACCTATTCGCGTCCTGCCTCCGAATCAGGGAGCTGCGGGCAGTGCAAGCACCCTCAGCGCCTGCCCTCCCCTGGGCCCGGGGCAGCCCGACCTCCACGCCAGCATGGAACCACTTGCTACAGCACCATTTTAATCAGAGGGGCATCGTGTTGGTGTGGTTCCCCGCCGGAGCATTTCTCAGCATCCCCCCCAGGGATAAGGAACAGAATAGAGCTGAAAGGGACCACTGGGTGGGGAAATAGCAGCAAACCCTCGGGGAAAGACAGCTGAGATATCCGTTCAGTGCCTGGCCATGCAGCTGCTTACAGGGGTGTGCTTCTGGGAGTACAGACCTCGTCTGCAAGCCATGACCTCTGCAACGCGGGGGAGGTGGGGAGCGGAAAGGCAGCCCAGGAATGCCGCCAGCACGAGGATTTCACCCTCCGACCATTGCGGTGCTGGAGCGGGGAGCGCGGCGCATCTCCCCCCGGGCATACAGCCAGCCCACCTGGAGCTGGGGGCGAGGTGCTGGCCTCCCTCCCTCTGAAGCCGGGGGGAATCGTGCCTTTGTGGGAGCAGGATCAGGCCTTTGGGATGGGGAGAGGGTGCCCTCTGGCTCCATTGGAATTGGTGACATGTTCTTCTCTGGGTTTCAAAGCACAGCTTTATCCAGCGCCGTGATGCTTCTCATCGTCTCCTTAATGTACGTCGTAACAGCCGCTAATAAAATATAGATACACGTAATGGGCATAATTGTGTGTGTAGATGGAAACTGTCCCTCTTCAGAGCAATTACATGCTGAAGAGCAGCGGTGGGGCTTCAGGTAGCCACAAATAGCCATGCAAACCATCACATTATACAACTGGCCAGGCTCATGGCGGGGGGTTTTTAATGGGGAGAAGTCAGGGCTTTTGCTCGTTAGCAGGAGTTGAGCCGGGTGTGCTTTTGCACTGTGATCCCAGCTGGGGCTCTGACGTGCTTCCATTGGGAAGTGGCACTGAAGGAGAACTCATCTCTTTTTCAGGACACAACAGCTCGGGGCCTGGACTGCCACAACACTGATGTGCTTTGGGCACGTTACAGTCCCTGGGTGTCGAAAGGAGCAGCTCCCATTCAACAAGGCAGGCTGCCCGGATCTCCACTGAGGGACCTCAGCAAATCAGACCACCCTGCAAAATACTGAGGCAAACCCAAGAAGCATTGTGCGTGCATGATTTTTTTCGGCGAATGAGCCTGATTCAGCAGGAGGTCTTGAACATGCAGGACTTCTGCAAAGTGACACACATCAACCAGCGCCCCCTCCATTTAGGGACAATTCCCGGTGTTAGGCTGTTTCGGGAAGCATTGGCCTTTACTCTCTTTGCAGGAGAACATCCTCCCCCCAAGCAAGCTGCTCATGGGATCTGAGCACCTCACCTGCCTCTGTGCCAAGATACTGGTGAAAAGCAAGACCTGCCCTTCCTCCCTGGGACCCAGCTGGTGCTGGGTGCACCTCTCATGGGGGCCTTATGGGGGTTAGGGGGCAGGTGCCGGGATGCCTGAGGGTACCAGGGTGCCTGCTGGGTGCTGGGGTGCCCACAGGGTGCTGGGATGCCTGCAGGGTATTGGGATGCCCGCAGGGTACCGGGATGCCCGCTGGATACTGGGATGCCTGTCGGGTACTGGGGATACCTGCAGGGTGCCTGGGTGCCCACAAGTTGCTGGGGATGCCTGCACAGTACTGGGATGCCCGCAGCATGCTGGGATGCCCGGGAGGTACTGGAAGCCTGCAGGGTATCGGGGTGCCGGGGATGCCCTCAAGGTGCCAGGTGCCCGCAGGGTGCTGGTGATGCCCGGGAGGTGCCGGGGTGCCTGCGGGGTGCCGGGGGGTGCCGGGTGCCAGGGTGCCGGGGGGTGCCGGGTGCCGGGGTGCCCGGGGGTGCTGGGTGTTGGGTGCTGGGGTGCCGGGCGGTGCCGTGGTGCCGGGGTGCCCGGGGGTGCCGGGTGCCGGGGTGCCGGGGGGTGCCGGGTGCCGGGGTGCCCGGGGGTGCCGGGTGTTGGGTGCTGGGGTGCCGGGCGGTGCCGGGGTGCCGGGGTGCCCGGGGGTGCCGGGTGCCGGGGTGCCGGGGGGTGCCGGGTGCCGGGTGGTGCCGGGTGCCAGGGTGCCGGGGGGTGCCGGGGTGCCCGGGGGTGCTGGGTGTTGGGTGCTGGGGTGCCGGGCGGTGCCGGGGTGCCCGGGGGTGCCGGGTGCCAGGGTGCCGTGGGGTGCCGGGTGCCGGGGATGCCCGGGTGGTGCCCGGGGTGCCGCGGGCTCTGGTGCCCTCTCGTGGGCTGCCGCCTCCCGCCGCCGCGCAGGGCCCGGCCCGGCGGCTCCCGGCCCGGCGCGGGGAGAGGACGGGACGGGTTTGCTGACCCAGCCGGGGCAGCCCGCCGGGCTGGGGCGGCTGGCGGGGCCCCTCGCCCGGAGGCAGGAGGGCTCTCGGCACCCTCTGCTCTGCTGTGCAGCTCCTCCCGGCCCATCCTGCCAATACTTTCTTCTGTCGCTGCTTGCGGAGGCACACGGGTTCCTCCGCCGCCCCCGCCAGCTGCTCGAAGAGCCGGTGCCTTCAGAAAAAGCGGCTCGGGGCAGAGCTTGCCGCTCGGTTCCCGGGGAATGTCTCCAGACCCTCCCGCAGGGACAGGCCGGGAGTTCATCGCCATCGTGCAGGCAAACAGCTCAGCCGGAATCGCCGTGTCCCGATCACGTCAGGGAGCGGAAATATTAGCAAGTGATGCAGCGTATGGCAATCTTTCGTCCCGTCCCGGTGAGCCCAGCAAACCTCCCGAGGCTGGGCGGGCAGGGGAAAGCCTCTCCCCTGCGAGGGGGCCCCCGGCAGCCCCAGTGCCCCCATCCTGCACAGCATTACCCGGCCCTTCCCTCCTTCCTTGTGCTGCCCCGATCAAACACCTCTGGCCTCCCCACAAACGTCCTCAGTCGCGGCACCTTGTATACATGTAACTTCACGCAAGCGCAATCCTCCTCCACACTTTCTCATCCTCTTCTCTGAGACCAAGACCTTACAAATCCTCTGACAGGGCTGGTTCAGGCCCAGCCTTGCTCGGGGATGCAGGGTTTGGCCCCAGCCATCTCCATGGGGTCACGCTGGCTCCCACCAGCAGCGTGGCAGGGCTGGACCACAGGCAGGAGAGCTCCTGCAGAGCTGTAAGACGCAGGATGCCCCAGCGACACCTCACCCAACTGCCACGTCCCAAAGTCAGAACTGGATCTAAACTGCGACCTCCTGCCAGACCCCTTCCCACCCGCCCGGCCCTCTCTTCCCAGAGGAGCCCCCGCTGAGCCCCATCCTCCTTCCTCCCGGGATCGTGTTGTGCGTGGCCATGACCTAGTTACGCACTGCACAGCCCAGCAGAGAAGGAAAGGCGGCTCATCACCGCCAGCGCCTGGGCTCCAGGGAGGGGGGAAACGAGGTCCCGGCCCGTCCTGGTCCCCTGCCGCCTGCTTTTGGCTGAGGTTGCCATGGCCAAGCAGACATGGGTGAAACTGTCCCCCAGACTATTTGTACTCTTTCCTCAAAGGCCCACGTAGAGGCGTAACATGACACACCAGCCCTGCAAAGGCACATGTTTATCTAGTACAGGTCAAAGCAGGCAGTCAAAGCCAGTGTTCAAAGCCTGTTTCCCCTGACCGTCACTGGGATCCCAAATAATGGTGAAGCAGCGTCCTTTCATCCCTTCCCCAGCTCCCTGTGACTGTCTGCGGAGGGACTCAGCCCTGCGCCCTCACAGAAGAGGCATCAGCTGCACCGGCGGGGCAAAAGGAGTATGCCAGAGGAAATCCACATATGTGTATATTTGCATATTTTATATATTATACCTATATTACCATTTCTGAGCACAGAGCAGAAGCAGCCCCTCTAGGGTCTCTTTAGAGCCTGGGGCTGGGGTCTGGCCACTGTCCATAGGAGCCCTGCGTTGCTATTTCAAAAGAGCATCAGCTCGCAGGCTCCTAAGCCGCACCCAAAGCTCTGCTCCAGCGGGGAGGCTGGAGGCACGCTGGCTTCACAGGACCTGCTGGCCATTTTGAACTGCTCTTGGCAACACAAGAGGGGAGCATTGGGGCATAAAAGCAGCAGGTAGCCAGCCTGGCAAGTGCTGAGAATACCGAGTGTGTCCAAAGGGCCGCATTCTGCTGTGAAGTTACAGCAACGATGAACACTCGCATGCTGCCAGTCCGCGGCAGCTGATGAAAACGCAGGAGACAGGGGAGAATGAACTCCGAGCCCGCGGCTGACCTTGCAGCCATGCCAAACTGCAGAGCCCTGCTGCCATCTCTGTTGTGCCATTGCCAGGAGAAAAGCGTCACCCTCTTGGGTACGAGGTCCCCACGGCTATGTTGGGGGAAGGTGTAAAACAGGGATGTAAGCAGAGTGTCCAGCTTGGTAATTATGCAAGTAATTAGATGAGTTTGGGAGAGAAACCTCCCTGGTGGTGCCACACAGGGGAGGACCCTGATGCCACCTGTGTCCCCCGTGATGGCAGACCCTGCCCCTTGATGCAGCCACCAAAAGCGGCTTAATCCCGGCGGCAGAGCGCGGCACAGCCGAGGAGCCCCTGGGCTGCCTGTGTGTCGCTTCGTTCCCAAATCCTGGCAGAGGCGGGGACAGTCGTGATTCAGCTGCCTCCCACGCATTGCCCCTCGCTGCAAATCCCACCCGGAGATAATTGCCGTCTTCCTGAGCGGGCACCCCAGCGGAGGGACCAGCCGGGCTGCGGGGCCGGAGTGACAGCTCGGGGCTCTTTGAAGATGCTGAGAGAGCTGCTAAATATGTAAATCTCAGCACACTGCTGTGGCTCTCGTTTAATGGAGTTTTTGGCCCCCTGGAGCTGTGTAGGGGCAGGGAGAGATGGACCCAGCTAAAACCACCGAGAGCAGCATCCCTGCTTGACTATTCCAGCCGCGGGCCAGCCTCTGCTCTGCTGGGCTCAATTTTAATGGCAGGGAGTTGCTCTGAAATGCATTTCTGAAGAGCAGAAATCTGCTGGGTGGTATTTCTGTTTCAATTCCATGAAAACAGCTTAAACGAGGGAGATAAGGGTGTAGCCCCAGGTGGCTTTGCCCAAGGCTGGAAAATAAAGCCGGTCCTGAGCTCTTCTGGAAATGTCTCTGGTGGAGCAAAGCCAGCTCTGCTTCCTGCTCCGGGCTTCTTTAGGGCTGCGTCTGGTTCATGATGATAATGATGATGCCAACATTTTTTAATTATTATTTTTGCTGACCTTCCCAGACATTTCCTTTCTAGGAGCTCACGCCTGGGATAATCCCCCTTTTATTACACATGTCCTGACGGGGACAAACAGTGCTGGCTTTGCCCATCCAGTTTCTCATGTAATAGCTCCCAGGGACCATGGGCTGCGCGGGGAAGAGATGCTGCTTCTCTGGAGTAAGCTCCTTGGGACAGAATCCTTAGGTCTGGACCCCCGTCCTACAAGAAGCCATCTGGTTGCCCCGAGAAACTCCCCACCGCTCAAGCCCAAGGGATGATCGCGCCTGGCACGGCCAGCAGCCTCCCCATCCTCAGCACAAAGAAAGCTCATCCATGCTCGGCAGGGCTGCCTCTGGCTGCCTTCGGGCTCCCGACGCCGTCAGAGAGGTCTGGATCAGGCACCGTGCATTGCTCTCCTTTCCTAGCCAAGTCCTCTGCTCTCCCTGCCCGGCCCGCAGCGGGGACTCAGCGCGGAGCAATCAGCTCAATGCTTTATCCCTCTGCAGGGATCGCCAGGGCTAAAAAAAAATAGAAGCCTGATGGGATCCTTTTGCTGGCTTGTCACCTTAAAGCCTCTCACCTCTCCCTGTCTTTCATCGGGGGTATAAACTCCTTAGGATGTCATCACGTGCTCCGTAAATAACAAACATATAAGCAAGGGCTGCGGAGGGTGCGGCAGCGAAGAGAAGGGGAGGCAGCACCCCGGGTCCTCCTCTCCTGCCGCCTCCCAGGCGGCACCGCTGGAGCCGGCCGGGCAGAGGAGCGGCGCGGGGGTCCCCGTCCGGTAAGCACCCACGTTTCTGTTGCATCCCAGTGGTACCGACAGCCTTGGGGACAGCTGCTGGTCCCGAGACCACTGTGACCTGCCAGCCCAGTGTCCCGGGATGTGGGGAATTGCCCCGGGGGGGAGGGAGGGCGGTGCGTGGAGCTGAGCTCACCTGAAAAAGGGCTTTGGTGGGGGTAAGAGCTGTGACTCTCATCACACTTCCAACATACACCATCAAAACCTGGCGGTAGGAGGGACTCTTCCCATTGAAACCCTCCGTGTTCGGGGTGTGGGAAGAGCCCGAGCTCTTTTGCAAAGAAAAAGAGCTTCAGAACTGGGTGAATAACTCCTCACTACCAACTCATTTAAAAATTCAAGCTCCAAATCCTGGCAGACATTCATAATCTGTCGTTAGGGGAGTACTGCGAACTTGCCTGTTTATTTACATGTGAGCATCTCTACGGACCGTGCGGATGCTTTGGTCTCTAATCCACAAACACGAGTGGGGGAAACATTACAGCGGGAGCTTTTGGTACGCTGCTACATACACACAGATGTGTCGGGCTCGTCTCAGGTCTGGTAAGGAGCTACAGCACAAAATTTAGCCTGGGGTAAAAGTGACTTGAACAATATCGAGGAGGCTGTGTTGGAGCATGGAAGACAGATGTCTTGAGCCAGGGAGAGAGGATTCTCCTCCTCACGCTGGGTCTCACTTACTCTGTGACCTGGGGCGAGTTTCCTTCACCTCTGCAGGTCAGATGCTTCCCAGGTGTAACCGCGCTGCTGTACCCCTCGGCCATGGGTCGGCTGCGGGGGCGGGCCGGGGAGGCCGGCTGGTTCCTCGGCGCTCTGCGGGCTGCATGTATCCCCCCGCAGGAGACGCTTGCATCTGCAGGGAGCTGAGAAGCAAAGCAAAAAGTTCATTTCCAGAAAACAAACAAATATATCAGCTGCATAACCTGGGTTGCCAGGAACAAAGTGCCGGAGGGGAAAAAATACCAGGAAAACAAGCTAAGGAGAAGCCTTTCCCCATCACCGACGTCTGCCCTGGGCTGTTGCCGGTCGGGGTCTCAAGAAATTTCTAAAAATGGCTGGAGGGATCTGATTCCGCTTTCCCGGTCATCTCTAACGGGAACCGAGCAGCCACTCGCACGAGAGGTCTTGACCCCCCAACTCCGTGGTCGCCCCCGTGCTCAGTTCTTTACAGCCTCTGCGTGGCCGGGGCCAGCCCTGCTCCCGCGCAGTTGCCTGCCCAACGGCTGCCACCGGCGAGCAAACCTCCCGCTGCGTACTGCCCTCGGCAGCGGAAGCGCCAGCCCTGCCCGAGGCCGCACTCCGCTGCCGCTCTGCCCTGGCACCCCCGCAACCCTGGGCCTGATCCAGCAGCATCCCCGGAACCTGCCCCAGGCGCTCAGCACCGCCCAGGATCAAACCACCACTGCATTTTCTAGGTGCCCAGGGCCTACGCTCTCGCCTGCTCTGGGATTCATCCAGGTGGACGAGCCCCTAATCCAATTAGCAGGATGAGGAGTTCCAGAAGATGTGATAATAAGCTCTACAAACACTACAACCCCCCCAGCACCCCGCTCTCCCCTCCAGCTCAGCCGCCCCTTCACTCCTCTCACACATGGTTCCCAGGAGCATGAACCACCCATTCCCCGTGCCATTTCAGTTCCTCCTTGGTGACTAGAACCGGCATTGGGGATGCTAAATAATTCCCTGCCAAAGAAACCCCTCTCCCTGACGGACCCGGTCCCTTAGATACATATCCACTGCCAAACCAGCAATTCATTGAGAACAGATCGCAACGACACCCCATCTCGCCTCAGACTGGATAAATCAGGCGTTTCAAGCACCCAGCCCTCGGCATTTCAGGATGGAAAATTCCCAGCTTGCGCCGGTTCTGCCCTGCGCAATGTTTGTGCTGGTAATGCTTTTGTTTCTATAAATCCTATTAGCTGGAGGCAGGCCTATAATTAGCAGCGAAAGCCAGCACCTCTCAAACAATAATCAAAAATGACCTGGCTTCGCTGCAAATTGCCTGAACATCGGGGCTGAGCAGGGACAGATGGACGGACTGCTCCGGGAACAATTCCCACTATTTCTGCCTGTGCTTAGCGAAGTTATTCCCTCAGTTTGTGGTTCTCTCCAGATTTATTAACTTGGTTTGCTCGCACATGAAACCAGAGGCAGACTGAAGCTACAGGCTCTGACCCAGGCTGAGGGATTTGGCTGGGCTGTGCAGGACGGGTGCTGCCGGACGGGCTCGGGGCCGATGACTCCTGGGGGAACCGAGGGGTCCCACCTCGCAGGTGGCATGTCCCGGGGCGGGCTGTGCCCGGTGGGATCACGCTGCCTGAAGCTCCCGGGGCAGGGGCAAAGCCTGGGGGCACCTCACCCAGGCAGGATGCCCGAGGCTTGTGGCTCCGGGCACCCGCTTGTCCTGCCAGGGACCCATCCCAGCTCTGTCTGTGAGCGTGGATGTGACCCAAGAGGCCAACAGGGGCTGAGCTCTGTCGCTTACCCGCTGAGCGAGCTGGAACAGGGAGTAAATGCCGGCAGCTCCGGCTGCCTGACGTGTCCGTGCCGGGGCACCGCGGTGGGTGCATGGCGGCCCGGCACTGACCTCTTGTTCACATACAGCCATGCAGCACCACAAACGCGAGAGGGTCGCAGGGAACATTCTTATTTTGCGGCCTCTTGGCTTCCTCCAGCCGCATCCCAGCCTGCCTGGCCCCAGGGCTCTCCTGCCTGCCTTTGCCATGGCTTGGGGGATGTTGGGCAGGATGCTCAGCCCCCCGCCTGCCCCCCCTGCCCCAGCTCCAACCGCCCCGTCCCTGCTCTGTCCCACCAGCCGGACCCCCGAGCTGGTCACTGGGCTTTTGGCCCCTGGTCCCTGGGGCCGTGGGTTTGCTACAGCCCACGGCTGGTGCCAGGCTGCCGGTCCCCAGGCAGCAGTCCCAGCTGGCAGCGACCGCAGAGCGGCAATGGGGTCACTGTGGGTGGGTATTTGCTGTATATATATATACACACACGTATGCATAGGAAAAGGGTGGCAAGCAGCCTAATCCTGCGTGTGATCAACAGGTATTTTTGGCAGCTAAGAGTGCTGGAGGAGATTGGCTGAAATAAAGGGTGCTGTGCCGCCGCCGGGGCCAGGAGCCGGCAGAAGCTGCCCCGAAGGGAGGGAGTGGTGGGAAGCAGGGCAGGAGGAGGAGGAGGAGGAGGATGTCGGCGCTCAGCGCGTTGCCTTTCCTGAAGCCCGCTCACCTGAGGTCCCCCCAAAGCTCGCCCGGGGGCCAGCGCCGCCACACGCTGCCCGCCAGCGAGTTTCGCTGCCTCAGCCCCGAGGACGCCGTCAGCGTGTTCGAGATCGAGCGGGAAGGTAAGGGGCTGCCCGGGGAGGTCCCGCCCGCTGGCGTGGGCTGCCCCGTCCCTTCCCTCCACCGGTCCCTCACGCTCCTTGGGGGCACACCTTGGTGGCAAAACCCCCGCGCATGCCCTCGTGGGTGGTGAGGGAGGGAGCCAGCGGCCGTGACTTGTGGCCCTAACGAGGTGGGGGGGGCTGTGATTAAGGAGGTGGAGAACCACGGTCCCCAGCTTGCCCAGCTGCCCGGGGTGGGGATGGTGGGAGGCAATCATGGAGCAGGACCAGGCGCGTAGGGAGCAGCTCTCCCAAAACAGCCCTGCCAGAGCCCAGGAGAGGGGGAAGGTGGGAGGAAGGACGCCATGCTCAGCCTCCTATTGCCCAGGGGCACTTTGAGATGCACCCCCAGCAACCTTCCCCTCCCCTCCATCCCAGGCACCCCCAGCTCCCCTCACTCAGACTCACCCGGCCCATTTCTCCCTCCTCTCCAAAGGGCAAGGGCAGCCGGGGAGATGCCAGGAGGAATCTCAGCACCCGCTGCTGTAGCCCTGGAATCAGCCACGAGAGCAGGTCCCTGGGCCATGGGGGGCTGCCTCTGGAGGAAGAGAGCTGCTCCCTGCAGCCCCCCTGTCCCTTAGAGCTCCTTTAGACCAAGTGGGCAGCAGGACACGTGCCATCTCTCCCCATCACATCCCGCTTCCCCCCCTACATCAGTGCCGGGGGGTTGTCTGGGTCCCCCTCGCTGTGCTCACCGCCGTCCCCCTCCAGCCTTTATATCCGTCTCTGGGGACTGTCCCCTCCACCTGGATGAGATCCGCCACTTTCTGAACCTGTGCCCGGAGCTCTCCCTCGGCTGGTTTGTGGAAGGGCGGCTCGTGGCGTTCATCATCGGCTCCCTCTGGGACCAGGACAGGCTCAGCCAGGTAAGAGCCGGACCCTCTTCTTCCCGGCTCGCGTGCCAGAGCCCGGGGACGGGGAGAAGCTCCCCAGGGCCCTGCGGCTACTCCCCAGTCTTCTCCCAAGACTAATTGCCACAGGGCTGCTCTGGCGGAAATGAACTTTCTCATTAATTAATTTTACTGATGCTATTAAAAAATACGCTCAGTAATTCCCCACAACATTCATTTTAAAATGAAAAAGGCTGCAGGGATGATGGGGGGAGGTGAAGGGGGATGGCACCGGGACCCTTCTCCCTTTGGGGGAGGACGTGGACCCTGGTTCCTCGGGGCGGGGAACCGAGGCACGTGCAGGATGGGACCCCCCGGTCACGCTAACCCCCGCTCCCCCCTCGGCAGGCGGCGCTGACCCTGCACCAGCCGCGGGGCACGGCGGTGCACATCCACGTGCTGGCCGTGCACCGCACCTTCCGGCAGCAGGGCAAGGGCTCCATCCTCCTGTGGCGGTACCTGCAGTACCTGCGGTGCCTGCCCTTCGCCCGGCGCGCCCTGCTCATGTGCGAAGATTTCCTCGTGCCCTTCTACCAGAAGTGCGGTTTCGAGGCGCTGGGTCCCTGCGAGGTGACGGTGGGGGAGCTGGCCTTCATCGAGATGCAGCATTCCGTGCGGGGACATGCCTTCATGCGCAGGAACAGCGGCTGCTGAGCCCCCCCGGCCCGGCCCTGCCGGGGGGGATAGGAGGCTGCGACCCCCCCCATCCCCGCCACGGCCATACATCTTCCCCGGCTGGCCCTGGCTACAGCTACACCCTCGGCCACGGCTGCCTTCCAGCCAGGAGGCCAGCCCGGTCCCACCCCAGCCCGCAGGGAAGCCGACCCCCGGTCCCTGCGTCAGCCGGGGCTGTGCCGGCAGCCCCGCGGGACGGAAAGGCCTTGCCTGGGAGCAGCCGGGGGCCGCGCTGACCGAGGGGGGGTCACAGCCTCGTTTTGTGGGGCAGCCAGCAGAGCCCCCAGCTCTGCACCCCCCCCACCGCCAACGCCACGGGCGAACGCACCAGGGCCAAGCCCTCCCTGAGCAGCCCCCAGACCAGGCAGGGGTCCCGGCAGCCGCCCCCCTGCCCGCAGAGATCTTTCCAGACCCCTTGGAGCGCAGCCCAGCCGCATGCTGCGGAGCCTCCCTGGGGGGCCAGTCCAAACCAGTCCCCCCCAGACCCACGACTGGCCCAGGACCAGCCTTCTGCAAACGCCTCGGGCCGTTGTGAAGCAGCAAATAAAGACATGGCGGTGGTTTTCTACGCGGCCCATGTGCATTCCTGCCCCGCTCCAACAGCCCCAGCCGGCACGACGGGAGCCATCCGACCCCCCTCGGGGCAGCTCAGCTTCGGGGCAGATGGGGCAAATCCAGCCCCGGGGCACTCGATGAGGGGTGGGCTACAGGCAGGGCGGCTCTGCCCTGGGGCAGGGGCAGGAGGCTCCCTGGGTCCTTCTGCTCCGGGCATTTGGCTTCCCCTTCTGCCCGAGACCCTCCAAAACCCTGTCCCCTTCCCAGGGAGGGTTTGAGGGGTACCGGGGGACAGTGCAGCCCTGCACATCAGGGCACCGGCCCCAGGCACCCCCAGCTCTGCCTCTCTCCCTGCCACACCGACCGTCACCAAACCAACCAGAACCCCCTAAAAGTGCCGTGTCCCTGCGCCCGAGAAGGCAGAAGAGGCCTCGTGCGTCTCATTAAATACAGGTAGAAATTTATTAAGGGGGAAAAAAAACCCACAGCTTTTAAAAAAAAAGTATCAAAAAGAGACAAATGAGGTGAAGTGTTTGTCTTTGGCTGGAGCAGCACCAGAGGGACAGAGCGGGGCTGAAAACTGGCTCGTGGTGGAGGGAGGGACGCAGGGAGGGACGCAGGGAGGGACGCAGGGAGGGACGCAGGGGCCACAGGGCTCCTGCAGAGCGGTTGTGGACAGAGGGAGCCGAGCTCCCAGCCCTTGAATACTCATCCCAGGACATCCCAGTTGGGGGATTCACACCTTCCCCTGTTTAACAGCGCTGAGACCCACCAGCGTCTCACATTCCAAAAAGCAACACATACCAGGGGAGAGACCGCCCGGCACCAGCCCGGGTCCGAACCAGCCCAGCGGAGTCACCGGGACCCCAGGAAGGACCTGCCTTCGCGCCGAGGCCGGCGGGAGGGAGGAGGAGACGCTGGGGAGCAGCGGCCAGGGCTGGGGGCAGGCAGGGACGTGCAGCCTCGGGCAGGGAAGGGGAAGGCGGCTGCCCCCGTCCTGCGCTTCTCCATCCGTCCAGCACCGTTCGGGGCGAGGAGGGCTACCTGGGTCTCTGCAGCAGGGGCTCGAGGGAGAAGTGAAAGGTGGGAGCACCGAGGGCTTCCCGAGGGCTCTGTGGGTTCAGGAGCAGCCACACAAGCCCTCCAGGGGTTTTCTCCATGCCTGCCTCCCAGCTCGGCACTACGAAGACAGTACGTGCCGCTTCTCCACTTCCAAAAAGGGAATTTCACTGAAATAAGGGGAAAACAAGTCCTCCCGCACCAAGTCCTGCCTCTCCATCCCGTGAGGAGCCCACGTGGGGAAGCAGAAGCCTCCTTCCACGGCCTCAGGGGAGCATCAGATGCGAGAGCAGGTCTGAAAAATACCTTCGAAGCTCAGCTCCGAACACCTCGGAGCCACGGCAGAGGCCCTGGGGAGCCCAAAGCAGGGGAAGCCCTCTGCCTAAAGAGCTGCGGATAAAAAGGAGTGCCCCTGCAAAAAAGGGGGTCGTGTTCACAGTATGAGCTGCAGCGCCCGGGGGCACCGAGGTGGGACGGGGCCCCGGACAGGCAGGGGCACAGGCAGGAGACCTCGGCAGCTCCAGCCCCAGGGCCGGGAGCCCAGCCCGGCCGTGGACGCACCGCAATCCCGCTTCCCTCAGCCCCTTCCCCACGCAGGCAGCAGCCAGGGTCAGATCCCAAACCAGTTATGGCTTTTCAGCGCCAAGAGGCGGCCCCAAAGGGGTGCAAGGCAGGGCTGGCTCCAGCCCCAAAGGGGTGCAAGGCAGGGCTGGCTCCAGCCCCGCTCCCCACTGCATCCCCAGGGGTGAGCTCGGACCCGCCAGCCCCGAGGATGAAGCCGTGCCCGGGATCTGCCCCATCCCGGAGCAGCCGACGTCTCCTGCAGGCTGGTGAAGACCCACCCCACGGAAAGCATCACCGCCGGCGCCTCTCCCAGCCCCGTCCCCGCCGGCGGGGTCAGTGCAGGACCTGCTCCAGCTCGTACTTCTCGCAGAACTTGCTGGTGAAGGGCAGGCAGGTGAGATACTCCACCCAGCGCCAGTTCACGGGGTAGACGTAGAGCCAGACCACCAGCGAGGCGAAGAGCCCCACGAAGACCAGCAAGGAGACGATGATCATGGCTCGCTTGCGGTACTTGTCCACCGTGCCGAAGGTGATGTAGGGCAGGAAGGCGAAGGAGAGGAGGAGGCCGCTGAGGAAGCCGAAGAGGTGAGCGATGTTATCGATCCACGGCAAGAGGCCGCAGACGAAGAGGAAGAGGACGATGCCGAAGAGGTTGAGGAAGGCTTTCCAAGGTTTCTCCAGCACTTGCCAGCTCTGGAAGAGCTCCACGAAGAGGCAGGCCAGCAAGCCGAACTGGGACCCGGCGGGGCCCACCTGCGGGGATGGGGGAAGTCACGGCCAGACCCTGCATACATCAGCCCAGACATGTCCCCATGTCCCCAGGGATGTCTCCTCCCCTTGCAAAATGCATTTGGCTCCTGCAACCCTCCGTGGGCTGCACTCCACCAGTGCAGGGCTCGGGGGGGGGGCCCCAGCACAAGAGGAAGAGGAGGGAAGCACGCCGGCACCATTTCGGCAAAGCTGGAGCTTTCGGTGACTCAGCAGTCGGGCAGCATCACCCCCCCCAGGCCACAGCCCCCCCGGCCCGACGCAGCCCCGGGGGATTAGGGCGCTCGGCGTGATCTCATTTAAAGCCCAGCAGGGCTTCATTGCCAGCAGATTAGCCATCTGCCCGCCCGGGGACCCCGCACGCACACCGACACGTGGCGACACGTGACCCATGCGACACGTGCAAACCCCACACGTGGGGCAGAGGACCCCCCCTCCCCGCCCCGGGGGCACCAGCCTCCCACCCCCCCGCAGCAAAACCTGCCGGGGGCCGAGAGCTCTGTGCTGACGGCTGCAGCCCGCTCCCCAAACCTCTGCTGGGGCAGGGGGTCCTTTGGTCCCTGGGGAGCTGGCTGGGCTCGGGGTGATGTGGGCAGAGCCCCCCCAGCCCTCACCTCCGCCCGGTACGGCAGGAAGATGGCACTGGCCAGATTGCCCGTGATGCCGCTGAGGATGAAAATGATGGAGATGCGATGCCAGCCCGCCAGCTTCTCCAGGTCCCTCAGCACCGTCATCTGGAAAGTCACCGACACCAGGCAGTGGATGATGCTGGGGGGAGAGACCAGCGTTAGAGACCCCTGCCCTGCCAGAGCCCCTGCCCAGCCCTCCCACCCGCTGCCCGGGGCACGAGACATCTACAAAACACCCTCCACCGACGGCACGTGTCGCTGTACTCTGGGGTGTCCTCCCCTCTGCTCTCCCAGCCCACGGGGGTCACGGACCATCCCAATGGATACCCCGGTCCCAAGTCATGCCCTGGGGGCGCGGGGCCGCGGCTCACCCGGCGTGCAGGAACAGGGACAGCCACAGGCGGTAGAACTGGTCGGGGACCTCCGGGTTGAGGAAGGGTAGGAGGCCGCAGACCTCGTCCAGGCAGTGCACCTGCAAAGGCGGGCGCGGTTGGGGGGTGACGGGGGCTCGGCCCACACCCCAGAGCCGCAGGGAGCGGCCATGGGTCACAGGGACGCGTGGCTGACGATGCCACGTGGCGGTTGTGGGGGGAACCCTGGGTGCTGCGGGGCACCCGCACTGCCCAGGTGCTGGAGGGAGCAACCGAGCACCCCCAGTGCCCCGGAGATGCCGAAGGGCCGTTTTCCTGCCCGGGATGTGCCTTTCCCCAGGACACCGGTGCTGCCGGGTGAGGCTGGCTCAAGTCCTACGTTTCCTCCTGCCCCACACCAGCAAGGCGGGCATGCAGCGGCAGCAGGAGCCCCGCCGATACCTGCACTTCGCATTCCCCCTTCTCACACCCATCCCAACCACGTCCCTGGACACTACAAAAGCCTTTGGCATCAGCACGGCAATGCATGACCCGGCTGCTGGCATCGTGTCCCGCATCCCGCTCACCTGCGAGCAGAGCGTTGCCTCCTCGTGGAAGTAGCCGTGCATGAACTCGCAGTACTCCCGCGTCGTGATCTCGCAGCTGGGCAGAGGGCAGGCAGCGGGCTCGCTCGGGGCAGGGCTCGCTCCCCATTCCCCCGAGCATCCCCCTCCGCCCTGGCAGCCGGTCCTGCTGCCACTGTGCTTCCCAACCTCCCGAGGCTCCGTAACACCCCCCCCTCCCCCGGCAGCCCTCCAGACACCGACAGGGCAACAACAGGCAGCGGGGCAGAGCGGGGAGCCGAGCCCGGGCCGGGTGCCCCCATCGCTGCGACCCACCTGCCCTTGGTGCCGATGCAGCAGGGTCTGCCCTTGATCTGGCAGTCCATGTGGGCGAAGCCCGTGTGGTTGGTTTTGGTCTCGTAGGTGCAGATCTACAAGCAGGAGGGAGAGGAGCCAAGGTCAGGGTCCGGCCCCAGGCTCTCCCCGCAGCCCCCGCGCCTGGCTTGTCGCCCGCTGCGCCTCCCATGGACGCTGCTGCCATGGTGCCACCCAGCTCGCGGCGGCACCGGGCTCTTACCGGCCACTTGGTGATGTCGTCCGGCCACACGTGGGGTGGGTTGGACGCCGGCTCCTCACACGTCCTGGCAGGAGGAGGTGGGTGGGGAGCCAGGACGGGTGCCCCCCAACACATCCCTCCCTGCAGAACAGTAACCCCCCTCGGGCACAGACAGCCCCGGGACCTGCCCCTTGCCCCAGCTTGGGAGCGACCCTGCACGTCGGTGTCCTACGACACCCCACAGCGGCACCTTCTGCACGTGAACCCCGCGGCACTCACATCTGTCGGACAACCCCATCGACGCCCCCTCGCAGCATCGCCCATCCCCGCGCAGAGGCGGGCAGGCAGGGCCCAGCGCAAGGCAACGGCGTCACCCATTGCTGCCTACGCTTAGGACAGACCCCACCTCGGTTTCCCCTTATCTTTCGGTTTCTCCCTTATCGCTCCCCTCCGGTGTGCAAGAGCCCCCCAGCCCCTTGGACAAGAGGATTCAAGGCATCCACGCTGGAAACGCAGCCCCACGCAGCACCTCCGCCGTGCCCCGCATTCCGCCGGGTGACCGCAGCGCTCTCCCCAGCCGTCCTACCTGGGGTCCTGGTGACACACAGCCCCCGACGTCCGCTTCTCACCCGAGCCCGTGGCTGGCGCGTTGCTGCCCGGCCACTTGATGAACGTCGCCAGCGTCTCCTGGGGAGGACGAAGAGATGGAGGATGCGGCAGCGAACGCACCGCTCTGACCTCACACGCACCCTGCCCTGGAGCCGTGCAGGGCGGAGATGGTTTCTCCCTTTTCCCCAGGGATCCCCAGCACTTCCCGGTGCCCGCGGCGGTGGTGGCACGCACCGAACAGTCCTGCGGCCGGGTCTGGATGCAGCCCGAGTTGTCATTCTGGACGCAGCAGCCGGAGCCGCGCTCCCGGTCCCGCTCGCGCTGGATGAGCCGCTCCACCTGCCGATCCTTCCGGATGCAGGGGGAGAACTTGGCTCCCAGGTGGATCAGGTCGATCTGGGAGGAAGATGCCAGTCCAGGGGATGCTCCGCGGCCCCCCCGCACCTCCCCTCCCTCCAGCTGCCCCCGGGGAGAGCTCAGCAGGGGCAGGGGGGCCCCGCAGGCGATAGCCCTGAGACTCCCTTACCCCAGGCGGGTGGGAAGGGGATGGGGTCTCTTCTGACCACCCCACCGCGATGCCGCAGCTCTGGGAAGCGCTGCTGAGCCCCCAGGGCCTGGGGCAGCAGGCTGGGACGAGGGGTCGAGCTCTCCCCTCTGGCAGAGGAGCAGCCCAGGGACCCCCTCGGCTCAGGGCAGGGGGAGCAGAGGCCGGTGGCGGGCAGAGCCTCGGGCCGGTGGTCCGGCAGAGCCCTTACCGAGCTGGGCCCGATCCAGAAGTTTTCCTGCTGGATGTACTTGACGCTCTCGTAGACGCCCTTGTTCCTCAGCACCTGCCGGGCCAGGCCAGGGTCAGGTCCCGCGAGGGGGCCGGCGGTGTGGGGCTGCAGCCCCCTCTCCCTCCGCTCGTCGGGGGCCGAGCAGCCGCCCCCATCTGAGGGGAGGGGCTGCTGGGTCCCACCCGCCACGTGGGAGGGAGCGCAGCTCTGCTGCCGGCACGCGTGCTGCTGCAACACGCCGCTGCTCGTCCCGCACACGCGGACCCCCTGCCCGGGCTGTTTGATGGAGCCTCTCAAACAGCAGGAGCCAGCAGCACCCCAGGATGCTCCCAGCCCTAGCAGGGAGCACGACAGCATGGGACACTGGTGGTCACGTCCCCCCAGGAAGATGGGGGGATGCCTGCTCTTCTCTCCAGCCTGGGTGCCGAGGGAGCAATGCAGCCGGCTGCAGGTTCCCAGGATTAACCCCAGAGGGAGGATCACCCCTCCGAGGTGTCGAAGGCACCCCCAGACAGCAGCCCGGCTTTCCTCGGCAGCCAGCTGGTTGCCGTTTCAGAGCCAGACATGTCACCGGAGAGCTGGCAGGGGACCGCCCTGGCCGGTAGCTCTTAAACTTACTAACTCTGTCGTCACGTGCTGGGCGAAGCCGATGGGGGCGATGCCGTAGGTGCCGATGACCAGCAAGGTGATGAGGATGTGGACAAAGGTGATCCAGTACGTGAAATACGGCCTGCGGAGAAAAGGACCCAAAATTTGAGCAGCTCAGGGATGGCTGGGCAAAGGGATGCTGCAGTCCCCCAAGCCCTGATCCCCAAGCATCGAGGGGGACACACATCTGAGTTACGGCTGGGGAGCCCCGAGGAGCCCCGTGCCCATCCCCGTCCCGCAGTCCCCGCTCACCGGTGGCTGTCGGTGATCTCCAGCTGCGACTGCACGATGCTGCTCAGGCTGCGGCGGTACGTCCTGTTCAGCCACTTCCCCACCACCCCCAGCCCGTAGTAGCGTTTCTTGCGGTCGAAGGCGAAGTGCTTCACTTTGGAAGCGATGCGCCTGCCTCGCCGGGGAGCCGGGCCGGCACCGGCAGAGGCTGAAGCGAGCCGGGCACCCTCCCGCCTGCAGAGAGAGGAGAAACCCATCAGGCCTGCCGAAAGGGGCCAGTGAGAAATCCCCCAGGTGCAACCCCAGGGCCACAGCCCAGAGCTGGGGAAGGCCAGAGGAAGCCTGGGATGAGGGCTAGGGGCACCTCTTGGCTTCATCCTCCTAGGAGCACGCCAGGAGTGCCCAGTGCCCCACGGCAGGGACGGCTGGGGACATTGTCCTGACTGTGGCAGGTGACCGGGGCAGCCTCGGGGGCAGCACCCACCGAGCGCTGGTACTCACGGGGTGGGCTGCTCCACCTCGGGGGACACCCTGGCATCCTCCCCCACCAGGTGCATGCGTAAATACGTGGCCGACAGAGGCGGCGACTCGAAGACATCATCGGGCATGGAGTACGTCTCGTCGTGCATGTCCATCTGGAAGGAGGATGGAGACGCGTCCTTGGATGTGTGCAGGGTGGGAAACCTCCCCTGTCCGAGCATGCCCACCGCCGGGCCAGCCTGGCTCCACCTGGCCCCGGAGCCCGGGGAGGGGGTGCTCGCCATCGACATCCCATTTACTGCACGTCACAGGGTGTGAAGTGTGCCCGTGATGGCGGCGGCGCTCCCTGCCACCCGCAAGGAGCATCACCGAGACCAGGGCTCTGCAGCGCCGGGCACAGTGGCCAATGCCCCTGCTCCCAGGCAGGGCGAAGCACCGACACGGGGGTCCCCGTCAGAGCCCCACCCCACGTCCAGCCCCCGTGCAGGGGCACCGGGGCCCCTCCCCGCTCCGGCGGCCGGCGTGGAACGGCGCTTGCCTTACTGAAGAAGGACGAGTCCAGGGTATCGGCAGCATCCACCATGTCCTCGTCCATGAAGCTGGGGTACACGAAGCTCCTCTTGTTGCTCCTCCGCTTGGGAGCCAGCGGCTCCAGGACAGAGCGGCCCTGGGGCAGGGGAAGCAAAAGAGGGTAAGCAACCAGAAGCCCCCCAGTTTTTGCAGCACCAAGGGTTTCTCATAGCTTCCCTCCCCAAAGCCGAGTGGCATTAAATCCCACCATATCCCGCCGCGTGGGAAGGGCAGGCAGCAGGAGCTGGCAGCAGATGCTGCCTTCAGCTCCTCAGAGCCAGCCTTGGACCGTGACCACGTTAGTCAGCACAGCACAGCAAGTGAATTCTGAATTCTCGCTCCCACAAACCTGTCCCCAAGGCTTGCCCAGGGCTCCCCAGGGGCCACAAAGCCGCCGGAGAAGCTTCCTGGCTCCTCAGCAGTGAAACCCAGAAGCTGCTTTTTCTAGAGATGTCCAGTTTTCACCAAAACTTGTCTTTTTAAGCAGAGCTCAGGTTAAAACCCACCAACCTCCCCCCTCAAACCCACCCTGGAGAGACAGCGATCTCTGTGCAAAGCAAAAAGCCAAGAAACAAAGATGATGGGCGAGGGACAGAGCTGAAACCCAGCTCAGGAAGCAGATGACACCCCCAGGTCCCCAAAGCTTACGCGGAGAAGGGCCGCGGCTGCCTTGAAGCTCATGTGGGCGACGGACTCCCTCTTCCTGCGCGGCAGGCGGCCGTAGCCGGAGCGGATGCTGTTGAAGGACGCCAAGGAGACGACGCCGGGGGTGAGCGGGGGCAGGACGTGGTGGGGCGTGTGGGGACGGTCGGTCTCGTCGGGATGGCGGAAGGGACGGCCCCTGGCCAGCGGGTCCACGATCTGGAGGAGGGAAGAGGTGTCGGTGCTGGGAGAGCAAGGCTGGGAGCCGGACCCCGCACCCCGAGCTCTACCTTGGGCATCTTGGCGGGCTTGGGCGACTCGGTGCCTTGGAAGGAGGGCACCTCCTGGCTGGGCAGCTCCATGTCGCGGTAGGCAGGCTTCAGCTTGCCGTATCTCATGCTGCAGTGCTGCAAGCTCTTGCGTTGCCACTGCTGCCGCTTCCCCTCCCAGTCGCTGCTGACGCCAAACCATTGTGCCGTGCCCCTGGACACACGACGGGCGTGCTTGTCACCCAGCTGGTCCCCCCCCAGGTACCGCCACCCCACCCGGGCATCCCCTCCGGCAGGTGATTTGGGTTGGGGTGTCTCAGCTCAGCCCGCAGCAGGGCAAGTTTTGTCCTGGCTGTGGGTCGGGGAAGGGGAAGGGGCGCTGCAGAGGGGGCCTTTGGGTCTCTCCGGAGAGGTAACTCCATCAAGACTTGGACCTTGCACGGGACAGTGCATCAGCTCTGGGCTGCAGCAGACGTCCTGCTCAAGGTGCTTTTGAAGGTGCTCTGCCCCTACATAAACGGGGCAGAGAAATTTTCCCAAGGTGCAAAACAACGGTTTGAATTAATACTAAATAATCCTGCTGCAGGATTATCCCCAGGCAGAGCTGCACAAAACCCTCCAAGGCTTTCCCTTCCGAGCCCCAACTCTCCATCCCCAGTCCAAGTCCTCTGCCGGTGCCCACAGCCACAACACCCCGACAGGGACCGAGGGACCCCTCTGGTGACCCAGCCACTGCCGGAGCCCACCCTGCCCTCACGCCGCCGCTCCCCGGCCCTCACTTGCGGATGCTCTGGGACAGGGAAGTCTGCCGGCGGAAGCCGGGCCGGCGCTCCGAGCTGTCGCATCCCTTCGTGCGGGGCTCCTGCAGGCTCTTGCTCTTTCGGTAGATGGGGACCTTGGAGGGCTGGAAGGCAGAGCAGGGCGTCAGGGACGGGATGGCATGGGGAGGTCCCCCGGGGACGGCAGCCCCCCAAGTCGGGATGGCGGCAGCTCCCCGTCGCTCACCTCCTTGCGGGCACCGTCCTCCTCTGCCTCCCGCGGGGGGATGACGATGGAGAGGTTGGGAGGCTTCTTGCTCTGCAGGCGGCTGCTGCTGGAGCGGCTGCCCCCGTTCTGGTCGCCGGCCGACATCTGGGGCTGGCGGCGGTCGGCAGGCTGGGAGGGTGCAAGGAGTCAGCGAGAGGGGAAGAAATATCCCCCCAGGAGCTCACGCGTGGGGAGAGGCCGGGTCCCAGCGGGAGATGGGACCTCACCAGTGGGACCTCACCAGCCTCAGCCCCCTGTGCCACTGGCCGTGCTGCCGAGAACTCGCCACCATCAGCCCAGCCACCGCGCCCCCGAAACCCGCACCCCTTCCCCACGTTTGGGTGGACAGGAGGGCTTCCATCACCCACTCGCTCCCAGCCCCCAGGCCCACCCGCACCACCCCTTCACCTGCCGGGAGCAGAGCGAGGGATGGCAGGAGCGGCAGGGTCAGAGCATCCCCATCACCCCGGCACGTGCCTGCGGGACACCCGGGCTTCACACCCCCCAGGATGCACCCGACCAACTCGGCGGGTGCGTGGGAGACACGGGGGGATCCCTGCAAGCCCTGCCCAGGCCACGGCACAAGCTGCGGCTCTCGGACTCAGCGGCACCGGCCCCCATGGTTCGGCACAGCGAGGGAGCCGAGGGGGGACTGCAGGTGCTGCTGGGGGGCCTGCAAAGAGCTCACCTTGCCCGTGCAGGGCAGGGTGGGAAGGGAAGGGACGCAGCCAGGCAGGGGACAGCCGGAAAACACCCGATTCACACCCCCACCTGCACCACAGCCCCCACGTGGGGTCAGCTCCTGCTGCAGTGAGAGGGGTTGGGGCAGCACCATGCCACCCCCGGCCACGGAGCCGGGACCCGCCGTGTGTTGTGGTGCCCCGTGGGAGGGGGGACGCGGGACATTCCCCTCTGGCACGTGCACGCACATGCCAGGCTGGGAGACTGAATCCTCTCCGGCACCACATGCAAGGAGGGGGAAGCTTAACGGCCAAGAGGTGGCTAATTCCTCGAGCAATCCCCTCCCGAGGGTCCCTGCAGCCCAGCTCCAGGAAGGTAATTCCATCCGAGTGCAAGGGAGCAAGTCCCAGATCCTATTAGGGGCTACGGGGGCTCTCCAAGGGAGGCATGGCCCCCTCTGGCCTCCTCCCATCCCCCCGACCACGTGCCAGTGCCCAGGGGACTCGCACAGGTTTACGGGCAACCCTCATCCCCCCGGCACAGCCGCGGCCAGGGGGATGGTGCCACCTGCCACGCTGGCCCCCTGCGGCGTGCACCGAGCCCTGCCGCGGGCTGGCCACAAGGACCGGCATCCCCATGGGATCTGCTCCCAAGGGGAATGGGAGCTGGCCCTCTCCACCCGCAGGGGACAGCAGAGTCCCCTGGGGGGACCAGGCGTCCTGCTGGGGCTCCTCCGCTGCCGCCCACCGCCGCCGAGTTGGAGCTCAGAGTCCGACAGTGCCACAAGCTGCAAAACTCCAGCTCGACCCACGCGCCTGCCCCTCCCTCTGCCCAGGACCCCAATAACCAGCCCAGGCGTACAGCCTCGTACCCGACTGCTCTCGTCAGGTAGGGGTGCTCAAGCAGTCAGCTGGGCGATCGAGACCCCCCCGTCCCCTCTGCAACAGGGTCCCCCCTCGGCAGCACGTGCCCGAGCAGGAGGCAGGCACAGGGGCACTTTCGTAGCTCCCCCAGCACTCGGAGTCCCGAGCACGACCCTCCCTTCAGACCCCACCACAACCAAAGCCTGGCTTTAGCAGCGTGGGGACCCCGTGGGACCAGCTCCCTGGGGACGCGAGAGTCCCGGCCAAGCTCCCTGGGGACACGGGAGCCCGGAGCCGGCGGCACTAGAGGGCATTGCCCCAGGTGACAGCCTGCTGCTGCCGCTGCACGGCTGAAAATGGGCGCTGGGTTGGCTGGGGCACCGCAGGGCGGGGACGGGGCGAGGCGCGGAGACACACGAGACACGTGTGGCACGGGGAATGTCAGATGCAACCCGAGCGGTGGCTGCGCTAAGACCCCTCCATCGAGGGGCACCAGCAGCCCCAGCCGGCGGCAGGGCAGGGTCCTCATTCCCAAATTCACCCTGCGTCTCTCCAGCCCTGGCAATAAATCAGTTCATGGAGGGGATCCAGCCGGGAAGATGGAGGAGGCCGTCACACAAATGCCACTAGGACCAGGCGAGATGTTGCTGGAGGCAGCGCCTGCGATCGCAGGCAGCATCCTGGCATGCTGCCTGCCTCCCCTCCTCCCCAGAGCAGCACCCCTGGCTGCTGCCGGCAGCTCGGGTGCTGCCTCACCCCTCGCTGCCGTTAAGCGCCAACGCTGGGAGCAACCAGCTCCCAAATTTCTCCTGGGGGCTCAGCCAGTGCCAGTCCCTGCTAGGGCCTCCCTACCTCATAAGAATGGCAGGGATCCCGCGCAGCGCGTCTCGATGGCAAACACCCGCGGCAGCCTTCCTCTTCCTCCGCCGTCCTTCACGCACGGGAGCCCCGGGGCACGGCCAAACTCCTCCTGCCTCGCCTGGTGGGGAGAGAGGCTGCAATGAAAAGCCACGCGAGGGAAAGCAGAGGGCTGCAGGAGCATCCCGGCCGGAGGGAGAGCCGAGCTCAACGCTCCCCGGGCCCTGGGGACGGGGCTGCTGGCAGCCGGACACCGGGGACACGGACCAGCCGCTGGCACGGGGCGGCAGGAGGAGGAAAAGCCGCCGATTGCAGCGATGCACCTTGCCCCGTGGCAGGGGAACCATGCAGGACAGGGAGTTTTCGCCTGCTGCTGCCAGGCAAAGCTCTCAGGAAGCGAGACGCCCGCGAAGAGCGGGCACGGAACGCGAGTGCCTCGCCGAGGTATTTAATAGCTGCTAAGCTGGGAGAACGCCAGCCGGACAGTCCAGCCCCAGCAAGCAAAACTTTCCGTCCCGCTGGTGAGCTGACGACGCCGTTTGTTTTCCTCCCAGGGCAGCCAGCAATGAGCTCGGGATGCCAGCTGCTCCGGAGAGCCGGGGACGGGAACACCCCAGTCAGAGCAAGCCCCCGGACACCTTCATCCTCCTCCAGCTCCGGGGAACAGCTCTCGGTGGCGGGAGCCGACACAGCCAGGAGCACAGAAATCGGGGCCAAATTGCATCATTCAGAGGTGCGAGAGGACACAGCACTCTTGCACGGCCCCGCTCTTACACCCCTATCCCAAAATCCCATCCCCAATTGCTCCCATCACGCCCCAGGCAGCCCTGGGCAAGGGCCTCCGTGCCTCCTGGCGAAGCAGGTTCGCAGCACATTTAAAAGCCCGGTCCCACTCCCCACCGGCTCCCCACGCAGCGCGGGTGGAGGGACGGACCCGGCCTCCCCCGAGCCGCGGGCGAGGTGACGCAGCTCGCGGGGGAGCTGGCACAACCCGGCGGGCACCTGCCGTCCCGGTCACGCGGCGCGGCTGCAGCAGTTTTCACGGCTCTGTGCATTAACGCAATATTTGGCACGGAGAGCGGGGGGAGGAGGGGAGCAGCCCCCGAGGGCTGAAGTCCCCTTGGCGACAGGGCTGGGGGCAGCGGCCACCCCCCGAGCACGGATCCTGACCCGCAAGAAGTTCTACCCCACGCCAGCCGGAGAAATCCCCCGGGGCCGGTGCTGGGAAGGCGTTTTCTGCCTCCCCACGTGTTTGGTGCTGGCACCCAACCCCTCCGGCGCTGGCACCGCTCTCGCCCAGCGCGCTCGGCGTGAGAACAGGCGAGCCGGCGCCTCCATCCAGAGCAAGCCCGCGACGAGCCCAGCCCTCCGGGTCCCCTTCGCCCTCCCGGCCCCGGGACGGAGGGCCACGCCGCCGGGAGCATCGCGCTCTGCCTGGCAGCCCCGGCACCGGCAGCCCCCTCCGCGGGGCACAGCCCGGCTGCCGGTCCCCAGGGAGCCTCAGCCCGGTCCCCAGGCGCTCGGGGTGGACGTGGTGGCTCTGCCCCGGGGACAGGAAAGGGAAGTGAGAGGCGACGTGCTGAGCTGGCGCGAACGCCCTGCCATGGGGACACCGTGGTGCCAGCAGCGGGGGGGTGACGGACACGGGACTCGGCACCCACAAGCACGTCCCGAGCTTGGTAGGAGCTGTGCTTCCAGCTGGAAGAGGGGTCCAGGACAGCACAGTGTCACTTTGGTCTGGAAAAGACCTCCAGGGAGAGAGAAAAATGCACTGGGGACGTTGCCGTCACCTGCGGGGGAGCAGTAAATGGACGGGGGTGGAGGGGGGTAACCTGGTCTGGTCGATAGGAAGGAGAGATCCCCCACCATCACCACCTTCCCTCTCAAAGCTGTCGCGTTCACCGAAGCTCGCCACGGCCTGACATCCAGCAGCGAGGGACGCTGCCGTCGCCCCAGCAACACGCGGGTGAAGCCCCCATCCCCTCCCAGGAGGGCAGGTGTGTGCGGGGCACTGGTGAGCAACTGGGACGAGGTTTTAGTCTTTAAGCAGGCCAGGCACAGGGAGGGCGACCAGGGCTGCTCCCAGCCCCGGCCCCGGGCTGAATCACGACCAAGGAAGCACGCCCAAGGAGGAAAGCAATGGAAAAAGTGATGCGGCTCGTACAAGGCGTCACCATGGGACACGCCGGGATGCTCTGAGCGACGCAAAGGGACCGTCAGCAAGGCCAAGCGGCAACCTGCAGAGCAGAGCTGGGGACAACCAAGCACAACCGTCGTACGAGACACCGGAGACAGCCCTGCGGAGCGGCCCTGGTCGGAGGGGGATGTAGGCACACACAGCAGGTGCAGAGAGGCTCAGAGAAGGGTCGGGATCGATCTCCCCGAGCCTGTTGGCGTGGGGGGAGGCAGCGTTACCGGCGCTGCAGTAGAAGTGCATCAGGCTGGTGCAATTAAGCTGGGAGGAGAAAGCAGCTCTGAGCCACCCGAGGGTGCGGGGCTGGGAGCGGGACCCCCGTGAGCACCCGAGCACCCATCACCCTGGGCACGACGAGCCCCTGCTCTTCCCTCTCCATCTCCGTAGGGGAATGAGAAAGGGGTCAGCGGTGCCGCGGAGCCCCCGAAACACCGCCGCAGCCATCGCCGGCGCTCGCACCCAAGAGTCCATTAGGCAGAGCGTGCCGCTGCCGCGCGCTAACGGCTGCCCATAAATGATTCACAAGCGCGTTAAAGACCCCTCTCAAGGCTGGAGCCTCCTTAAAAGGTGCTCCCGGTTATTAAGAGCCCTGGATAGGAAAGTCAATCGGTCCAATCGCTCCGAGCATTGAGCCCTGGCGGACTCGCACCCGAGCAGAGGACCCCGAGCACCTTCCCCTCCTTCTGCTCCCTTTCTAAAAGCTTTTTACCATTTTCCAGTCTCAAATTTCAGATCTGAGAGAAGCAGCCCAAGACAAACAGCTCTTGAAATGAAAAGATATTATTGAAAAAAAAAGGAAAAATACCTCTGGAGTGGGGAACTAAATATCTTAATATTTTTCTTTCTTCTCGGAAAGCCCAGACCCCGTGCGTGTCTCAGTCCCTCGTGGACCCACTCAAATGGGGAGACCCAGAGAGCACCAACCCCGCAAGCCTAGGAGCAGCCAGGCTCCATCCGCTGCCTCCCCCCTCTCAACCTCTGCTTATTTTTTGTGCTTTGAGTATTTAGGCTTTCTTTTAAAACAACAAAATACACTTTATGGCATTGCTGCAGGAACCCTCCTGCCTCTAAGGGACTTTGTCTCCCTGCATGGCCCCGTGCCCACAGCACAGAACGCCCCCCAGCCCACGCACGGCCATTTCACACCCCAGCACCACGACATCAGGCTGGTGTTTTTCTCCTCCCCCCCCACACCCCCCCTCCCCCCAGAAGGCAACTCCATCTTTCCCCACACGCGCCAACGCCGCTGCAATAGGACCGATCGGCACACCTGCAAGGTGCAAGGTTTCACTCTGGGTCTTGAGAGAGCACCGCTGCCTTTCAGGGGGTATTTTAAGCTGCCTGCTCCCTCTCCCGCATCGCTGAGCCACACAGTCGGCACCGACACCCGCAGGAGCTTTAATCCCCGTCTCCAGCACGGCTGCGGGGGTAGCAAGGTGGGGTACGGATGCCCGATGGGCAGCGAGAGCCCAGCCGCTCCCCGGGTGCGCAGGCAGCCGACACGCACCTCGCCCGTGCTGCCATTAGGAAATCCTCTCCCATTTTCTGCATCGGGCAGGACGTTGGGCAACCGCAGGTTTGTTCAGCCCGGGCGAGCTTGGAGCGCGCGGCACGCCCTGGAAGGAAGCAAAACTACCCGGGGAGATAGAGCGCGCCGGGGGGGCTGCGCTGGGTGCCGCTGATAAAGGCGCAGCGGGCAGAGCCCTGCCTGCCAGCGGGGAAAGGAACGGCGGGCCGGGGAGGGCGCGTGGCTGCTCGCGTGGTTGCAGAAGGCAGCCATGCGCTGGGCTTCCCCGCTGCAAGGGCTTGATCGCCGGGAGCGCGAGTGGCCCCGGTCTCTCCGGCAGTCCTGGGTGACGCCACCAGTATCTGCACGGAAAGGGAAGGATTCGCCCACGGGATCTGGGAGCAGATGGAAAAAGCCACGCGGAGGATTTCCCACATCCCGCCATGGCCCGTTTCCCACCCTCATTAGTTTTTACCAGTGCAACGACCACCCCCCACCCCGGCAGAGCGAGCGCCGGCACCCGAAGGCTTCCCGACGCGCTGGGGTGAGCGGGGGTCCCTCTGTGTCACTGCCCACCTACCCCACACCTCCCCGCTCCCCCTTCCCGGGGGGGTCCAGGGGGTCCGCGCACCCTCAGCAAAATAACCCCAAACAGGCGGCACCGCACAAACCCGCGCTGCTTCCCACGGTGCAGACACAACGGCCGGGGCACGGGTGCTGCCGGCCCTTTCCCCGGGCCGGAGCCCGGGCCGAGCAGGGGATGCGCACGTGGAGGCTTCGAGTCACCCCAACGGCTTCGGAAAGAGCAAAGGGCGAAAGTCTCGGCCGGCAGCGAGGGAAGCAAGGGCGGCAGCGCCGCTGGAAGCACGGAGGGGTCGGCTGCTCCCGGCAGCGCTGCAGGCAGGGCTGCAGCACTCTCCAGACCCAAGGAAAGCTCTTTTCCAGGCCCGCACGGATTCCCTGGGCTACCAGGATTGATTTAACTTGGTTTTATCTAAGAGCTGCATAATTACTCAGAGCTACTCCAATTCCTCGTTAGCTTGGCTTAAACACAGGATGCATGGGCACGATGGTGCGAGTGCTCCCGCACCGGCTGCGCCTTCTGGAAGGGACTGAGGGGTCCCAGGTCGTTACTTCCCCGAGGCAAGGGCCGTCGGCCTCCGATCCCCACGCAGCAGGTTGTTACTGAGTTCATTCTCGCTTCCCTCTCCGAAGGAAAATTCTTGGTGCGAGAGGACGATGGGGATGGCGGGGGGAACACGTTTCTTCCTCTGGTTCTTCTGCAAAATGCTCATTCTGACAGCAACTCTTGGCACGAGGGCCCAGGCCGGACTTGCAGACTTCCTCAATGCTCGCTGCCCGTTTCGGAGCGCACCGAGCCAGCCGGAGCAGCACCGGGCTGGGAGAAGCACCCCAGATTTGCAGAGGGTCCCCTCGCCGCGAGCTCTGAGCATCCCCGCGCCGTGTGGGATGCGGCAGCGGGAGGTGGTGCTCAGCCCCGCGCAGGAATTCGGCTCATCCCAGGCTCGAGATGAGCCCTGGGCTGGCAGCAGGACGATTCCCCCCGCTAAAGCTCCCTATCTCCAGGAACAGGCTCCTTATCTCAACGCAGCCATTTCAAGGCTTGTGCAAAGGGAGAGGCCCAGGCGGACGCCAGCAGCCTCCTTCGACCCCCGCTGGGGCCAGCAGCCCCCCGAGGAGGGGGGACAAGGACCTTGCGGCGTCCCTTTGTGCCGTGCGTGAAGGTGGGATCTCTGCTGGCAGCAGGCTGGGGGCTGCCCCTCGGACACCCCATTTCGCTGCCCCCGCAGAGGGGCCACATCCCCGGAGGGCAGCAAAACCAGAGGCTAATGCCCCGAAAGCCGCGGTGCTCCCCCGGCCCCGCTGCAACCCGGGAAGGGTGCCCCCTGCCCACCCCTCCCTCCTCCCAATCCCCAGCAGCCGAACGTGGGCGACCCCTCGGCCTCGTTCCCTTCGCTCCCGATTGCCACGAGGCCAGAAGCACCCAGGTCCGCACCCCGCAGAGGAAAGCCCGGCCAGGAACAGCTCATCCCCATCCAACGCAGCCCAAGCCCGGCACGGGGGATCCTACACTCGCCGCGTGATGCTCTCCCCCTGCCGCAGCATCGCCGTGGACCTGTGCCAGCAATGCAATTTGCAGCCTTTCGGCTGCCAAGAGCTGGTGGTGGGGTCTCCCCCACCATCCTCATCCTCCTCCTGCCCGCCATCCCACCCCAGGGATGCTGCACCCGCAGGGAAGCCGCACAGCTCACTGCAGGGGCTGGAGATGCTGATTTTTAAGGAGCTGTCTCCATGCCTTCCCCAGGAACGCTCAGACCGGGCTAAGCCACCACGTGCATGAGCCAACTCAGCCCCGGTTATGGCATCACCGTGGAAAAGCCCTGGGCTGACAGCGCGGTGCCGGTCCCGGCAAGGCTCTCACGCTGCTGAGGAGCCGGGGGAAAGGGCAGGACACGCCAACGCCGAGCGTCGGGGATTCACCCTGGCTGCCCGCGAGCGCGGCGTGCAGCCTTCGGGCTTACCCGTAACGGAGGTCACTCCCAGCCCTGCCCCGGCGTTCCTGCAGGCCGGTGAATTACAGGGATAACCGCGTCAAATCCCCGGCACAAGCTGCCGCATGACGCACGGGGAGCGAAGGCAGCCCCGCGAGGCCGGCGGCAGCCCCCTGGCACGGGAGGGGGGCACCGGCACATTGGGCAACTCGGGGGGCACCAGCCACATCTCCCCTGCTCTGAGCGGGTCTGTCAGACCAGACAAATACATCAGGAATAATTATTGCTAAACAAAAGACCAATTAAAAAAAACCAAAACAAAACACAGACTGCTGGAAGGAAGGGACCATCGCCCTGGCAGCTGCAGCACCCCGAAAAGGCGCCTATGGATGGAGGGATGGACCTGCGGGATGGCCGGGCACGCAGCAGCCCTCGGAATGGGAGCGGAGAGCAGGAGCATCCCAGCGAGCAGTGACCGGCCACGCGCCGCCCGGCCGAGCGGGTCACCGCAGGGCTGGACATCCAGGGCAGAGACCGCGTCCCTCCCGCGCTGGCCAGTTTCTCCCTCCGACCCCACGCCAGCAGCCTGGGAAAAGGCCCAGGAGCAGCACTGGGTGCTGCCCTGCTCCCTCCCCTTGCAGGCACCGGTGACTTCGCGGGGCAGCAGAGCCCCAGCGTGCCCCGCCGCAGCCCCCGGCACCACAGGCGTCGAGCGAGCTGATTTGCGCCCGCGCTCCCCCCTCTCGGGGTACGGCCACAGCGGCGAGTCCTGCACTGGTGGCTGCTCAAACTCCCCTCGAGGCGACAAGCAGCGGGATTCACAGGAGACCTTCAGGCTTTCTGACTCATTTGTGGTATTTCACAGGTGGGGAAACTGAGGCAACGCAATACAAGAAGACTGCCTGCCTTCCCTCCCCCCGCCCCGGCAGGCAGGGAGCTGGTCCCGTCCCCAGGCACTTCAAGAAATCCTTACAGTTCCCCAGATTTAAGTTACTGGAGGAGGAAGGAGGAGGGGGAAGCCCTCACATGCGAACCCCACAGAAGCTCGATTTCCACAAGGGGCGCAGGCTGCTCCCCTGCCCTCAGGCAGCTGTTCGGGGGCTGCCCCTGCCCCCCGCTAACCGACCTGCACCTCAGGATGCCAGCCCTCAGGGTGCAGGTCCCCAAGGGGACACAGGGGTCCTGTGCAGTGGCAAGGAAGGGCAGGGCTGGTCCCGGGGCCAGCCGGCACGTGGACCTTCCCCACGGCATCCTCCCTGGGTCCATCCCCCGCCCCAAATGCCTCATTAACAGAGCAACCACCAACCGAGCGCTTTTTGTTTTTTACGAAATGGGGATTAAGTGAGAAAAAGGCTACCAGGGCCAAGGGTTTCTTCCATACTCGCAAGCACACGCACAGCTTTCAGCTCTCACTCGGAGGCTGGGAAACGACCACAACTCAAAGCACCGCACACTCCCAAACGACCACAACTCCTGGATCCTCGTAATTAAAAGGGACCGTGCCCATCCCCGCCACATTACCAGAGGTCTCCCGGCCTGGCAGGACAGTGGGGACCAGTGGTCATTAGATAAAAAGCTCTTCCAGGGAAGAAGAGTTTATGATCCCATCACTTGTGGGCTCACATAGATTTAAGTAACTAGTTTTCAACCTCCTCCTTTGGTGCAGAGCCCCTGCCAGCGCCAAGCCCACGCTCGCTCCTCCAGGCTCGGGTCCCTGCAGGGCTCCCAGTGCCCCTGGGAAATGCGGAAACACCTCGGGAGCCCCGTGCCGGCCTGGGCAGCTCCCGCACAGCAGGCAAGGGACAGCGGGAGAAGGACAAGCCCCCTCCTCGCAGAACGCGGCACGCTGCCACGGGATGCTCTAGGAGGTGGGACCAGGGGACCCACCACCCCCCCTCACAAGCCCCCCCGCCGCCAGTTCTCCATCACCCGTCCCCGCTTTCTTCGGGGACGAGTGCTGTTTTGCCCCCAAGCTCATCCTGAGGGTTGTCTTCAGATCGAGACCAACAACCCAAGGGAAGGAATAAGGATTTATTTGGGGGTTCCCTCAGGTTCACTGTAAGAGTTAAACGGGAGCAGTATCAAAGGCAAAAAGATCCGTAACCAGAAGAGCCACGTGCTCGTCTTTCAGCCCAGTGCAGCCAAACAGCGCAAACACCTCCTGAATTCCCCAGCTCCCCCAGCGCATCCCGAGGAATATAGCTCCCCCGAGGAGAGGCGACCCAGCCAGCCCCTTCCCCACCAGATTCACACCCCCGCGCTCCGCACCCCCAGCCTCCGAGCTGCTCCCCCAGCACCCACCGACATCTATTGTTCCTCCCGCCGGCGCCCGCGGACGCGCTCCGGCAGCACCGCTCTCCCGGCACACACGAAACCCATCAAGCGCTCGCACGTGCATCCGAGAGCGACACCAGGCTCGGCCCCGTCTTGCAGAACTTGTACCGGGGCAGCAGTTTGGGTGTCAAAGGCTGCTCCCGCCGCTGTGGTTTACCCTTTCTCGCCCCAGGGCTTGCAGCACCTCTGGGTGCAGTTTCCAGTGCAGCTGCAGCAGTGCCAAAGAAACCCCCGACGGGGCAAGCAGGGAGGCCACCGAGGCTCGCTTCGGTCACTAGCAAACAGGAGCAAAAACAGGCAGAAGCCGCCCTCCAAATGAGCAAGCAGCAATAGGTGTTGATCGTCCCGTTAATTGCAAAGGAGCTGGGATCAGCAGAGCCCCGGCACAGCAGCCAGGGAGCCCAGGAAGCCACTTGGGAAGCCAGCCGCGGTGCAGAGCCCCTGGCACCTGGGGTAGAGCAGGCAGCGGCGGCCCTGGTTTCTCCAGGGCACGGCTGCAGTTGAACCCTCCAGCTCATTTCGGAGGTGGGATGTTTTCAAGCTGTGGAAGGTTTTCCACGTGGAAAACAGGCAGGAGCCAAAGGGTGCTCGTTCGGAGGGCACGATGGAGTGAGCCGGGCACCATTTCCCTGCTCAGGACAGCCATGGGACGGTGGTGGGGTGTGCTCCCAAAGCCTCCAGCCGGGCCAATGTGCCGCAAGCCCGGGGCAGCGGCGGTACGATGAGCTCACCCTGGAAATCCCTGGGAGTGACCATCCAGGACCCGGGCGCACGCAGGCAGCCAACGTCCCGGCTCCCCGCGGCGGGAAGGATGACGCCGCGCCGGGGACGAGGGCAGGCACTTCCTCTTGCCACAAGGACCCAGCGGCGACACCGCAGCCTCTCAGGTCCCCTTCCCCCTGCAGAGAGTGGGCTGAGCGAGAGCTGTGGGGTCTCGGGGGGGAGAAGCAGAGCCCTTGGCCCGCTGTGGGCACCGCAATCCGGCTGCAGGCAAGCCTGGAGGGACGGCTTCTGCCTGGTCCTGCTGGCCTGGCAGCAAGGCAGGGCAGGACCAGGGTAAAGCCCAGGCTCACCCCTCTGCCCCAGAACCAATGAGGGCCAACAACAAAAAAACAACTGGCTAAAACATCCACACCCGGCATCCCTCTGCTCCCTGCGGGATGCACGGACGGACGCAGGGCGACCGGACCCTTCTGCTCTCGAAGGGTTTTGTTTGTCTGCAAAGGGCTGGCGGCAGCACTCGCCGCTTCAGGCGGCACGTGGGGGCGTGGCAGAGCCACCAAACCTCAACCCAGCGACACCAACAAAGCCCCGGCGTCGGCGGGCGGGAGGACGATGCTCCCGGGCAGAGCGGCAGCGGGCAGGGCCCCGGGCACCCCCCGCCTGCGGCTTCCAGGCTGCGGCCGCTGCCGAAGGGCGCTGCCAGCCCCGCTCGCCCGGGAAGAGGAAAACCCACAAAACAAAAATAAAAGCGCACGCCGCTTGCTTATCGGGCCATCGGCTCCAGAAAGTAGGTTAGGGCTTTCCTCCGGAGCCTGGGCAGGGGAGCGGGCACGGCCCCCGCCCCGCGGCTTCCCCTCCGCCCCGGGCGCACGGCCGGGTCACCCCGCCGGGACACGCACCCACTTCCTCCCGCGATGAAGAGGAGGAAGAGGAGGGTCCCCCCCATACGCCCGGGCTGCCCGCCCCGGGGGCGCCGGGGAGGGCGCGGGGCACGGCCGCAGCCCGAGCAGGGGGATCCGCGCCGCCCCCCACCCCGGCAAAGGGCCCCCGGGGGCAGGGGCAGGCGCCCACCGCCGGCGGGGCCAGTCCTCCGGGCCGAGTCGGGCCGGGCAGGGCGGCCGCGGGGCGGAGGAGGAAGCTGGCGGGACGCGGCGGGACGCGGCCGGTCACAAAGCGGCAACAAACCGGGCGGTCACGAAGCGGCGCGGCGGCACCGGGACCCCCCGCCCGGCTCCCACCCTCGGCCCCCTCACCTCAGCGCGGTCCCGGCCCGGGTCCCCTCCCGCTCCCGCCGGCACCGGCCGCCGCTCGCCGCCGCCTCCACCTGGGCCGGGCGGGGCCTGGGGGGCGGCACCGGGGCGGGGCCTCGCGGGGGGCGGGGCCTCGCGGGGGCGGGGCCTCCGCCCGCGGCTCCGCCCCGCGGCGTCACGCGTGGGGGCTCCCGCCGGTCCCCGCCCCGCCGGCCGCTGACCGAGCCCCGCGGCCCCGGGTGCTGCCGGCCCACACGGGGGGCTGAGCCCCTGCGGCCTCCGCCGGCCCTCTGCCCCGGGGCACCGGGAGTGCGAGCCGGGGACTGGGCACCGCCAGGGCCGGGCAGTGTTGGGACTGGGCACGGTTAGGACTGGTCACTACTGGGACCGGTCACTACTAGGAACAGTCACTATTGGAACCGGTCACTATTAGGAGTGGTCACCATTAGGACCAGTCACCATTAGGACCGGTCACTATTAGGACTGGTCATTATTAGGACTGGTCACTATTAGGATGGTCACCATTAGGACTGGTCACCATTAGGACTGGTCACTATTAGGATAGTCATTATCAGGACCAGCCACTATCAGGACCAGCCACCATCAGGACCAGCTACTAGTAGGACTGGTCACTATTAGGACTGGCCACTATTAAGACTGGTCATTATTAGGATGGTCACTATTAGGACCAGTCACCATTAGGACTGGTCACTATTAGAACTGGTCACTATTAGGAGAGCCACTATTAGGACAGTCACTATTAGGACCAGTCACCATTAGGACCAGCTACTAACTAGGACCAGTCACCATTAGGACTGGTCACTATTAGAACTGGTCACTATTAGGACAGCCACTATTAGGACAGTCACTATTAGGACCAGTCACCATTAGGACCAGCTACTAACTAGGACCAGTCACCATTAGGACTGGTCACCATTAGGACTGGTCACTATCAGGACCAGTCACTCTCAGGACCCCAGGGCATAGCCCCCCGACCCCAGTTCCAAGCAGTGGGGACCCCGGCATGCCAGGCAGCGTGCGGGCACGGTGTGGGCTGGCACACCCCGAGGGCACCGCGGGCCCAGGCACGTCGCGCCGGCCGGGCCGGCTCCGGGTGACGCATCGCGAGGCCGGGGCAGCGGGCAGCGGCTGCAGAGCCGGTCGTGTTGGCTTTCGCGGCGGTGACTGGTCCGGAGCCTGGCTGAGCTGAGCCCTGCTCCCATCGCCCTCGCCCTCCTCTCCTTCCCCAGCAGCCTCACATTCAGCTTCCTCCCATCCCTACGGAGGAGGCTGGGTGCCAGCAGGATTTGGGGAGTGAGGAGAGACCTTTGTAGACTGGGTTTGGCACGGCTGTATTGCTGAGGCTTTTCTATGGGAAAATATGCCCCGCGTTTGGCCACAAAATAAATTCTTGATTCACGACTCGCTGCAGGTCTCAGGCGAGCGCGGACTGAACTTACAGCCAGGACCAGGCAGGACCAGGAATTACCTTTGCCTCGCTCTTCAGATCGGTGTTTTTCCTTTATGTTTATCCTACCCCACAGGGACCCTTCAAGCAAGCCCGCTGTGCTAAACCTGTCCCCGGGTGCTGCAGTCGGGTCCAGCTTGGATTCACTGATGCCTGGTAGGGCGTTGAGCTCGTGCTCCAGTGGCCCTCCGTGAACTTCCATGGGTTCTTGCTCAGCAAATCTGCTCCCGGTTCCTGGTAGAAAAAGGGGTGGAAAAGCTTTCGGTTCCTCCCAGCTCCTTTGAAGCTGAGTTTTGAAGCGGGTGGAGAAGGGGAGAGCCCAGCGGGTGCCAGGACGGATGGCACCGACGCGGGCTGTGCCGTGGGGCGGGTGGATGCTCCCTGCCCGTGACTCAGGGGTGAGGGAGGGGTGAAGGGGGGTGTCCCCAGCTGCAAGCTGGGGCAGGTGGCAAGCAGGGACCTGTGCCAAGATGCCAGGCACCGACTTCTCCCTGCGTCTGGGAGGGGACAGATCAGCCTGTCTTTGGCTGGGACAAACAATGGCCGACAAAAACCATCGCTGCCGTGGCCCTGCCCGCGTCCCGCTCTGAGGCTTGGACCTGCGGGATGTGTCCGTCTGTGCAGGGGCTGGGCAGAGCCCCATGCGGGCTGGCAAGGCCCACGGAAGGAATGCGAGGACGGTGACTGCCACCTGTGCAAACCCTGCGGAGCGTTGGGCAATAAGGAGGCGAAAGAAATGACCGAAAAACCCCCAAGGCAGCAACGTCGGGGCGTTGCGTCAGCGTGCCGGGGAGATGCTCTGCAGAGCGCTTCCCTCTGCAGTGCAAACCGCCCCGCAGCCCGGCCCGGCCAGAAACGTCCCGGCTGGCCTGTCCCAAAGGAGAGCAGGGAGGGGCACAGCGCTGCGCACCCCGGCGTTGGGAGACCCGTCCTGTGCAGGGTGCACCCTGCAGCGGTGCCGCTGGGTGACTTGCTGGGAGCCCCCGGTGCCATGTGCCAGGCCCAGGGCTGGGACATCTCGCAGGAGCCATCTCTCCCTGTTATGCCATGAAATCCTGCAGGGTGGGATCCGTCCCCAGCAGCTTGGGGCCAGGCCAGGTCCTGCTGCTCGCTGCCCACCGAAGGCTGGGAGGTGGCTGCTGCCGGGCAGGTCCAGTCCCTGGATGTGGAGACACACTGCAGCGTGCGGCGGGGAGATCGGAGCGGCACCGGCTTTGGTTAGGAACCAAAGTCAGGGTTTCAGGGCATTTCAAAGAGGATTTTCAGAGCCATGCTCAGCCTCGCTTCCCTTGGTATTCCGGTAGCAGGGCTTTTTCTCAGATAATTCAAGTATGTTTGGAAGAGGACATTTGCTTTCAGGGCAGCTGCGGTTTTTCCTCCCAAGGATGACGGTGCACAAACCTGGGTGCCAGTGGGGCTGTGACATGTGGCATGAGCCCAGCCGTCCCACCGCAGGGGAGCTGACGGAGCCAGGAGGCTGCCTGCTCCCCGGGGAGAGGGAGCCCTGCCTCCCACAGGGTTTGACCTTCCCCGCTCCGTGCCTGGCTGGGACACCCAGGTGATGGGGACAGCGCTATGAGATGTGCCGGGGAACCGCCTTCCGGGCGGGCCCCCGCTGGCGGAGCGGCTCCGGGAGCCTGGCACCAGCTCCGGCGACTTTTCAGAGGCAGCGACACAAGGATGCTCGGGGCAAAAGATCCTGGTTCTCACAACCTTGTAATTTTTGTGTCGTAAAAACCCCACACTCCCATCCTGGGGCTGCAGTCCAAGGTTTCCTTATCTTTCCAATGCATCAACCGCTTCCTAAAACGTTTCAGTCCAGGTTCTCCAGGAGTTTTTTTCCCGTTGTTGGCTCTTCACGAGCCCCCCATCTGGATGTGAAATCCCCCAGGTTGTCCTGAGTTGCTCCCACACGCAGGCAGATGGACTTGTGTCCCCGCAGCCCCCCCGGGAGCCTGTCCCCCCCATCCCCTCGTGCCCTGGTCTCTCGGGACACAACCTGGGGGCAAAGCCCCACATGGAGGGGACGTGTCTTGCCCCAGCCCTCGCCACCGGTTTGGACCCCCCATGTCCTGCTCTCACTCTGTCTCATCTCATTCAGGGTTAAAAAATGCCTGTCCCTGCTGCCACCATCACCTCGGCCGGCCGCAAGCCAGCGCGGCCCCTCGGCAGGCAGCTGTCTGCTGTGCCAGCGTGAAAGCTCCGGTGCCGGAGCTGGCTGCCTGCGGCTGGCTGCCTGCAGCGCTGCCGTTCCCGGTGCGAACGGCAGAGGCCAGGCCGCGGCCGCGCTCGGCGCGGCTGGGAGCGGGGTGGAAGCTCTTCCCAGCAGCCGCAGAGGATGCTCAGCCTCTGCCATCGCTCAGCGCTCCCTGCCCTCTCACTCCGTCTCACCAGCGTCTGCTCCCCGCTCCCCCGTCCCCGTTGGTGCCACGCCGGGTGTCACGGCTGTCACCGCTGCCCAGCCCGGTGTCACGGCTGTCACCCCTGCCTGGCCCCTGAGGGACACGGGGCTCCCGGGGACCACCTGGCTCTTGGTGCTTCATGCAAAGACGGGGAAGTTTTTCCTATTGGGCAAACTGGGAAGCCAGGGCTGGTTCCGTGAGGGCAGAGCGGGTGGAAAAGCCCCCCCAAGCCTTTCCCACCAGCACCACAGTTCTGGTGGCAGCGGTGCCACCCGGCTGTGCGGCAGACGGAGCTTGTCACGGTGTCCTCACCTGCCGGTCCCCGCTGCTCCCCTGCCCCGGCCATCGAGGGGCTGGGAGACAGGGAGCAGCACCCACCTCCCACCCGTGCGGTGCTCTACAGCTGCCCCGTGATCCGTCACTTTTGCAAACACAGGGATGCTCCTGCTCACCTCAACATCCACAGCCTGGGGGGCTGGGGGACCCCAGCTCCCATCCTCAGAGGCACTGTCACCCCCAGGTCCTGACCGAGCCACCCTAGCAGTGCACAGACCCCTCCAGACATGGATATTAGTGGGAAATTTGTATTTTTACCCCCTTCAAGGGCTGTTTCCTCCCACCCTCCCTCCCTCCTCGGCCAGCCTGCGGTGGGAAAGCATTAAGAAATAAAACAATATCAAATGCAATCAAAGGCAGGCTGGTGGGAGTTTGTCTTTTGGGGTTTCCTTCTCTTATTGCTTTCCCAAAGAATAAACATTTGGGAGGGCTCTGGGGTGATTTAGTGGAGCAGGAAAGGGCAGGAGGCCAGGAGCCGCCTGCTCCCTTTGGCAAATCTCGCAGGACAATGGTCTGGCTTTGGGGATTTTCCTTCCAGTAGAAATGACTGCCCAGTCAGAGGATAAGGCTGGGAATAGCCTGGCTTGATGGGAGGCTGCTTCGCCCCCTGGCACTGGGGCTGGGTTCAGCGGGAGCTGCTGGGACAGGGGCCGGGGTGGAGGAGGAGGGATTGAAGCGAGTGAACTCACAGCAGCGCGGAGGAAGCGGTGACCTTTGAGAAGCAATCTTCCTCGCCCGCTGCTATTTATCCAGCCTTCCCAGCGGCTCCTTCTGCCGAGCCCGACCCTGTACGCGCAGGCCAGGCTGGGAGATGCTGGGCTGCCCCGGTGCTGAGCCGCGGCTGTCTCCTGTCCAGGGGGGCTTCTGGTTTGCAGAGCTGAATGCAATGTTTACTGCTGGAAGAGCAGCTCTGCAAGAGGCTGAACATTCCTGCCTGCCGGGTGTCCTTGGCAGGCGAGCTGGGAGGAGAAGCCGTCCCTTTGTCCCTGAGCATCCCCCTTGCTTGCCTACCTCCCCCCTGCCGCTGCTCGGACTGCAGGACGAGCTCTGCCCGGGCTCAGCGGATCCACACCCGGCTGAGCGGAGGCTGCAGCGCGGTGTTTACCTGCACAGCCGTCTGCATTCACCTTCGGAGAGGTTACCTGCCTGCCGCCGGCACCGAGCCAAGCTGCATCGGGGAGCAGAGCTCTGGCTGACCGTGCACCGCAGCCCTCCATCAGCCGGGGAAGGGCTGGGGCCAGGGAGGCTCCAGCATCCCTCGATGCAGGACCCCGGGGAAGGCGGGTGCTTGGTAGAGAGCATCCTTGTCAGCACCCACATCTCTGCTGGCACCCTGTCTCCCCATAGGCACAACATCTCTGCAGACACCCCAACCCTGCGGCACCCCTCTCTGTCATCACCCCGACCCCTCTGCCAGCCTCTGGTCCCGAAGTGGACCATGGCACGGGTGGGTTTTCTTGGAGGGGGGGATGGCCGCTGTCTCAGTGACCCCCCCGCCCAGCCGTCATCACTAGGATTATTCTTTAAATCAGGTTCCCAAAGCTGACGGTACGATTTCCAGGACCTGCTCCCTGCCTTTTGCACCCCCTCGTCACCCGCAAAGCCGGTGCAGATGTCCCCGGTGCCCCGGCAGACGCGGGCCAGGGACGCTCTGTCGCAAGGGACCGAAAGCAGCTCGGTGGCAAGCGCCGGCCGCGTCCTGGCACAGGCAGCAGGCAGGGCACGGGCAGGGCGGCGAGCGGCAGGGCAGCCGGCCCCGGCCCCGGGGAACAGCGGCAGCACCACGGGGCACACGCAGCCACGCGTCTTCCGAGCAGCACCGAGACCTCAAAATATGTCTATAGGATGTAGGTAGATATAAAACATATTGTTAAATCCTGAGTATAACCCTAACTTGCTGGTAGCAGAGCCCCGAGTGATGCACAGCTCTTGGCAGACAGATGAGACATGGGCTTGCCTAAGTTTAAAACAAACCCATTTACCTGCCCATGCACTGCTGGCCTTTCTGACAACCAATTTTTCCCTGTACCAAGAAAACAATAGAAACAGGAGAAAGTATTGGTAGTTGTCTACTGAAATATCTAAAGTAAACGAAAATCACACTATTGCTTAGGAAAGTATCCCCAAACCAAATCCCTCTGCTATACAAATATAAAACCACAACAATGCGGCAGAGCCCGATGATTATTTTATTTCAGGAGCTGTTTGGAACATCAGCCTCAAGACTGATCGAATATACAAACAACAGCATCTGCGGGGTGGTTTTCTAAAGCTTTCCCTTAAAGCAAATATACTTGTCAGTTAATAAAAAAGATTTGTACTAAACAGCAATAGGTGTCCCATCCGCGTGGGGACCGGAATCCTCCCAGCAGCAAAGCTGTTCGGTTCGGGTGATCTCGCCGTGTTTAATGCGCCCAGCAACGGGAACGTGCTTTTTGCCGGCAGGTTCCCCAAAGAGAGGGGAGCCGGTGCTCGTTCCTGCGGGGATGGCAGCTGCCCCCGGGCTGACGCGCATCGCCCCGGAGCGAGCAGGGAGCAGGGGGAGGCTCCTCTCTCGGGCACGGTGCCGGCTCCCCGGGTTCAGGTGTCCGGGAGCACCTCGGTGCCTTCGGCGCTGCTTCCTCCGCCAGCACCCGGGGGGTCCTGCAAAACCAGAGAGCGATTCGGCTGGGCTGGGGGCTGCGGGTCCTGTCCCCCACCACCCCCTGGGTCCCTGGCAGCGGGGCCGAGCGCGTCTGGGCACCGCGGGGCCAGCTCCTGCGCGTGGGGCGAGCGTGGTTTCCCAATCCTCCCCGCTCCCTTGGGGCCCAGCGGGGAGGAAGAGGAGGAGGAGGCAGCCTGCCCCCCCGGGAGCCATCCTCCTCCTCCTCCTCTTCCTCCTGGTCCTCTCCCCCATCCTCCCTCTACCCTCAGCTTTGCTCCCTCTCAAGAGTGCCGGGAGAAGAGAAACCTGTCTGTAAATTAGCCGGGAGGATTTTTCAGTCTGAGATATGCACTTCCCCCCCAGCGCTGTTATTTCATCTCTCGGCTGCCAAACTCCCGGGAATTAATCCCGGCCGGCGCTGACAGCGTTTACATTCAGCGCTGCTCAGATAAACCATATCAGCCGGCACAGCTGAAGAGGAGCCGGGCGCGGAAGGAAGGGCCGGCTCCTGCTCAGTGTCAGCCTCATCGGGGTGGGATGATTTTTTCCTGCTTTTTTTTCCCCCGGGAAAAAAGGGAGCAAGCAGCCGCCAAAAACCCCGCACTGGTGAGGGTGGCCACAGGGCGGGCGGTACAGCAAAGTCTGGAGCTCCTGGCTGTTATCTCGAGGCGGACAATGGAGAAGAAGGAGGGATGTGTCCCCCAAGCCGGTGGGAGCCTGCGGGCTCCATGCCCCGAGGTTTCTCGCCCTGTGCCACCCAGCACACAAGGGAGGACTTCTCCTCACCGCCAGCTCCCGCGGGCTGGGTTTTAATAGGTATTTGTGCAGCGCAGTTATTGCATATTCTCCTTTCTAATCTCCCCCTTGCAGATGTATTTCTGCCTGTCCCTCGCAGTAACCCCTGGCTCTCCCCTTGGCTGTCACTGGGCGCGGTGGGATACGGACACACGGCGCAGATGTGGCACCCCTGAGCCACCTCTGAGCGCAATTCCCGCAGCACGTGGCAGGCGCGGGGCAGGGAGCGCCGGAGCCCGTGGAAGCGGTGTGGGCGGACGGGCTCTCCGGGGCTGGAGCACAGGGGACGGGCTGGGAGCACAGCCCGTGCCATGCCTCAGCTATCGAATTCCCCTCTCCCTCCGCTCCCCAGCCCGTAAAACATCACTGGGGCCACCGAGGTGGTGTCTGAGAGCTGGATGTCCTCCGGCTCCCTCCTGGAAAGCAGCATGCCCAGGCTGTGACACTTGGAAGGTGGTTTTAGCCCGCCCTGGGCACAGGGCAGCAGGAGGGTGTGAGCCCATCACCCTGGTGCCTGGGCCAACTTTCCAGTGCGCCACGAGCCTCAGCCTCCTACTCTGCCTCCTTTTCCACCAACGTTGCAGAGCACTGGCATGGCCGCAGGGTCCGGGTCACGGCGCGATCGTCACAGCCACCCCGAAGTGACGGGATCTGGGGGTAAATATTAGTACGAAGTGAAGGACTGTGTACATATTTTCTCCCTGCGAGGTAATGCTGAAATTCCCGGCTCCTTTTCAACAAGCCGTTGGAAAAACCAGCCCCATGTCAGCACCCTCCGGCCACCGCTGGTTCTGGCTAGTCTCGGCCCGGTGTGCAAAGGCCGAGGAGCTTCACGTCCCCACCACAACCTCCCCACTCCTGAGCCGGCCGGTCCTTTTGCTTGTGGTTTCCAAGCCAATATTTCCCATCTGGAGCATAGCAGCGTGTGGGCTTTGCTGACCGCTCGCTTCCGCCTGAAAGCATATACAGGATGTGGTGGAGACTCCGAGGACAGCTTATTAATTGCATTAACAGCACCAAGCAGTTTTCCCCCCCAAAAAGACGCAGCAGGAGAAGACAGATTGAACCGGGCAGTTATTCCCCTCCCCAGGTGGGTTGGCCTTTAGTCCCTTCTCCGTGGCCGTGGCTGGTTGGGCTTGCTTTGGCTAAGCTGTAAGGGAAGAGATAGGTTCCCCTTGCATGGCCACCCCAGTCCCTGTAGCCTGGGGACCCCAGACTAGCTCAAGTGCCTGCCCACGCCAAGTGCTACCCTGCCACGTGCAGAACATCATCGTTGCCCTCAGCCCCACGGGAGACAAGCCAGCACCAGGCTCCCCAAGACCCTGGGCAGCCTCCAAGGCACCGATCTCTGCCCTCCTCCCTCTGGGACTGCACTGAGGCCCCCCCAGCCTCAGACCGGGGTCCGAAGCTGGGGTAGCTCCCCTTAAAATTGCTTGTGGCCAGGTGCTGGTGGTTTCTACCACCCCGGCGGGATGAGCTTTCCCTTCCCTGAAAGCCCATTCTGACTCGTGCTGATGTACCTGGCATCAGCAGAGGAGCACAATAAAAAGGATTGCTCGGATTTCTTTTCCACGCCTTGCATCCCGAAGAAATGGGCTTATGGGACCGTAACGCACGACTGTCTGTCTGTCTGTCTGTCCATCTGTCTTTTGCTAACAACTTTGAAAAGGTTGGCCAGCAGCAACCAAGTTTGACAGAGGTCTCAAATGCATCACGGGCCTGTTTTGCAAAGGAGGGAGCTGGAAAGACCCGCGGAGGGAAACCACAACGTGACCCAACCGTGCTGGGACCCATCCCACTGCAACACGATTCAGCCGCAGCGTGGGGCGCAGGAGGAGCCGCGTGGGACAGAGCCACGGAAAGCTCGGCTTCTGCTGCTCAAGGAGCCATTTGTTATTTTTAAAGGCTGGGAACCATCTCACAGTCTTTGGAGGTCGTGGTTGCTGCATCTTGTGGCCGTCATCACCACAAGGTTCCACGTCCAGCTCTGCCCTGCTGCCTCCCGCAGCGCAGAGGAGCCTTCGTCTCAGTGCCTGCCCGCGTTCACGTGCCTTAGGATGTCTGTTAGGGAAGGTCCCCGCCGGCCCCGTGCAGCTCACCCTCCCTGCACGCATTTTGGGCTGGCCGGGCTGGCGAAGGCACGGGAACAGCTCCTGATGCAGGGAGAGCCCCCGCAGGGTTGCACAACGTACCTGGAAGCCAAGCAAAGAGCCCGGAGGAGGAGCGGACCTTCCCCTCCTCGCTTGAGCCCGTCAGCAAAACGCCCCCGGGCACCTCCACCACCCTGTGGAGGGCACATCTCCTCCCTCTGCTGCTGCTTTCCAGCTGCAAAGCTCCCGGAGCGAGCAGGCACCCACAGACGTGCCCCGCCATAGGGCAGCCCCCCGCAGCCCCCCGCAGCCCCCCAGCCCACTGGAAAGAAACCAAGAAGAGCTGCAGGGGTTTGATTGATTTATCCATTGAAGATACAAGTTTCGGTTTAATAACACCATTCTGTCCGGTTACAAACATACTAAAAACCTACAAAAAGAAAAACAAGTTACACCCATCGTACACGAAACGGCACGTATAAAACCAGCACGGAAGCGCCGAGAAACACGTACATGAACAGCATCCGCAGCAGTAACAGGAAGGACACGGAGTTACATCAGACCACGCCGGCTCATGTCTGTGGGTCACGGTGGGACTGGTCAAGACATACTAACAATTAGAGACAACTTCAGCTATGGAAAATAATTAGCGTCGCAGTCTGTTAAACAGATCAGACCCAGGCGGGTAGTTTTATCCCTCCCTTTCCGATAAGCTGGTCCAAGGTTAGCTCCTGGGTTTCCCTTCCACCCGTCGTCTGGCATCACCGGTGCTGGCCCCGAGCAGTCCTCGCGCTGGCATCGGCGCACCGGGGCGGCTTCCCTACGGCTCGGGGCAGGGGAGGCTGAGCTCCTGCGCCAGGGGCCAGCCAGCCGGAATCTGGTCCCCACTGAAGTCGCTGGGCACCTCCCCAGACAGCAGGGAGACGCTGGGATCGCCTTTACTGGGGCAAACTGGAGTAAACTGTCAGAGATGCAAGAGGATTCCCCCGGGAGAGCCTGCGGCTCGGATGCCTGGGCCGTGGGGATTTGTCTCGCCGAAAGAGAAGACGAGGGCGGTGGCACAAGGTCCTTAAGGGCTCCCTGTCCGAGCGGCTGGGGTGGCGCTGGGTGTCTCTCTAGCTGGCCGGGGTATGCGGAGCCGTACCCGCCAGGAGCGCTGGCCATGGCGGGGGGGACGGGCTGGGTGGGATCTGAGCCTAGTGCTTCCCATTCCCTCCAGCGCTGAGCTCCCTCTGACCAAGCGCAGCGTCGAGCTTGGGGTGGGGGACACAAGCTGGTTGATATCAGCGGGTGCCCCAGAGGGAGCCAGGACGAGGTGCGCGGCGGGGACCCTGCCCCGGGGACGCCAAATCCCCCCTCACTCGGCACCCGTCTGCGGCTGGCAGGGGCACGGCGGCGTGCCCACCCGGGCCCGGGTCCGAGCCCAGCCCTGACGCGGCTGCAGAGGCGCTGGCTGAGCCAGGGGCCGGATCCTGCCCTGGTTACAGAGCTCCGAGCTGAGCTTGGCTGGCTCGCACGGGGGCAGCCGCAGCGGCACGGGCGTCAGAGAGGAGCAGAGCGAGCAGGAGCAGCCCGGCAGCGTCCCTGGGGAAGGCGAATGGGGCTGGGGGACATGGGGGTCCCCCCCAGGGAAGAGGAGAGACCGACCGGTCCCCAGCGCGTGCCAGTGCCGTGCCCTGAGCCCCCAGCTTCTCGCCCGTGAATTTTGGGGGATCACTTTGCAAGTCGGTCCCTACCTGCCACCGCCAAGGAGAGCGAAGCCGAGCCCAACGCGCGCGTGGGCAGCGCCCTTATCTCGACCCACGCGCGCCGCGCGGTGAAGCGCTGGGCCCCAGCGAGCAGGGCCCGAAGGGAAGGGGGGCGGGGGGTCCCCGCCGGCTGCGGGGGGAGCGACGGGGCTGGTGGGAACAGGGAGCAGCTCTGTGCGCAGGGCCAAGACCCGGCCTCCCTTTCGCTCTGCCCCACGGCATTTATCAGCCCTGTCACTCTGGAATGGTATTTTTTCCTTTTTCTGCTCATTTTCATCTCTCCCCAGATGAGAAGTTTCCCCGATTTAAGCAATGCCTGCTCTGCCGCGGGCGGCGAAGAGGGGGCGTTCGCTTTATCTCCGTCTCTTCCCCTCGCGAGCTCTGCCCCGGCCGCCCTCCCCACTTCATCTTACTTCCTACAGAGCTGGTAAAAATAAACACGTTTTTGTTTGCATGTATTCGACTGGCCTGCAACTTGGCTGGGGGGGGCTCCTCGAGGGACAGCAGCTGCACACATCTGGATTTGCTTTAGAAGAATGTGCCTGGAAAAAACCCCAAGCGCAGCACACGCACGCGTGGGCACGCGAGGTCAGGGGTCAGTTTTCTCTAGGGAGGCAAAAAAAAAAAAAAAGAAGAAGAAACAACCAAGCCCCGTTCAAAGGTGAGGTGGGGGGACCTCACTGCTGCTCCCCCAAAGCCAAGGCACTCGGGTGGGTCGGGCATGAACACGGGGACTTTCCAGCCACCCCAAAATCACTTCCCTGCTGATCGCGACCGAGCTCAGTTCTGGTTGTGTGAAGGGAGAGGAAGGGTTTGCGCTGAAAAATAAAATTTCCACCTGGAGAACATTAACCTCAAAGGTTAATGTGTGAACTTTGTCTAAAGATGAAACATCTCTGTACGGAAACAGCCCTGGCCCAGCATCTGCAGAGCACGGGGAGTACATGAACTCATCGAAAATATGCGCTGCTGGCCCTGAGGTTTTGGCAGAAATCGGTGGAGCTGCGCTCCTGAGTCCCGTGATGCACCCACAGAAACCACCTCACAGCTTGCTCCAAGCGATCGCGCTCCAGCCTTGCACTGGAGCAAAGTCAATGACTGCACAGGTCTTTTCCCATCTGCACGGGCCTAATCCTGACCCCGGCCAGCAGCTGCCGTTTGAAAGACGCCTCTGCCCACTGTGCAAGGGACGAGCAGCTGCCTTGACATTCGGACCTGAGCCAGCGGCGTCAGCTGCTGGCACCTTTATGGGCGCAGGCTGGCCGGCTGAGTTTCAGGGGTGCTGACTCCAAGTGACAGCCCGCCCCATCAGCACAGCGGCATCACTCGTCACCCTGTGCCCGTCCCTTCCCTTTATAAACCCCTTGAGCCTGCACGCTGCCATGCCAAGGGCAGCCGTGCCCTGAGCAGTGGTTCCCACCCCAGCCTCTATCTACACCCGGGACGTGCCGTCGCTCCGGGCTCCACGCTCCTTTCCACTGTGTTACTGGGGGACGTAGGGAGGAAAGAACTGCAAGGCCAGAGAGAGTGGCTGCAGTGGAGTAGCTGGTCCCCGGGGCTGTGTTGGGACCAGCCCTGGTCCCAGGGCTCTGCAGGAAGGCGAGGAGCGCTGGGGAACGCAGCCAAGAGGTTTAGAGCCCTCCCCAGACCCCCTTTGCCCAGAGCCAGGGCACCGGGCGATGGCACAAACTCTGGGTTGTGTCTGACCAAGCCCAGGGAACAGGAGAAGGCATCTCCCCTGCCGCTGCTTTGAGCGGTGGTCCCCGGGGTCGCTGCCCAGGCACGGGCATCATGGCACGAGCGACGGGAGGAGCAGGGCTGGGGTCCGAGGTTTGCCCCTCCGTAAGGCTTCCCACGGATCCTGAGCAAAACCCGCTCTTACAGACGGAGAGGGAAGGGGAAAACCCCACGGAGCTTTTCTGGGAGCGGGCAGCTGGTGCTGGCCACCCCCGGCGGTGCCAGGCCTGGGGGCAGAGGAGCCCCTCGGCATGGGAGCAAAACACCAGAAACAGGGGACGTTTAAAAGCACAGACGAACTGGCTGCGGGTGAGCAAAGCAGGAGTTTCTGGCTGGCTGCTCCGGAGGAGGGAGGTCAGGGTCAGCCCCGGGGAGGGTAACTGCTGTCCCCTCCAGCAGGGACGTCCCCAGCGCGGCCGCGGGGATCCCAGCCGGGGACCGTGGGCTCGCTGCCTGTCAAGCCGACATCCAGGAGAGGAGCTGGTCTCTCCTGGAAAGCTGAAAGCTCTCGAGAGCAGTAGTGGAATGAGGCCAGAGGAAATCTCAGAAGGGACCCCCCCCAATTCAATAGGTAGCATTGCCTTTAACATTAGAGCCTTAAAAATAACAGAGACATTTTGGGAAATACCAGGTGGCGAGGATGCCAAAGCGTCTTAGCACATCTGATGCTTCATCCCCAAACTTTCACCCATCAGTCCCCAGAGCACCCTATCAAGCAGGGCACATGTGCAGGAGCCAGCGGGGCTGCTCCTCCCTTTTTTGTAACCAAAGGGGAAACTGAGGCAGAAACCAAGCAGACTCACCCACAGCTTCAGGCTGAGTCAGTGTTGGCAGGATGAGTGCTGAGCCCTGCAGCCGCGTCTCGTTTTGGGGGCCGGGGGGGAGAGCCCTTTGCCAGGCACGGGCAGGAGCACCGCCGGCCCCCGAGGAGGGACGCGGCTCCTGCGTGGGTTGATTTCTGCCAGGCACTTTATTTGAAGGAACCCAGTTTCAGCAAGAGGGCGGGAATATGCTCTATGCAACAAGTTATTTATTAATTTTAACAGAGCAGGGACCTTTCTTCACACCCAGGAATCCCTCCTGCTGTATCCACTTCATCTTCCCCCCTCCTGATCGCAGCCTGAGCCCCCCTTCCCACCGAGCGGGGCAGAGCCGCCCCGGCCCTACGTCCCTGCACCGCCCTGCTGCCGGACAGACGGACCTACGCCCGCCAGCTCCCAGGCAATGGCACGTGTGCCACCCGAGCCCATCCTCGTGCACGTCCCTGCTGCCCACGGGAGCGGAAGGGAGGCGGGTGGGCTCACCAGCTCCCTGCATCTGGCACAGGGATCCCACCCACGCGCCGTGCTCCGAGCCTCGGGGGGGCAGCCCCCCCTTCCCCACACTCTCACGCTGGGGGAGCGCGTCTCTCCCACCCCCCGCTCCCTCCAGCCCCAGGAGGGTTTGCAAGAGCCAGCCAAGGAGAGGGACTGAGGACGACGGGAGAGGCGAGGGCTGCTGCCGGACCGCGGTGCAGCGCGACGGACAGCCGAGAGCGGCTCCGGCCGCAGCCATCAGCCCTGCCACCCTGCCAGGCGAGTAGAGAAAGTGCAAAGCAAAGCGTTTTCGGTGCCAGCTGGGCAGCCGGCGGTCCCCATAAAGCATCGTGCCCCCAAAAGCAAGGAGCCAGGGTTATCCGGGGGCTTTGCATGGAAAACAGGGGTCATGTCATTTGTCAGCAGTCGGGGCTGCACGTCACTGCCACACAGCCGAGCTTGTGCAAGGGACTTTGAGATGGCGCAAGTGAGGTGCAGGATTTGGGGGGTGGTGATGGACGGGCCAGGACAGTAAGATGGAGCCAATGACCAACGCTCTCCCCTCGCGCTCTGCATCCCCTTCCAGCGTCCCCTGCAACTGCTTCACCCCGACCCACCCACACCCTTCGTGGTTCTTTTTTTTTTTTTGGCTTATTTAGTTTGTTTTTAAACCCCTTGTAGATCAAATTGTGACTTGGCAGCTAACAGAGCTGGCCCTACCGGGCTCCCCAGACTGAGCAAAGATCTTGAGAAGAGACCAGAGTGAAGTCCTGGGGTGAGCGAAGCCCTCCCTGCCCCTCGCCCGGCCCCGCCGGCCGCTCACAGGGTGGCGGTGGGGTACTGCGCCCAGCCCACCTCCTTGTACGCCGCCGTCACGTGGGTGTAGATGAGGGTCTTCATCTTGGTCCAGGCGCCGTGCGCCTCCGGGGTGAAGTCGTTGGCGTATTCTTCAGCAATGACCTCCAGCATGACCCCAGTGAGTTTCTGGAGGGAGACGGACAGCGAGGGGTTAATTACTCTCCAGGGAGCGGCTAACAGCAAATTTAGCTTTTTCCTAAAAACCCCAATTTAGTCCTGTGGCTGAGTTCTGGGAGTGACAACCCTCCGCGGGACAGACACCCCGGGGAACAGGCAGGTACCCAGCCTGCCCGGGCAGGGGGGAGGCTGAGACCCGGGCACCATGGGGTGCTGCTTGCAGGTTCAAGCATCTCCCTAATTTGGGCACCTCAAATTATTTAGTCCCTTCAGTCATGCTTGATTTCTAAAAGAAGGGATATACGGCCACCCCCATGCCGGAGGGGCTGCGGGCAGGACGCAGGCAGGCAGGTTTCCCCGGGCAGGGCGAGGTACTTGAAGCTCCGGCGTTGGCTGTGTTTGGAACGGTGGTCTGCACGGGACGGCGTCGCAGCGGGACGCTGCAGCCACCTGGGGAGCAACCCCCACGACCACCCAACCTCCGCCGGGCGAGGACCGGCGGCACCGGCTCGCCACGGCTCCCTCTCTCCTGCCCTCTTCCTAATTTCTACAGCATCCCAGAGATTTTTTCGCTCCCATCCTTTACCTTGAAGTAGATGGGCTCCACTTTGTGCTTGAGGGCATGGGCCTTGCCCACCAGGGCCAGAACAGAGGAGACCTTTTCGGAGTCATTGAGGTTCTCCACCACAGTGTTAATGGCACCCATGACCCGCCGAGCGTGCTTACGCAGTTGCAAGCTCCTCTCCATCTCCAGCGGGTCCTCCATGTGCTTGAACTGGCTGAAGTACTGCTTGGCCGATGGGAAGTTGACAAAAAACCTTCAAGAAACGTGAAATACCATCAGGAGGGCGAGAGCAGGCTGAGAGGTTAAAGCAAAGCATGGAGTGGTGGAGGTGCTGGAAACCACCCCTGGCATCTAACACAGCCGGGGCTGGTTTTCTCATTGAATTCCCTGGGAACTGTGGCATTCAGCTGCCTAAAAATCAGCAGGTTAATGCCTTTCTCCCCAACCTTCCCTATCTGCTACAAGGGCATTGCAGCTGGATGTTCATCTACAAAGCAGAGGCGAGACTGAGTTCTTGACACCCAGAGACACCACCCAGGCGTGCCAGATGCTGTATTCTTGCCCACGTACATCAGAACATCGCGTCCTGCCTCAGAGAGCTGGACATGAGCATGAAAACCTCTCTCTATCCCAGCCAGCCCCGCTCGGCCCCTCTTCCCCAGTCCCACAGCAGCTTCCTGGCCCCATGGGCTTTATTCCTGCATTGCCACCCAAAATAGTCTCCCCCTGCCCAGGACACCCCTGACTTTCACAGATCAGCCCCACCAGAGTCTCCAGCAAGATCTCAGCCCTGAGCACACAGCACTGCTCATCTATGCCAGGAGCCATTTCCCCCAGCACGAGGATGCCCCAAACACCCAGCCTGCCCCTCTGAGGGGCTGAGGACCCTCTTTTCTGCAGGATTAAATCAACCCCAATGAAATGCAGCTGAAGCAAATGAAGCTGCGGTTGCAGCTGATGTGTTGAGCTCCCTGGGGAGCAGGAGGGTTGGGGGGGTTTGAAGGGCATGAGGTGACAAGGTGCAGGTCTGGGGCCACCGATACCAGCACCATCAATGCCAGCACTGCAGCAGGTCGCTCTCAGCAGCCGAGGCTGACCCTCGAGTCGTGTTAACCACCCCCTTCCACCGATTTACACGGGAAAGAACAGCAGTGCTTGCTGCCCCCTTTCACCCAGCTCCCCCTGCCTCCTCCTGGGCCCCCCTTCACCTGGACGGGAGCCAGCGAAGGATGCTCAGGACATGGCAGACAGCTCCCAGGGCTGTCCCCCATCATCCCCTTTGTCCCCGGCTCCAGACAGACACCCAGCTGCCTCCTGCCCTCTCCCAGACTGCCGTAACCCCCTCCCCAAGCACCATCCCAAACCATCTGAACCCATCCCACCCCTTTTCCCAACCATCCCTACCTCCCTCCAGGACCAGGCGGGATCCTCTTCCCCACTCACCACTCCATGAATAATCGCAATATTGAGGACCAGGCTCGCTTACCACTTCATTATCCTCCTTTTCCCCCCTCCCTTCCTTCCCCCGCTCCGTCGGCTTGCGAAAGCTTGGGGGCATTGCCAAGGAAGCGGCGTGAAGCAGCGCCTGGAGCGCACCGCCGCTTCTGTTGCTTCCCCGAGGCATCTGGGATTCATCAGACCGCCCAAAATAGGTTTCGGAGGTGTGAAGAGTGCGCGCGGAAAGGGCGGGGGAGGAAGGAAGGTGGAAAGGGGGAGATAAGGTGTTGCTTCTGAACCCCGGAGGGGACCTGTGACAGAACTCCTCCTGTTGTGCAGCCGCCCCCCGGCAAAGCTCCTCCTGACACATCTGGTCCCTGTCAGGAGAAATCATTTCCAGGCCGGGCTGTCTCCAGCCCCTGTCGCCACAGAGATGCTCCGTCCATACCCTTCAGCCCGGAGCTGTCACAGAGGTGGTCGGGGATGGACACCGGTCCCTTGGCCGGGGGACGGAGCCGGCTGGGGCCACGCAGCTAGCACCGTTCCCGGGATTCAAGACTTCTGCCCAAGCATTTCCCAACAGAAGGACAAATGTTCCTCTCTGTTTTAATGGGACCATTGTTTCCACCCGGCCCCAGCGTCCTTCTCCCCCCATCCATCCCTCCCCATCCCTGGGCCCTCGAGACCAAAGCCCTCCAGCTATGGGCAGCGAGCACCCCGCCGAGGTCGGAGCTAAGGGTTTTGCCATCCCCGCCAGCGGATCCTTTCCCCCTCACCCTCCGGCTCTGGCAGGCGTCCCCCGGGCGCTGGAAGCGGGACCTGCTGCCCACAGACTGCCCCGGGCCGATAAACGCAAGCCTCTGAATCCCAAAGCATCGGAAGTTCCCTGAAGAGCCCCATCTGATCTCAGCTCGAGGTATGGTGTTGTGGAGACCCAGGGGACGAGCTGAGGAAAATTCCTGGTCTGAGCCAGGCTCTTTCAGCAGAAGGGGCAGCGCAAGGGGGACGGAGCCCCGCGTCGCCGGGGATCGCAGCATCCCCCGCCAAGGAGGGGCCGAAAGGAGCCGCTGGGGCTTCGCGCCTCTCCCACGGCATCACCTCCACCTCTCTGCCGCTTTCGGCCGGCTACGCCAGGAGCCAAGATTGATTAAACCCCCAAACGTCCCCAACCTGGGGGAGACCAGGCCAGTGAGGGATCCGAATGTTTGGTTCCCAGCCTTCCCCCACTTCGCAGCCCCTGAAGGCGATGCCCCCGCGGGGGCCGAGCCAGCAGCTTTCCCCAAGGGCCTGGAGAGGGACGCAGTGGTGCTGGAGGGAGGCAGAACCAGCACCGCCCTGCCCCTCGTGTCAGCCCCCTGCGCTGGCCGCTCGCTTTCGTCGGCGCAGGACTGAAACAGGGGAGCCCAAAGCATCCTGGCTGCAAGTTGAAAAGCAAACGCGAGGCCGGCCAGCGCCCCGCAGCCATCTCTCCCCGGCCAGTGCTCCCCGCAGGGCCCAGCGGGCCGGCGCCCGCGGCCAGAGCTGTGGCCTGGAGCAAGCGCCTGAGCTGTCGAACCACGAAGGAGGGATGGAGGCTCACTCAGCGGTAGTTGTTGATAAACACAGAAGATTAATTTAACACGGAGGTTAAATATAACCAGAGGAAAGGAGGAAAAAAAGGAAGAAATAAAATAACTCAAACAATAGCGAATCAGAAGAGGTGTCAGTTGGGGTTTTTCCATCTACAGAACATTTTTCTCGAGTCAAAAAATCTCAGGCTCTGGAATTTTGTTGGCTCTGTGTGTGTGTGTGTGTTTTGGGCTCTTCTTCTTCATCCGAGTCATTAGAAAGATGATATTTACCATTACATATCACACAAAATGATGATTGATAGAAACCAGATGCCTGCATACCGATCTCATTAAATTTCTTTTTAAGCGATTCCATTCTGTACCCGCTAATTTGTACTCTGTGAGCTACATCTGGACCCAACGGACAGGATGTCAGGATTGCTCTTCCTCTCTCTTTTGCCCTTTTAACAACTTTAAGGGCAGGACCGTTCCCAGTAGCAGAGCCAAAGGAAATAATTAAGGTGCAAAACCACTGCAGTCACTGGAAACCTGTTTTCTGTTCAGGAGGAGAGACGCCACTTCCCCTCCCGTCTCCCCCATCTTCCTCCCTCTCCCCAGACCCTGCAGAGCAAACCCCGCACGGAGGAAATCTTCAAGCCCAGCCATCTCCTTCCTTTCCCAGCTGGGAAGAGGAAGGAAGCTGCTCGCTTGGTCCCCCCGAGCCCCTAAACCCTTGAGCTTCACTTACCCTGTTTGCAAACTGCAGGGGAAAAACGCTCGCGAGCCCTCGAAGGTGCTGGGAGGCTTCAGCTGAACCCCCAGCCAGCACTTGTAGACTTTTTTTGCGAGATTTTTCCTACCAATGCTTTCATGTTTTCTCTCGCCTCGTCCCTCTACGTGGGAGAAACTCTCTAACGCAGCCTGGAGTCTCTCCGCGTCCCTTTTCAAACCTCCCCTTCCAACTTCTTTCTGCTCGGGTGCCTACAAAGCAGCTGATAATGGGTAGGCAGGTGGTGTGTGGTGCTGCTATTTATTATGCTGAGGGCTGTCTCACCGCTTCGCCTGCACGTTGCCCCTGCTCCTCCCAGCCACCTGTAGCCTATCGTCCTATTTTCAGGCTGGGGCAGGGGTGCTGGGTGCCGCCTGTGTTTACAGCTCCCAGCCCAAGGTGAGAAAGGTCTCAGTCACGTCAATGCCACCGCCCAGCAAGACAGAAAAAGGCAAAACTCACTGGAGTAAGACGAGGATGGTGCCTGCTTGCCCCCGCAGCACGGCTCTGCCCGTGTCTTCTCTCCGAGGGCTCGCGGACCGGTGGAGATGGTGGTGGGCAGCATCTCCAGCTCCGGCGCGGGAGGGCTGGAGGGAAGAGGGCCAAGCCCCCGGTGCTAAATTCAACTTCTTCCACAGCTGAGGGAGAAGAGGTGTAGCTGGCCTTCCTCCAGGTGAAGCCCACGTCCCGCTGCAAAGCCTCGGGAGCAGACTCCAGCACAACGCTGAGCCATGCTCGGGGGCCCTGACGGCCCAGGGCAGAGGGACCAGCACACCCCAGTCAGTGTCCTGGGAGAGGACCCAGCAGCAAAGATGCAGCCAAATACATTTGGGCTCGAGCTAGCAACCCCCGGGGGCATGTCCTGCTCGCTCGTGTGTGCACAACTCGCACCTCCAAGTCCTCACTGCTGTTGTCTTCCCTTACCACGTATTAGATTCAGCCCAAAGCCTCTTGGCCACGTAGATGACCCTTTAGGCTAGGGGTAAGGACAGCTTTCATCAGATAAATGAATTATCAGCACCAAAGTGGCCTTCCCACACGCCTCCGGTTTCCTACAGCCCTTGCAATCCCCTTTGCTCAGTGCCTTCATCCACAGCGTCATCCTCATCCTCCACGAGCGTGTCCCTGCCCCTCTCTGCTGCCAAACCACTGTCCCTGCCCGCGTCCCTGCCTGCTGGGTGCAAGCAGCATGCAGGGACGGCCACGTCGGCCCCCTCCACCCCACCACCAGCATCTCCCCCTGCACCGGGCACCCTTCCTACAGCTCTGCCCAGCGGGGTCAGCGTGGCCCAGCATGGTCCACGGGTATTAGGAAACGATGCTAAAACGTGATTCTTGCCCCTAAGGCAGACGCACAGTGAGGATGGAGCTTGCTGGAGCCCAGCTGCATGTCCCCGACCCCCAGGGACAGCAGAGGGGTTTGGGGTGGAAGACAACCCCCGGCCGGGTAGAGGAGGGGTAACCCAGATTCACAAGGACGTGGTCCCTGCACCGGGACCTGCCATCCCTCCAACAAAATCCGGAACCCAATTTTTGCTGGCGTCCGCCACCGCCTCTCCTCTCCAACACCACTGTGCCGATTTCCAGCAGCCCCGGCTCAGCGTTACCAGCAGCTCCGCTGGCCGCTCGCCCCCGGTGCCATGCTCCAGCAGGATGGCCGGCCAGCCAGCCCCGTTCCCCGGCTGCGCTCAGCGCCTGCCGGCCCAGCAAGGGCTGTCCTGACATTTCCCTGCCTTTAATGAGCGCTGAAACTCCGCAGACGGGCGCTCGGAGGTACAGCCCCGCTCCGCTGCAGCAGCCCCAGTAACGGAGCCGATTAGCAGAGCAGAGACTTGGCCCTCGCCTCCTGCTCGGGGGGAGGGATTTTCAGGGCTGGTACCAACGCATCCAGCATGTCCTCAGCCATAGCCATAGGGAAACCACCCGGGGACAGCGCTCGACCCCCCTGTGCCTTTGCTTCCCTTGGCCAGGGACGCCCTTGCAGCTCTCGGGGTGTCGAGTGGGACCTTTCTAGCCCGGCACGGCCCGCACGCGATGCAAGGGCAGCCCTGTGACAGGGGACGGGGAAAGGCTCTTCTCACCCCGAGAGCTGCTGGCAGCCCCGAGGCCGGTGCGGGATGTGCCGCAGGGATCCCCCGCAGCCGCCTTGGCCATGAAGCAGCCGAAAGGGCTGGTTCCAGGTGCTGCGGTCAGAGAGGAAATGCAGCCGTACGAAAAGGGGCTGTTTCCAGACAGAGCTTATTAAACCCGCACTTGCCCCCTTCACCGCTCATGGAGGGGGCTGTTGTTTTGGAAAATGTTCCTCGTGCGTGTCCTCGTCAGCAGAGCAGAGCCCTGCTGCTCTCGGGCTCTCCTTGTCTCCAGAAAAACATCTCTCCAGCTTGACCACAATGATTGGCGAGCGTGCGACAGGCCGTGGGACAGGGCCATCGCCGCGCAGAAGGTCGGTCTTTTCATCTCAACGCGAGATGTTGCAGCAGGCGGATCTCTCCGAGCTGCTTTGCTCCGAAATTTACCCGTCAGCGGCCAGCAACAGACCCCTTCCCTATGGACACCTCCACAAAACACACGTTGGCTTTGGGGCAGCTGCAAAATCATTTCTTTAAATGCCATTTTTGGGTGGATTCAACCCATTGTTTTAGATTCAGCTGAAAAAAAAAGGTTTTCTGCATTGCCAGACTCATTACTCAGGCTTTTTGCTATTTTAACCTAAAACTTACAATAACGTCTGGCATCCAAGGAGTGCTTTTATATTTCAAAGCTCTTTGCAAACTGTCTGAATCCAGGTGTGTTAGCTCACACTAAGCAGCTGTCGAAATCCGGGAGCCTGATTCTGCCTTGGCAATCCTTTCGCTTCCCCTCCTACACCTCCTGAGAGGAAAAGAGCACATCAGGAGTGATGGAGAAGGTAACAGTTTTGGAAATTTGGAAAGCTGATGGGTCTGGAGAGGAGACGGAGGGAACAGCGATGGAGAAACCCCGTGGATGCGGCACAGCCTGCGGTGGCTGTGGCAGGTTGCATTGCCTGCGCTTGGCACGGCATTAACATTTGGCGCGGATTTGCCTGGGAGCTAATAGAGACTATCCCTGGGTTTTATCCCCTGATGGGATCCGTAAAGTTTTGTGGTCCCACATCTGTGACCGTGGAATGTGTGTGTGGGTGTGGGAGCGAACGCGTGTGACGGTCAGGACAGGCTGCGGTTTTAGCCCCGGCGCCCTGGGCTTAGTCGGGGTCTGCAAAGGAGCGAGGGTCCCGAGCCCGCGCTGATGCTCACCCCTGCTCCCCCGGGTGCTCTCAGCCCCTGCGTGCGTGGAGGGTGGGCAGTGGGAGGGCTGAGCCGCCCGGGAGCTTGCATCCCCCAGCGCAGTCTCGGAGCGTGGGATATTGGCAATAAACCATTGCGAGGGCGTTAGGGAAAGGGGGATGCTCGGGGAGCGACGGCCGCCTGCTCGACGGGCTCCTGCGCCGCAGGGCGAGGGCTAATGCAGATGCCAGAGCTGTGCAGGCTGCCCTGCTCCCCTCGCACGCCTGGGCTCCCCTGCGGTGAGCTCTCCAGTGAGGGGTGTTTTTCAAAAAGGACTGATTCCTAAATTACAGATGGGGAAACTGAGGCACAGCAACGAGCCCGGGGGCATGGGGAGGCTACGGGTGAGCTGCAGCCCCGGGCTCCCAGCCGTGCTGGCCGGCGTGCCCGCTCGGGAGCGACCCAGCCGACAGGCACGGCCCCAGGTGCGGAGGGCGAGGCCCCGGCCCCGGCCCCGGCCCCAGCCCCGGCCCCGGCCCCGGCCCCAGCAAGGGTTAAGGCAGCGGCTGCGAGACGGAGCCTGCAGAGGCCCCTGAGCTCCCGAGGAGGAAGATGAGCGTGGCGAGGAGACTGTGCTCCCTCCGGCGCGAGGCTCCCCCACCGAGGAAATTGTCAATTAGCGACATAGTTTTAACCACACAGCGCAGATTCCCATGATCCGGTGGCTGCTCAGCCAGAAGTCCCCATTATTCGTGTTTATGTCCCCGGGAGCCCAGAGGCCCTGCGAGATCAGGACCCCACCGTGCTGCTGGCAGGACCGCAGGGGTTTGCTATGGCTTCAAGCGCTAGCAGCAGCCACCAGGGCTGGCGATGCCCAGCTCTGTGCCTCAGTTTCCCCATCTGCAAAGCATGGAAAGGCTGGGGGTGGAGGAGGAGGTTGCTGGGCAGGGGCTGAAGGAGGGGCAGAGGGAGCTGGACTGGGTTCCTGCGGGACGCTGGCACTGCAGCTCTCCCCATCACTGCCTTTTGGGTGGGCATCGCCGCCTCCCTGCCTCCGCCCTCGGGGCACAGGATCAGGCCCCAGATTCATTTCAACCCTTTATGTCCAAAGCTGCTGCAAACCCCAGCCCTTCCCACATGGGAAAAAGTAATTCCCAGCCCTCAGCAGCTCCGAAGGGATGGAGAGGGGATGGAGCAGGAAAGCATGGAGAGACCCTCTGCCACCAGGCACAGGCAACGGCCCGGTCGCAACCCCGACAACAGAAATGTGGCTGCTAACAGCTTTGCCTGCTTTTCCTGGTCTGCACAATGGGGTTGCACCAAAGGGGGGCCCACAGCCGTGCATCCCCCTTCCCTCTCCCCGGCCACCCTTGTGCACATCACTTTCTGCCTCAGTTTCCCTAGCAAGGCGATGAGCAACACCAGCCCTGTACTGGTAAAGCACAGAGGCTGGCTGGGGCAGCTCTCAGCCCCCGGCACATCGCATGTGTGCGCACCCAAAAGCGTGCTGGGCAGGTCAGCTCGCACCGCACCGGCGGCCGCCCACCGCCCCCTCCCCAGCCCCGACCTCTGGAGCTGCTGAATCATGTCTTGGGAAGCGGCTGCCGCCCGCCCGGGCTCCCGGCGGCCTCCACGCGTGACCCACTTCTCCCGGCGGCTGATGCCAGCTGGGAAGCGCAGCCGGGAGAGCGGCGGCCGCCGGTGCTCCCAACCCCGGCCAGGGCTGCCCTGCTTTCGCCAGGCGTGCGCTTCCCCGGGGAGCTCAGGTTGAGCTCGTCGGAGCTTGCGGGGGGAGTGGGGCTCAGGGCAGCAGCACAGAGCCCTCTGTGGGGACGGGGGTTGCTCCGGGGGGGCAGCTCGGCCACTGGGGCCATGGCAGGGGGATGCAGGCTGGTGCGCTGCTCCAGCCGGTGCTGCTGGAGGGGACGGTACTCTCCCAAATTACACCACCATCCCCAGCGACATGCACCGAAAGCCCGGACCGCACTTTAAACACCCCAGGGAAGCTCTGGCTGAGGGAGCGGGTGGTGGGTTTAGCTGGGACGTGCCAGGGCACGTGCCATGGCCAAGCATGTAAAGGCTCCCAAGGAGCCAGCTCAGTCCTGCCCTGTTGGCACAGCGGGGGAAACCCCTCACCACGGTGCCACAAATCTCCCTGGAAAAAAAACTGGACCAGAAGCTTCTACTGGGAAAGTTTGAGTTGGGACCAGAGCTCAGCCACATGGTTCCCGCTGCCGCACCTCCCTGCCCCTCGTCCCCAGCCCTGCTCCGAGCCCTGTGACGGCACACAGGGACACCGAAAGCAAGGAGCTGCCCTGGGTGAATCCCCCATGGCATTGCCACGCGTCCCTCGGCACCAGCCGCGGGCACCCAGCCGCCCTCCCTGTGCTCGCGGGCAGGGGCACCCGGCTGCGCTTGAGGACGGAGCCGTGGCAAGACCTGGGTGCCAGGCGAGGAGCTGGCCGTGCACGGCTGCTGGCCAAGCCCCATGCTGAAGCTCGTGGGACGGGGAAAAGCGGAATTTTGCATCCCCCAGACCTCTGCCATGTGCAGCTTCAAACCCAGCCCAGGTGGGTTTGGTGTCCCCAGCCGCGGGGCTGTCGCACCTCCAGACCGCGCCGGTGGGCTACGCGGAGCGGGGGGCCGTGAGGGAATGGGCTCAGCCGCCAGCTGGCTCCGAGAGAAGGAAATGTTTGAGAATGAGGCAGAGCGGGGACTCAGAAGTCATTTTGGATTCTCTGCGGAGGGGTCTTGCTAGGAAAATCCCGTTGCAGTGCTGGCGGCGAGCCTGGAGGGGAACCGGCTCTGCTCACCGGCACGTCCGGGGAGCCTCTGCTCTCTGCAGATCCCGTGGGCTCGCGGCATTAGCTCTCAGCCTCTTGGAAAACTTTTGGATGATTATTAATAAACAGCGCATCCACCCAAGGGGTTGTCCGAGCACCCACAGGCCCCTGCTGCAGGAGCAGAACGGGAAGGGCACAGCCCAGTCTCCTGTCTCCGACCTGGGGCGCCTGGGGCTGGGTCCCGGCGGGAGCCTGACCAGGGAGATCCCTGCGCTGCTGCTCCCCGGGGTGGCGGGGGGCTCTGTCTCTCCGGAGAGCATCTTTGCTGTTTGCCAACAGGTCAGAGCGGGCGCCCCGCCTGCCCCTCTCCTCGCCCTGCCCGTCCTCCTCTCCCCTCTTAAACGGGGGAACGGCCTGCTGGCGCTGCACCCCACTGATACCCCAAACTCCCGGCGTCTGCGGGACCCTGCGGGATTCCCGCTGGGCTTCCCCGGGGTACCCAGCCAAGGGTCGCACCCCAGACAGAGCCAGAAACCCCACCTGCCGCTGTTCCCCACCTCGAGAGCGTCTCCCCCGTTTTGGTTTCAGGCGCGGACACGGGGCTCGTGAGCTGCCCGTCCCTGCCGCACAGCCCCACGCCGCCGGGCGATGCTCCGCACCCCGCGCCCGGGGCGGCTGGGTCCCTGCCCCCCGCTGCCCCCCTCCTGCCTGTGCCCCCCGCAGCCCCCTCCGCCGCCAACTTCAGCGCTCTCCTTCCCGCCGACGCTGCCGCCGGAGGGACAGATGGTGCCCTCGGAGACACACCTGCTTGGGTTTTATCTTGGCTCCCAACTTGCATTATTTCACCCGCCAGCCTGCTACGTACCCAAGCCATCCGCACGCAGCTAACTGGGGGGGGTAAAAAAAAAAATACCCCCAACCCACCCAAGCCCGGCGAGCGGAGCCCGGCGCCGCTCTCCCCCGCCGCCGCTGCCCCCCAGCTCCGGCCGCGGGCTAAGGTGACCTTTGCGAGGGAAGCAGCCTCCCCCAAAGTCCCCGCAAGGCTCCCCCCGCTCCCCCGCCGCCGCCACCCGGCGCAAAGGTGTGGAAATCAGAGGAGTGCTGTGAAACCCTGCCTGCTCCCCGCCAGCGAATACACCCAGCCAGCTCCCCACTCGCTGTCACTCATTTCGGTTCAGTTACATATATTGTTCTGCCTCTTTCTCAGCTACAGAGAGATTTTGCTGGATTTGCTGCTGCCTTTGTTTTTGTTTTTTTAAATACCTGATGAGTATGGAGACCCCAACGTCCTCGCAGTTTGCATATACTCTGCTCCACGTCTCTTGAATAACCTTTTTTTCTGCGTCTGAAATCTCTTCACTTCTTTCCCATCTCTCAATCTCCATTTCTCCCTGGACTTTCTCCATGAAAAACAGCCGGCACGATCCTCCGGGAAGCCAGGAGGAGATAAAGAGAGATGTGTGTGAGCGGGTATATCCTGCGAGAAGAGACAAGGTGTTTGCTCAGCGGCCGTGCGGGTGCTGGCGGCTCTGCCGACGTGTGGATGTGTATGTGTGCGTGCGAGCGCGGCTGCCTGTCGGCGTGTTTATATATGTAATTTAAAAAAATATCCCGGAGGTATGATGCATGCGATTAGATTTCAGATCTCCTAGTGCTGTCCATGCCTGTAGTGTGCTTCAGCTCGGCTCGGATGTGTGTGGCTGACTGATGGGGAACTGCCTAAAAGTAAAATATTCAAAGGCATTGCAAGACCAGCCTCCTTACCAACGTGCGAACGTGAGCTCACTTTCTCCCTCTCTCCTCCTCTCTCCCACTCCTCCCTCCTTCCCTTTTTTTTTCTCCCCGAAAGGGAGGGATGAGGGAAATGTTCTGGGCAACATCAGGAGGGTGCTGGGGGGGCGGGTTAGGGCTGGAAGTTTTTTCAGCCCTTGTAAACAGCTCGGAGGAAATTCAGAATCCAAAGTGCCGAGTTAAAGTTATCCCGACCGCTGGCTGCGCTGAGCTCTGCCTCGGCTCTCCCCCTTGCGCTCCCTTCTTTTGCCAGCGGTTGTGTTTTGGAGGAGGGACCCTCGCTCGCCCCTGGTGCCTGGGCTGCACGGAGAGCCGGGGCGAGAGGGCAGCGCGAGGGACCCCCACCCGCCGGCGCCTCTGCCACCCAAAGGAGATCATGGTCTGCCCCACGGGGACGTTTTTAACGACAGGAATTTGCTCTCCCTTCTCATGGCAGGACCCAAGTGTAAAGGCACCCAGAGTTAAGGCACTCGTGAAATGAATATATTATTGTCGTTCCGCGATCGCATCGCTCCTGGTGGCGTCTTGGCAGGGGCGAGGAGCGCGGGAACACCTCCACGCCAGGCTTCCCGCTGCCTCCCTGTGTGTGCCTTTGGGCTGGTTTTTACCCAAATGCCATTTCCAGCTCCCTGACAATCCGGCATATTAAACCTGCAGCACAGCCCATTTGCACAGAGAAGGAAAATACTACAGAGGCTTGTAATAACCGACAATCCCCCAGAGGGGGATCAGAGACAAGAGAAGCAGCCTGGAGTGCCCAGCCGCCTCCCGCACCCGCTGCGCAGCCTCGCAGGGCAGACAGACAGACGGATGGACAGGCTGAGGGTGCAGCTCTGACACCCCGGCAGGCAGGGGCTGGGGGTGGCCGAGCCCCTTTGGGGGCCGCAGCTTTGTAATTGCAGAGCTGTCGAGGCAAAAAGCTGTTATTCCTCCTCAAAACCAGCCGCAGTTAACAGCAGCCAGACCGGCGGTGTCAGCTAATTTGCTCTTGTAGATCTAACGAGAGCTGGTGGAGAAGATGCTGCCCATGGGACCCCCGCTGTGGGTCCCCCACCAGCTTCGCAGTGGGACAAAGCGGGTGGGAGCCCCATGCATCCATGAACCCCTCGGCTCGGGGACACAAAGCTGCCGAACCCACCAGCACGCAAACACAGCACCGTGGCCAACCCTACCCGGCTGGAGGTCGGGCCTCATTCAGGTCACCAGTAACACCACCACCGGCTTCCCAATCATCAGATTTTCACCAGCCAGCTTAAAGTTTGGATTTGCCTCCTGTCCGTTAGGCACTGGGATTAGCCCGAGCTCAAATATTAACTACAATGTCCCCAGGTGGCCACCACGCAGCAGAGAAGCCCCTCCGGACCCAGGATGGCAGGGCCAAGCTTATCGCCCTCCCTTAAAAGTGCAGGGGAGGAGGCGCTGCGCTTAGACCCAGCTTAAAACCAGAGCAAGACTGCAATGCAGCACTAGCGCTTTCAAAAAGGGAAAAAACTCAAATTCTGACAAATATGAACGCTCGGGCGATAACCTAGGTGGAGCATTCGTCAAGTTATTACTTGCTGTGTGTTTAAAGACAGGGATTCTTTGAAGCTTTCATACCTTGTGTCTTAGTCAAGACTGGGCTCAGCCCGGTGCCTGGCTGCACGGTGAGCCTGGCTGCAGCGGGCGCTTCGCCCTGCTCCCCAGCCCTGGGAGTCGAAGGGTCTTGGCTCAAGAGTCTCCGTTTAGAAATGTTAGAGTATTAGAAAATATTAGAAAAGTAAGTGAGAAATCCCCCAGCCTTTTCAAGGTTTCTGCCCCCGCTTTGGGGACACCACAGCTGGCCCTGGCAGGAGCCCAGCCCCGCTCCACGTGCCATCCTGCTCCGCAAACAGGAGACGGTGAGTGAAGCTCTGCCGCCTCAAAATCCCAACGAAACCCGACAGCCCGGAACTTCTGCGTCTCGTCCCAGACGTGAGACATAAATCAGGGGCAGGAGCGCAGGCACACGCTGTCACGCGCCAGCCGCCCGTTTCCATGGTTTCCCGCGGCTATTGCTCTCGAGGGCTCGGGGTTAGGAGGCGACTGGTTCCAGAGGAGAAAGATGCTGCGTTGACACCATTGCTGCAAAATCCCGGCTGGGAATTGCACTGGCAGGCAGGCAGCATCGCCCTGCGACGCCCTGCCAGCCTGTACAGCCCCGAGGTGACTCGGGCGACCCCCTGGTCCCTTGGGTGCGAGGTGCCGTGCGGAGGGGGGTGGCAGCCCTGAGGGCTGGGATGGCATTTGCTCACCCTGCCCAGCCCAAGCTGCCCATGGTCGCTGCCTGCTGTCCCAGGGAGGAGCTCAGCACGGTGCCCGCTGCCGTGGCAGGGTGGCCCAGGGCCACGGGGCTCAGGGACGGGGACAGAGGACTTGGTTCCCATGGCCAGCGGGAAGGCTGAGATGGGACCAGCCTGGGTAATCCGTATGGAAGAAATCACTCAGTTCCCAATTCATTTCAACACCCTGATCCCTCTCCCCTCTCCAGTTGAGCATTGCAGCTCTCCTGCTTTCCACCTCCTTCCCACGGACTCGTCCCTGCGATGAGGTGGCACGGCGGTGCCACCCTGCCAGCGCAGCCCCGGCCCGGCCGAGCCCCAGCCTGCTCCTCCCCGCTTCTGCACGGCAGGGAGAGATCAAGTGCCTGTTCAAGCCGTCCTCCATTTGCACGGCGCAGCGGGTGAGGATGGGTTCCCAGGCCCTCCGAGCCTCTCTCGCGGTGTGCCGTGTTCCTGCGGGGTCTGTACCTGCCTGCCGGCGGCTTCTCCCACTCCCCCCGTGCCCTCCCACATTGCCTCTCCTCCTCCCCGCGTGCTGGGTGCAATGAGAAATGTACTTGGCTCCCGATCCTCGAGTGGGAGGTGAAGGCAAAAAACCCGAGACTTCAGCTCCACGGCGTGTGGGATGTGGATGATGGCAGATCCCCACCCCTGACTCCTCCACTGTCTCTGGGGCGAAGGCAGAAACCCCAAATCCAGACCCTCGGGGCTGAGCCCACCTTCCCTCATGCATGAGGACAGCCTCATTATTCAGTTCCTGGAGAAAAGCGGGTGACTTCTGGTGTCCCCTGCAAAGCCAGCTCCCTGGGACCTTCTGACAAACACCAGTAGCTGGGGTGGTCCCGGGAAGAGACCCCGCGAGCAGCCGGGGGAGTGCTTTGAGAAGGAGCTGCAGGAGCTGCCCCAAGCCCCTGGCGCTGGCGTGGTGCTGGGAGGCCAGCGAGGACCACTTCTCCGGACCCTTGAGACACCGACCTGGCCAGAACAGGAGCAGTCCCGGGATTTTAAGTGAAATAAGGCTGAAGGCTTCAGTGTGGTAAAGCCCAAGGCATCCAGAAGAGCAGCCCTGACTCTGCCCCTTTTCCCTCTGAGCTGGACAGGGTGGGAGGTGGAAGATGCTGATAGGGCTCGTTGTCATTTTTGCTCCCACCGACGTGGCCGAGGGCTATTGCAGGACACACGTGCGTGTTGGGTTGTTGTGTTCCTCCTTCGTCCTCCTCCCGGAGCCTCTCCGGGCTGCTGTGCCATCTCACCCGGAGATGTTGGACTTGTCACCCTGAACATTGCTGAAACAAAGCCCCGGGTTGCCAGCCCGGCTCACCCAGCATTGCCCCCAGCGTGCAACGCCTCTCTCTCTCCCGCTTCCTAATCCAGCCCTGCTGCCAACTGCAAAGCCCTGGCCTGAAAAGGAATAACAAACTTTAGGAAACGGCTTTGCAGTGCCTGCTCCAGCCAGCCATCCCGGGAGGGAAGGATTTAGCCTAAAGCCTCTATAAATGCTCTGTACTTATTGCAGGATTCCTTCCCCAGCTTCTCTGATCTCAGGAGACCCGTGCGCGATCCCAGTGCTCCAGCTCTGCACCAGCAGCGCCTGTGGCCTGCGAGCCGTCACTGCGGGAACAGGCTGGAGGACAACATGCCGGGGGTTAAAAGGGGCTACAGCCAACAGGACCCCCCAGATCCAGCTGGGGTTGCATCCCTGCCTGCATCTCCATCACGTGGGGGTGGTGAGCCCACGCGGGACGTCATGGGATCCCGGTTTAATCACACAGCCATTGTCCGTGTTGCTGGCACGCTCGGTCGCTAATTTACTCATAAAGACCGGTAGTATCGAAAGACTGGGATTTCCCCAGCTCCGTGTCCTCAACACGGCTGGGAAGAGCGGGCGAGGGAGGTGACAGCGCGGGGAGCTGCTGTCCCCCCCCGGCCCGGGGCAGCCCCAGGGAAGTGCAGCCAGGCTGCTTGTGCGGCGCAAAGCCGGGGCTGGCATTCCTGCGCTGATTGAAACCAGACCTCCGGCGGTGCTGCCGGAGCTGGTGGGGAATGCGTTTAAACCAAACCAGCCCAGACTCTCCTTCTTACATGGAAATAGGGTTCATCTGCTCTGGGGCCAAAGTCCAACAGATGCAGCTTTGTGCAGAGACCGAGGTCTGCGGTGCCACCAAAGCAAACCCCCCAGGGGGACCCCGCCCCGAGCCCCCAGCTTCCACATGTGGGAGCAGGATGGCGTGGGATGCTGGGGACACCGGCCTGGGGACCGGCACGGCAGCAGTGCCAGGGTGATGCCCGGGAAGGGAGCACGGGATGAAGACACCCAGGCAGGGCCCTCGGCAGCAGCAGGCAGAGGGGAGCCGGGTGGGTGAGACCTTCTCAAACCTTGTGTCAGCTTTCCACCTCCCGCCCCAAAAAATCCCTACCAACCCACACCATCTAAAAAACCCCATGGATTAGGAAATCCAGGGGAACAAAAGGAAGCAGAGAGGGGCCCTGTGAGCGGGGCTGGGTGCTGCCCGGTGCCCGCAAGCAGGGCAGGGCAGGGCAGGGCGAGAAGCTGCTGAGGCAGCCCTGGAGAGCACTTCCCACCCAGACCAACCTGGTCCCGGCCTGGGAACTGTTGCAAAAACCCCCAGTCCCACCCTGGGATTTGAGGAAACTGAAGCCTTGTGATGCAACCGGGAGGGATGAAGCAAGAGGCGCTCGCTCAGGAAGCAGGTGACAGATCCAGCACCACGGGGCTGCATGGGCAAGGCACCAGCCAGCTGCTGAACTGCCTCGGACCCTGAACAGCCTCCGGTGTCACCACCTTCCCCTTCACCCCCATACCGAGCTCTCCCGCCGGCAGGAACCGGCCGCCCCCCCGGTCGCAGCCGGACCCTTCAGCGGTAAGCGAGGATGACAGGGTTATTGGGAAACAAGTCGACGCTTCCAAACAGATTCTCTTTGCTGCTCTTTTCCTTCCTGAAGCTGGTCTGAGCGTGGCAGGGGTTGCTCAGGAAAGCCAGCAAGCTAATATATTCATGTCATCTTGCATTTGGTGCCAGGACATGAAGTAAACACCGTCAGGGACCTCGCTCCGGTTCAAAGACAAGCCCTGTTTCTTATTCCGATCACATTATCCATGCTCCCCGTACAGCTTCATTGATTCATATCTTAAAAAGAAAAGCCTTCAAAACCCATTAAGTCTGCCTTGCCGTTCCAGCCCTGCTCTCAAGGGCTAGGGCAAGAAGCATTAACTAATCTGCTCACATTACCTTGCCTTTGAACCGAGCATCTCTCGGTGTCAATCAAGAGTGTTTGGAAGTGATACGCTCCCGCGCGGGGCCCGTTTCGGCCACTGAGGTCACCCAATGTCAAGCGAGCAGAGGGACCCGCACTTAGGCATCGCCCCTGCACCGGGCTCCCTCCCCACCCGGGGAGCACCCGGGGCTCGTGCCCACGGAGGCACGGTGGAGCAGCCCAAGTTATGGTCCGCTGTTTGCTTGTGGAGGACCGCAGGTTATAAACAAGCCCATGAAGGAGCAAGCCCCTGCAGCTGCGCTTTCTCAGGGCCTCAGACAGCATCTGGGGTGCGAGAGCGGGGACCCTCCTGGTGCCAGCCCACTGGGTCTCCGCGAGGGGAGAAGGGTTTGCAAGCAGCGACGTCCTCCCAGGGTTACGAAAGCCACGCTGCCTATTGCCAGGGAAAAGAAGGTCCTTCCAACCTCTTGGGCTCCAGCTCAGCCAGCAGCCGCTGTTTATTTGGCTTCAGTGACTTCGCAGCATACCGAAACGTGCTCCTGGGGGCCCAGCGTGCTCCAGCGCGGCTGGCCGGGACGTCGGGCTCGGCCGCCCCACACGCTCTCCGGTGCCTTGCGTAAGGCAGCTCCGCACCCGCCGGCCTGATTTCCACTCGGGAAGAAATTATTCACTCTCCTTTCCATTTGGCTGCAGGAGATGCTTGGGATGTTTCTTCCACCGCCCTCCCAAAGGCTTCCCATCCACCGGTGCCAGCAGCGAGGCTGGATCCGTCCCCTCTGCCCCTGGCTGACCCCCAAGTTCAGGGTCGGGGACTGTTTACTGGACAGGCTTAGAGGGATTTTGTTTTACTGACATTTCAAGTGCTGCTTGTGACTGTTGTTTTTAGGGTTTGGAGCACTTTGAGAGGATGTGTCTATAGAGTGGGGATTAACCACAGCTGTCCCAGGCCTCGGCCATGGCTGGACTTGGGGGCATCTCCGGCCCCGGCCAGCCAGGATGGAAAGCCAGGCTTCCTGGAAGCTCGGCTTTGCTTTCTCTTTCAGACCCAGCCGTTGAACCGGTTGCTTGGATTCGGTTCTGGTTTCAAAATCCTTTTGCAGGGGGAAGCTGTTTTCCAGTTGAGTTACAGGAATGCCCAGCTTGGGGCTTTTCTCGGCTGTCCTGCCGCAGCCAGCATCCGTCCCATGTCAGCCCCCACCTTGCTCTCCAGGGCCAAACCAGAGCTGGCGTAAGAGGGAGAACCTGCAGCGCACACTGCGTGCAGCCCCCTGGGCATGGCCCCGAAGAGAGACACATCCTGACTTTGGGGAGCACCAGCGTTCCACACCCCAAGGGTCTCTGCGGCTCGGAGCCCGCTGCCGCGGTGTTGGTGTACGGCAGGAGCGCTGGAGGTGTGGGCAGCAGAGAGCATTCACCCACGGTCCCTCATGGCAAAACCCCACGTGGGGACAAAAAACCACATGGAGACAAAAACCCACGGGGCCATCATCCCATGGCTGCCTGGGAAGCCAGTGCCCGCTGCTCCCTGCCTGCTCGGGGCTCTTCTCTGGGTCAGGACCTTCATGCACCATTGAACCCTACATGTGTGTGTGCACGGGCATGCATGTGCACACACACGCCTGTCTTCCCCTCGCCCTCTCTCTTACAGAGGTTTCTTTCCCATTTATTCTCTTTAACCTAAATCCACAAAGTCACTAGGCTCCAGAAGACGTGTTTTGCATTGCAAGGGCTGAGCTGGGACAAGGTGTGTGAAGGCGCTTCACTGCCCGTGGTCGCGGCCATCTAAGGAGCTTATAGGGGAGGGAAAGGCTTCCCTGGTGAGACACTGGAAACGGGCACAGAGGTCTGAGGGGAGACCGTGGGGCCAGAGCCATGCTGGGGGGAGAGGTGTGCGTGCTGCTGAGCGATGGGAGAGCGGGGAGGAGGAGGCAAACCCAGCCCGGGAGAGGGGAGGATGCAGACAAGGTCTCGGGATCAGCTGGCTGAGACGCGTCCACAGGGAATTACAGGCAGGTCTGAGCCTGTCAGATTACCGGAGCCGGGAAGGGGGGAGCGGGTTGAAGCAGGTCTGGCAGGAGGAGGGGAACCAGAGCCAGAGAGAAAGGCAGGAGCGGAGGGAAGGTGGGCAAAGAGGGGAGGGAGGCACAGGGAAAGGGGGGAGCAGAGGGGAGCACCCAGCCCGGGTGGTGATGGGGCTGGTGGGGGCAGGAAGAAGGGCTGGGGGGGCCAGCCGGGGTGGGAGCACCGCACGCCAAAACCAATTAAGTGCTCAAGGGGTCACGGAGCAGCCGCTCGGCTTCCTCCCGTCTGAAGGTCAGAGGAGAGCATCCTCATTTGTTGCCTCTTAATTACATCTGATCCTGCCCTAATTCCTCCTAAAACCAGCCCTGAGAGCCTTCAGGTGGCTGCCGTGGAGAGGTGCCCGCCAGCCGGGGTGACGGGCGAGCTGGGCACGGGTGACAGCCCCGGGCCGAGCGGTGCCGCCGGGAGGGACGCGAGGGGCCAGCGGCGCTGCGTGGTGATGGAGGAAGCGCCATGTGCACCACCGTCCTGCTCCTCGGCACGCTGGTCATGATGCTGCGGCGCCGCTTCTTCAACAAAGTCGAACCGTATGTCCTCTCCTGTCCCCTTCCCGTCCCCTCGGGGCCCCGGGGCTGGGGACGGGTGGGCGAGGGGTGGCCCTGGGCTGGAGGATCTCGCTACTCAGCCTAAGACCTATCCTTGGAGATATTTGGTTTCCTTCTAGTTTCAGTCCTCGGGTGACACCAGGAGACATTCCCTTGTGCTGGGCAGAGGGGAGCCTTCTGCGATGTGCTGTCACCTCCTCCCCGTTGCACCAGCGCGAGCAAGGAGGAAATGCAGGACTGGCCCCCTCTCTTTCTGGTGCAAAGGGAGAGGGCTGAACTCCTGGGATGCTTTTACACGCACCGATCAAGGTGTTTCCCAAATGGAGCAGTCCAGCACCCTGCTATCCATCCAGGCAAGCAGCCTGGCTGCCTGTTTGTCTTCATGCCTCGGCTGGGGAGGAGACTGAGCAGCGCTCTCGGCCGTGGGGACATCACCCGATTGCCAATGACACCCCAGCAGCACCCAGCTGGCAAACCTTCACCTGGCATAAAATAGCCCCGGGGAGGTCCCGCACCATGCCTGGGGTGCTGGGAGTTTGGGTGAGGGTCTGGGTACAGAAGGTGCTTCAGAGCATCAGCTAAGTGTCAGCTCTCACAAGAGCCAGCAGCCACCACCCTGCAGCCGTGGCTCTGTTGCGCTGTGCTCTGTGCCCACACGCACGCTCACACACGCTCACACACGCTCACACACGCTCGCACACGCTCGCACACGCTCGCACATGCTCACACACATTCACACACGCTCACACACGCTCGCACACGCTCACACACGCTCACACACGCTCATACATGCTCACAGACGCTCACACACGCTCACAGACGCTCATACATGCTCGCACACGCTCGCACACGCTCGCACACGCTCATACACGCTCACACACGCTCACACACGCTCGCACACGCTCACACACGCTCACAGACGCTCACACACGCTCGCACACGCTCATACACGCTCACACACGCTCACACACGCTCGCACACGCTCACACACGCTCATACATGCTCACAGACGCTCACACACGCTCACACACGCTCGCACACGCTCACACACGCTCACAGACGCTCACAGACGCTCGCACACGCTCATACATGCTCACACACGCTCACACATGCTCACACACGCTCACAGACGCTCACAGACGCTCACACACGTCCTGGCTCCGAGGTGACGGCAGGGAGCAGATGGGAAGGGACTTGCTGCAGTCCCGCAGCAGGGCAATGACAAAGCTGCGACCGGAGCGCAGGGTCAGCTCCCGCTCGGTGCATCCCTGCCGCGCCACGGGCACGGTGCCGGCGGCTGCGGCTTCCACTACCTGCAGCTCCCGGTGTCTTTCGGGAGGGAGTTTTGTTCCCGTTCAGCACTCGCTTGGCTTCAGCTCGGCGGCAGCAGGGCCGTGCTCGCGGCGGGGCCGAGCATCCCCCTTGCTGGCTCTGCAGCCGCCTGCTCCAGCGCCAGGCTCAGCTCGAGGTTTCCGCTGGAGACGTGCAAATCTATTTACCAGTGGAGACTGGAGACGTCTGAAAGTGGGGCGGTCAAATTGGCACTTAATGAGCCAATTAAGTCGGGGGAGGGAGAAACAAGACTGGAAGCAGGGAAGGCATCTCCGGGCCTGTGTGCCCCCAGCCCTCCCCGTGCTACCTGCAGCACCGGCTGAACTAAGGACTCATTAAGTGCCTGAGCAAACATGCGCTTGCTGCAGAGGTGGGGGCTGAATCTGGGCAGGGGGTACAGGGGTGGAGGCTGGCGAGGCTGGCAGAGCTGGCAGCCTGCAGGTCCGTCCCTCGGGGAAGCTGCAGGGCGAGCAGGCAGCTGCCCCCACACAGGGCAGGTGCGTGGCTGGGGGACAGGTCACCTGGAGCAACGGCACAGTGCTGGCAGCGTGCGGGCAGCTCAGGGCCCCGGCCCCGGGGGGCAGCTCCAGCCGCAGCACAAGCCCTTTCCGTGGGAGCAGGGCGAGCTGCCTTCAGGGTGGCCGGGGCAGGGGCGCGGGGGCAGCTTTGCGGCTGGCTCAGCACCCTCTTAGGAGCAAGCAAAGCGCGCAGGTGTAGGAGAAGGTGTCAGGGCTGCAGGACTGGTTTGTGGCTCAGGCACCGTGTCCTTGCTGTTAGGAGCAAGCCGTGGGAAAGCACAAAACCTTGCAGGAGGAGGTAGGATGGAGCATAGAGCCAAAAAAGTTGGGGTTAGGAGGAACACGAGGCTGTCCTGGCTATTTCCACTCATGGCAGGATCAGCACCCCTTCCACCACATCTAAACTGGGGCCCTGCAGCCTGGTCAGACCTCGCACCCGACTGCCATCATCACCATCATCATCATCAGTGTGTGGCCGATGAGACAGCAATGCAGCGTGGGTTAGGAGCATGCCTGGCGCCGGCAGCAGCAGCTGGAGGCCGGACTCAGCTCGAGGGCTCCCCGGCACGGCGCGGGCCCCGGGGAGCACACGGGAGGCTCCAGCTGGATGGACAGGAGAAGCTTCCTCCAAGGCCCACCGCAGCTTTCAGACAGGCTCCTGGTCCGGATGCAAAGACACCAGCCGATAGAGAAGCCATACACTGCCAGATTAGTTCTTTTGGTGATTAATTGCTCTCACCATTAAAGACCAGTGGCTATTAAGAGGTTTTCTACTTGCTCTATTTTGGACTCCCATCTACCCACCTCACTCTGCGCTGGCATAAATCAGAGCAGTTCCACTGACAGCTTTATAACAGGAGAGAATTTGTCTCCAGCCTTCCGTATTTTAGAAAAGAGAAGCAGCAGAAGCAAGAGAAAGAAGTGCTGCCGGCCAGGGACTGGGGAGAAGTGGTACAGGTGACAAGGGCAGAAGGACCAAGGCTTCAGATGGGCACGGTGGAGGGCAGGCAGCATCCTGCAGACCACAACCAGTCCCTAGGCACCAGAGCCCCCATCCAGTTTTGATCCAACTGGATTTTGGTGAGTTAGAGGACCAGGCTCAGGCTGGGCAGGCACCCGGACTCCATACAGCAACAAAGACCAGGATTTTCCATATGTGCACTGGTCGGATGACCCCTGGATTAAAGACAACCCCTGAAAACCAGCACACAGTGAAGAAAAAGACAGGAGCCCACATGTTCCACGGGATAAAGCTGCCTCGGTGCAGGAATGTCCCTCTGGCTCTGATGTCCCCATGTGCGAAGCAGCGTGTGCGTCCTGGGCAAAGAACACAAATGAACAGCACAGGCAAGATCAGATTATGTGAAATCCCCTGCTCACTTGACCTCCTTCACGTCCCATCTTCTATTTATATGCCTTGGGGCTGCCAGGGACAGCGCAGGTTGTCCTTGGCCCACACTTGCAGGGCTGGGGGTTCAGCTGTGGGTGCATGGGGTTAGGGTTGGCCCTTGGAGCTGGCTGACACCATCTCAAAAAGAGAGGTTGGAAGGTTTTCCTCCTAACAGCCCTCCTAACCCCTCTGCTATCCCCCCCTCGCTGGAGGTGAAAAGCAAACTGAAACGGTACCCTGGACTAACCTCCCCGTCGAGGGACGGGAAGGTCAAGGGGGACTCCTTGGGCTTCGGGGCTTGGCTTTCCTCAACAAGCAGTGATTTATTCTTTGTTTTATGCGATATTTAACAAGAAGGTCCTGGCCGGGGGCCAGGGTTGGTTACGGATGCCTGCTCTGTTTGCCTTTCTCATGTTCTTCCCCTCCGGTCCCTCCCCAGCGGGAGCTGCTCACTGCCTGCTCCTGTGCGATATGTGGGTTTGGGGAGGTCGAGATGCCGCTGACCCGGAGCCCAGGGTTGGTCTTGGTGCCGGGGGGTCGCAGGGCAGCGAGCACCCAAGGGAGTACAGGAGCACCCAAAGGAGCCTGCTGGGAAGAGCCAGGTCTGTGAGGGGAGACGTCGTCCATGGAGAGCTCTTGGGGAGGGATCAGGTCGGGGGCTTGGTGGGGCAGGGCTGGACTATGGCAAAGCAAAGGAGCCGCTTTGGGGAAGTGAAATGTGGATTTGCCTTTACTGCTGCTTTCTCAGGCCCCTCACAACAGGCGGGACACGAATCCCCCGGGTGCCAGAGGGGTTATTTTCCTAGGACTGGGAGCCAGGGCCATGGAGAGAGGGAGCGTTTGGTGCCTGTGCCAATCTCTCCCCCCACGAGGACACCCTCGTCGCACCCCACACACCGTGCTGCAAGGCGAGAACAAACCCTCCGCACCTCAGGCTGGAGAAAACAGAGACGGTGGCTTGGCATCACCTGGATTTAACCTTCCAGCTTAGTCCCCTCTGGGAAGCAGGACGTGACCTCCTCATTTCCACCGCCCGGCACGGCTGGCAGCCGGCAGCGGTGGCACACGGCTCTGCGTCTCTGGGCTGGAGCAATCAGCGCGCAGCAGGCATGCACAGACAAGTGTCAGCTGAATTTCTGTACGACTTTAAATACATTAGCAAGGCCACAACACAGCTCCAAAGTGCTGCAGGCACAGCCGAGCTGATAAATAACCCCCAAACCCACCAGCAAGAAAATAACCCTCCTCTTTCTGTGGGAGACAAAGCTTAGCATCACTTTCCCCCTTACATCTGTACAGCAGCTGAGCACTCTCTACCTTGCTGTGTTTGAATCCAGTACCAGAAGGGTCAACTCTGTGCCACTTCTGCGGAGTCATTATACTGTCGGTTATATAAATGTCTGGGCATGCACAAAAGACAGTGCTGATACAGTGGCTCCGACACCAACTCTCTCCAACACCTGCTTTTCAGCTGGAGAGAAAGCCGAGCACAAGAACATCTCGAGAGCTGTCACACAGAAGGCTGCTGTCTTTCAAGCTGAATGGAGGTCTAAATAGCTGTCACTTCTCCTTTAGAATCTCATTTCTAAATGCAATTAATACTGGCACATGCATAATGAGAGACTGACGAGTGAATACAGACTCCGGCAATAAAGAAGCCAGCCCCAAGTGCTATGTAAATATTACAAATCCTCACTAGAAGCTGACCCAGGGAAGACAGCTTTCTGATGATTAAACCCAAGTGACAATATGACTGGATTCCCACATCTGTCACAATACTACCTGCTGATACATAATGAGCTACACTAAAAGAACTAGCTCTTGCTGCTCTCAATGCAGATAAAATGTCTATTTGTAGAATGTAATTAATCTCTTCTTCAAAATCAGGAACCTTAGTGTCCTTGGTAACAACATGCCAGTGACTCAGAGAGCGTCTCTGGCTTTTTCTTCTGATTTTTGAGCGAGTTATTGAAAGTGACCCCAAATTCTAGCACTGAAAAGGAGCTGTGCTTCAGAAGCGGAAAAGCCAGCTGGGTATCTGGAGGTGGGGACGGGTTTTACACACCTCTCTGGTCTCTGCAGGGCTCCTTCGGCAGCTTAAGCAGGTTCCTGGACTTGTTTCAGCCACGTTCCCTAGGATGAGACAAGCTCTGTCCCAAGACCTGGTCCCCAACCCATCGAGCACAAATTCCCTTTTACCATCAGGTGTAACCAGGCAGAGAATAATACTGAAAGCAGAGCAAGGGCGAGAATCACAGGATGAAGCTGCTCCCTCTTTCGCCTGGTTTCCACAGGCAATAAGCGCTGTGCGATCGCGCCGTGTGTGAGTGTACATGCACACACGCGTGTGGCTGCTCCCCCAGATGGCTTTCGAGCCTGCTGGCTTATTTCAGCCAAGTTTGGCAGGGGATAGAGGTTCAAAGACATCCAGTCCCTACCAGGTAGCAAAGATGCAAAGCCATGAGCACAGGCATGGCAGAGGGATGCAGGGAAGTGTTGCTGGCAGAGCCCCGGGTCCCTTTGAGGGTTGTGCTTTGGCATCGCTGCTCCTCCGGCCACCCCGCTGCGGGCTGGCTGAGATGGGTGCCGAAAAGGCAAAGCTGGGCCACACAAAAGCACCCAGGGGCCCGCTCTGCTTTCTATGAATTTCAGTGGGAAGCAACCGCTGCTGGATGTCGCTCACTGATCCAGTTCCAAAGCCCAAGGGAAGGATGGGCTGTGATAAAGGGACAGCTGGTTGGAGAGAGTGGGTGATCGAGGACTTCCAAGGTTTATTTATTTTCTGGCAAAAAGGAGAAAAAGAATTGTTGCTAAAATCAGCATATTCCAGGCTAAACTGTGCTGCAGCAATGCCTCGTGGGTCTTGAGCTGAGGTGCGTGGTCCCCCTGCAAGGGACGTTCACCCGTGCCCTCTCACACTGCTTTGCAGAGCCAGGGGGACGTGGGGAAAAGGAGGTTTTTGTTGTTACCGAGGGCTCAGCTCCTTGGATGCACAGCCACCCTTTCTTGCAGCAAGATAAAACCTTTCATTTAAAATGACAAATTAGTCCAGAGGCTGTGCCCCCACCGAGGGCAAGGTTTCAGAGCAATTTGCCTGCAAGCTGCCTGGGGGCTGCAACCGGCACTGCTGCCCACAGCTCAGCCCGTCTCCTCTGTCCCCAGGCACCCTGAGGGAGAAGAAGAGACCAGGAGAGAGGCTGGCTCTGACCCTCGCGCCACGTAGCACTGCTTCGGAGCAAAAGCCAGGTGGGATGTAGCAGTTACCTGGGATAGATGCAGCTTTGGGGTAATTGTGGAAAGAAAGTGCTGGCTGGGGGTAAAAAGCCTGCTCTTTGCCGTTCTGCCCTGCTCACAGACCCCACAGGCATTTTAATGACGGTTTCTTCCTGTTTCAGCCGTGGTTTATAGGTCTCTTTGCCTACTGGTGAGGCTGTGAAGGCTCTAAAAAGTGGCTCGCTCTGGGGGAAGGAAATTAGAGCCTGAAACGGCCAGATTGGAAGGGAAAAGCCCATTTTTCCATAACTTTCCACAGCAGCTCCGTTCCCAGGTGAGGGCACATCCAGCCCTTCCCCTGTGGCCTCCCGCCCGCTGCCTGGATGCCAGGAGCATCTCACAGGGACAGAAAAGGCAGCAGAGCCGGTGGTGGTCCAGCTGGGGTGGGGATGGGGTGCATGTGACGTGGAGACTTGGGACTGATGTGGCTTTGTGTCCTGCACAGTGACCCCAGGGAGTGAGGGCCGGCTCCGGGCTGTCCGTCTGTGGCTCCCAGCAAAGGTAGGGCAACTCACACCGCTGTCTTGGCCCCGGGAGGAAACCTTTGGTGTCGAGGGTGGGGGGACGCTGGCCTGGGCTGGGGCACGTGCGTGGGGTTCAGGGGGGAATTGAGGCTGTCTTTCCTAATCCCCCCCAGCCTACAAGGCACTGCTGAATGCCCGTGGGCAGCTCAGGGACTCACTCTGCCCTGCCTTCCCTTCGGCAGATCCCCCAAAGCTCACAACCTCAGCTCTCAGCAAACGATTAACCGTGACTCCTTCTCCTCCTGCAGCTCCCCTCTGCCCTGCAGCTGGCACCCAGCCCATCCCGGCCTCGGCACATGCCGAAACCCCCGGCAAAACAACCCCCGGCGCCGACCCGCATGCCAACGAGCCCACATCACGCCAGCTCCCCTCTCGCAGCTCAGGGGGGACTACGCACCGGGTTAAATGCTGGTGCAGAAAAGAAATTTGCCTCTCTTTAAGGCTGAGCCCTGGGGGGTGGCCGGCAGCCCCACGGCGATGCCCTCTGCCAGCCATAACGCAGCCTGCGGGCATGGGGCGATGAGGCGTCCTGCTCCCGGCAGTGGGGTTCGCACACCCTCTGCAGCTTTCCCATCTATACAAATACGTTAATAAAAGATCAGTTTGCAGACGCAGCTTGCTGTAGATGACAGCATTAGAGACGCATCTGTTTCTACTAAGCACCAGTCTCGTGCTGGGTTTATTTGGTCCATTTGCGGCAGGGAAGAGTTGCTTTCGGCATTCAGAGATGTCTCGTGTCTGGGAGAAGTGGGGGGGGAGATATATTTTTGGCTCTATTTAGCCACAAAAATTTGGTTTTAGAATAAAGAAAAATATTCCTGTTTTCTGTTTGCTGCCAAACTGAGGCAGACGATTTCTTGTGCAAGCCTTCATTTGTTTGAGAACTCGGTGTCCTGTTGGAAAAATAAATGTTCTGATGGGAAAAGTCTATCAGCATGTATTGATCAGTCATCGGGACTGGTGGACTTGCAAACATCAGCTTCAACCTAACTGAAAAAGCAGTTCCCAAAGCTTTCACCAATACATATGAGGCAGACGGAGACAGGTCTTTGCTTTTTTGGTGAGTGAAGTAGTTACAGAGCAGAATCCTTTCTGTGGGCAGAGTTGCACCGGCCTCATCATGGCTAGCATGAATTTTCAGTGCCAAATACACCCCCTTTGCACCCAGAACAGGCTGTTTGCCCCTTTCTGAAAGCCGACCACTGCTGGCGGCCACAAGCAGGACTCAGCGATGGGGGAAGGAGAGCGGCTGATCAGCGACGGTGGGGAAGAAGCCCGGGATGCGGCTCCTGCCCGGGATGCTCCCGGCTGATGGCAGCACCTTCTCCCCATCCGGGCTGTAGGGACGCCTCCCCACCACCGAGGTAAGGCCAGACACACGGACAAGAGCTCCCAGCGGCTTGGTTCTCCTCAGTGAGAATTTCACAAATGCCTACAGAGTTTTCCTGATAGATTTTTTTTCCCCTGAAGCTTTTTAATTAAGCCTTTACAACCTCAACTCACTTTAAACAATTTTTTTTTCTTCTTTTTGGTAAATGAAATATTATGATCAGGAGGAATAAAACTGCTGTTTTACCGGGAGCTGCGTTCATTTTATAGCAGATTAAAAGCAAGATGGAGAGTCAATAATGCCAGGAAGGGGGGGTTAGGGCATGAATACAATGTACATGCGCTGAAGGCAGCACAGAAGAGATTGGGGGCTGGAAAGAGAAAAGCTTATCAGGATTGAAGCTTCAAAAGCAGAATCAGCTCCTCAGATGATATAAATCACCTGGACTCCCCCGACATGCTGGTATTGCTGTAGCATGGCTTTTATGTATTGATTTAAGGGAAAATAAATGTCAAGGGCTTAGCTGCAGAGGAGGCATCAGGGCTGAGGCTGTTCAGCTCTGGGTGGGCAGTGGTGAGCAACAAGGAGGATCTGCATTCAGGCAAGGTTAGAAACAAGTTGGAGAGGACCCCAGGAAAGAAGTGCATATGCTAGAGCTATGATAGCCCCAAAGACTAGGAGAAGAGCCCGGTGTAACCGCAGAGGGTAGCTGACTGGAGCCCCAGTTTGCAGGGTTAGCCCAGGCACAGTCATCCTCGGCTTAGGGAAAATCCAGATTGCAGTCTGGACCTTACTATCAGTAACTCTGACCTTTCTCCCCATCTGGACTAGCACAGAAAAAAACCCAGAAAGGACAACGTGGGGCCAGCTGGAAATGGCGCCTGCAAATGTCACGGTGCTGCCGGGAACAGGGTCACTGCACTGCAAACCTGGGTGTGCAAACATCGCTTGCTAAATCGACTGCACGGGGGTGTTGTAGATTTGGGGGATAAAGGTTTCCTGAGCCACAGAAAGGCCAGCTCTCCGCCTGGGGACCTCCAAGAGGGTGGATTTCGTGAGAAATGTTCTTTATTTACTCAATCAGCCGCAGCCAGCAGCTGAGCTAAGAGCAGGCGAGTCTGCCTGCAGCGAGCGGCTGCGGGAGGGTTGCTGGCCGCGACGAGGTGTTTGCTGTCTGTGCTGAGATTTGTGATGGTCCCGGAAGGCCCTTGGTGGGTGGGAGTGGGAATTCGCTTAACCTCGTTAACTGCGTCCTCTCTGCTGGCCAAAACCACCCTCCGCTTTACGAGCAACACAGAATTGGTAGTGACAGCCCTCACGGGCCAGGCACAGTGTCACTGGCAGTTCTCCGAGGGATGGGATGCTGATGGTCTCCTCAGGGCTAGGAGGCTGAAGGACACGGTCCCACCATCGCAGTCCCACTGTCCTGGTCCCACTGAGGAGATGCCGTTTGTTTGAGGAGGAAGGAAGGATTGCGACATCTCTGCTCTTCTTTCCATCTCTATCCCCACTAAAATACACTTTGGGAAAAAACAAAAGGGAAATGAAAAGGCGAGTGGGCTACACCCAGCTGGGGGTGGTGGAGGTGGTGTGGGACCAGCAGTCCCACGCAGCCTGGAGGAGGGGGCGAAGCTGCGGGGCCTCGCCGGGCCCAGCTCCCCGGGGCTTATCTGACTGTCTGTTTTCATCATTTCTCTGTGAGAAGGGAAAGGGACCACACAGCAGCAGAAAGCCCTGGAAATCTGTGAGGGAGGCCGTTCCCAGCACTCTTCCCTCCGCCGTCGCCCCTGTATACAATTGGCTATGGAGGACGTATGGTTCTGTATAGGCTCCAACTTGGTGAGATAACGCCTTGCAATTGAATTCCTAATTACAGCCAGCGAGTGCACTCTCCCAGCTCAGACCCTCCTCTCTCGGTTGCACACGTGGTCGCTCTGATGGACCAAGTGGACCAGGGCTGGGGTCATCCCATCTCGACTGGCCTGTCTGATCCATCCCCTCCATATCCGACACTGCTGTCTCTCTGCTGCCGCTTCTGAGGCATCCTAAAGGCTGTTTGTGCCCTATACATTTGCCTTTTCTCAAAAAAAAAAAAAATCAACCAAAAAACTATAGTAGAAGCAGGGGGAGGAAATTGTTTCAAGTTTCTTAACTATCTCATGGAACAAAAATGCTTCTTAAGGCTGTTCAGGGAAAGAGAGGGTCAAATGTCCCTCATTAACGCTGATTTACTGAGAGGGCTGGGAAGTGGAAGAGGGAGACAGTCCAGCTGCCTGTCTCAGGGCACAAGGAGCCGGTCTGGGATCCAGGCTGGGAGGGGAGGGCCGGACCCCCGGCACGCGATCGAGGTGGCGGGTTTACCAGCAGAAGGTACGGCAGCGCGCAGGTGCTGCGCACCCGCGCTGGGCTGCCTGCACGCCAGAGCAGACCTCACCGGCACTAATGCAGCAGAGAGGCAAGGCAGAGCTTTCTCAGCCCTCGGTTTGGAAATCTGGTGACTTTCTGAGGAAAAGAGCAGAAGTTGAGTCCTTCGCAGGGAGGCTGGTGCTGGGTCGGGGCAATTTCCTTGCACCAACCTCAGCCCATGCTGCCCTTCGCTGGGCAGCCTCCAGCCCCCAGGCAGCTGGAGCCTGGCGGAGAGAGGACAGGGAGAAGATTGGCCCAGATTTGAGGGTGTAAATCAGCAGGGTTCCTCTCCAGAGAGAGCTCAATTACATTGATTTACACTTGCTGCGGATTTGGTCCATTCAACCCAATTAAAACTCCAGAGGAAGTGCAGAGAGGCAGGATGTAATTACCCGCGCTGGAATCCCAGTTCAGAACAGGAGGCAGAGCTCTCCGGATCAAATTAATCCCTGGTGTAACTCTGCCGAAGTTACACCAGGGCTATAATTGGCCTGAAACATTTTAACTATCTCATTTAATGTTATTCATGCTCTGCTGGAGATGAGAATGTTTATCCTAAATGGGAGACTCTAATGCTCCGTAGCAATAATAGTGTGTGAGGCTTATGCAGTTTCTCATTTACGAGGATGCTGGAGAGGCCAGATTGTCACGGAAGATGCGGCAGACCTGGACTCCCCAAATCTTTAACCATTTCCATGGCTCCTGTGGTGGCTGCTTTTCCCATTGTCCTTCCTCCAGTGTGCCCACCCTCCTCATTCCCAGGCTGCTTTTCCATCTCTTGGAGACGCTGGGGGCTTGCGCCCCAGCCCCAGCCAGGGGCAGAAGTAGGAGGAGATGTAAAGTGGTAGAAGAGGGAATGGAAAGCACTGAGAGAGGCCCTTCAAGATTAAAGCTCCTATAAATCAGCAGAAGTGAGATTTCCCAGCAACAGGATTGGCTCCCCAGCGATGCTAGAAGAGGGGATTTCCATTGATGAGAGCTGGCTCCGTGGCCTTTCTCTGAGTCACTCTGGGAAGCAGCCCCCAGGCTCCTGCAAAAGGAGCAGGGTCCGTGCTGCACGTGGAGCACCACGGTCCCTGCTGCCGGCCGGACACCCCCACGGACAGCATTTCCAGCTGCCAGCCCTGGGTTATCCACCATCAGAGGATGGTCCCACGGTCATTTGCGCTGCCAGCGAAGAGGAGGCCTGAGCACACTCCCCGTGGCGGGAGGCAGCAAGGCACTGTCACCCTCCGCGGGGAATGTGTCTCGGAACCACGATCCATCCCGTTCCCCTTCCCGCAGCAATGCCGTCGGCCAGCCCAAGCACGCATCCTGCCGCTTGGAAAGCAACGCCTGCGGGTTACATCCCTCCCTGCCACAGCTGGACTCTGGCTGGTGGCACCCTGCCAGGGATGCAGTTTGGCCCCGAACCTCCGCTGTGTGCCCCGCATCCTCCCAGAGCCAGCCCTGGCAGGTACCGCTCGCTGCAGGCTCTGCATCGGCATTACCAGGCTTTTGGAGGATTGCAATTATCTGTCATTAAATTGTACTTCCATTCCCTAGGCTGTTTTTAAGACAGACCCTGGTCTTTCCCTCTGCTCCCTTGCCAGTGGAAACCACAGGAAAGGCAGATCTGTTTGTTCCAAAGCGATTTTTAATGCCCTGTAGCTTAGTAGAGTCTCGAGCATTACGATTCATTTTGGCTCCTCTCTGTTCCTCAGAGGATATTAGATCCTTCTCTTGATACTTCCTCACTCTTTGTAGATGTTACCCTACTTTTAATTTTCAGGGCTTCCAGACTGTTTTTAACAATGCTGAGCTTTCAAGTTGTTTCTTTCAAACTTTCTCCAGCCATGCTTTCCTGGAGCCTAAATAGCTTTGATTATTCCCAGATGTTTTTAGTTTGTTAACCCCAGAGTAGTATTGTGTAACAGCCTGGAAAGACGACTCATAGCAGGCGTCCTGGGTTCTCTTTCCTGGTTCACCATATTACTTCCCAAGCAGAACATCTATGGGATTTATCCTACAGAAGCAATGCCATTAGCACCAGGTTATCTTGCTATAGAGAACAGGACTAGAGGTGGGTGAAATCCTCCTGCTGATAAGGATAACCTTCGGAAAGCACGGGTCATTTTCTCCACCCAGTTCCTCCTTACCCACTCTGCTGAGATTTCTAAGCAGGATGACACGTTGGGGCGACAAGCCCGCAGGGGAGCCTTTGAGCAGGCATCACCGAGGCTGCCAGGCAGCACCTAACGGAAAAGACCTTGGTCACCTCCCGGCCAGGCTGGATTCAAGCTGTGGCCACCCCTACCCGCCGGCCGCCCGGCCAACAGCACAACAGCAGCTCTGCTTGGGCCAAGTTTTCCTTGGCCTGGGAGGATGCATGCGTGTATCCTGACAGGCCAAAGTGTGGGGAGTAAGGAGTTTTACACAACTGGCTGAGCTCCTAGCAAACCTCTGCGGCCCTCCTGACTCCGGCAATCCTGCTGCTCTCATGCTTAAGTCATTGCATTGCTAAACACACATAAAAACCATCCCCATTCCCACTAGCAGACAGCCAGGGTGTAGCTGAGCTGGCAGGAGATGCAGTTCCTCTCAACCATCCATAAATCCTCCCAAGATCACCCCAAATACCCCATATTTCTTGGTGCCTCCACCCACCCTGCCGGATCCTTCCACTTCTGTTTCTCAGCCCAGTGCTGAGCTCCGTAAAGCCCAAGGTTACTGGGACGGATGTGAATACATCACATAGCATCTACCTCCCATATGCAGAGGACCACGCCTGGGCAGGGCAAGGAACAACAGTGAAGAAGGCGGAAAACAAGATGGGAAAAAGAAAAAAAGCAAGTGCCTGGAAAAAAGCATCAAGAGAGAATATTTATTTAGCAGAGGGCTAAGCTAAGGGACAAACCAACCTGCCCCGGCATGTCCACATGACTGCAGCGTGGTACTCGGCCTCACCAGCCTGTACCAGCCACAGCTGGGAAAGCAGATGAGAGGCCACCCAGGAGCATTAATCCCTTGTACAGTCGAACTGACCTGCTGTACAAAGACTCTACCCCAAGGCAAACATCCATGCCTCTGTCTGGGACACGGAGCATCCCCAGCACCCAGCCCCACCATAGCAGGGTGCAGCGTAGTGCTGAGCAGATGTGCCTCAGGCCAGCTCCGTCTGAGCTGGTTGGACCAGGGCTGCACCCAGAGGTGCTCAGGAGAGCGAGGAGGAGGTTGAGAGAGGAGGATCAGAAAGCCAAGCTGTGAGTGAAGAGTGTCAGTGCTTGGAAAGCGCAACCAATTTGCTTTTAGTACAGTTCATGCCTCTCCAGCAGTGCCTGGAATAACAAATTCCTTCCACCCTCCAAGCCTGAATGCTGGAGGAAGCTGCTGAGAAACTTAATTGATTAGCTGGCTGCGTGCACAGAAAAAAATTGCCCAGCATCAAGGAAGTCACTGTCTTGACAGTTAATGCAGACACCGGTGGGAGATTAGAAAGACCAGCTGCAGTTTTTTATCACACAACCCCTTCTTTTAGTCTGGGAACAAGGCAAGGTCTGTTTTGATGGGGCGACCCATTTTGCAGTGGCATCGAGAGGCTGGAGCATTAGCCTGTGTCCAGGCTGAGCTCACCACCCACCCAGGGCTCGCTGGGCAGGCATGGCCCGATCCTCCGTCCCAGCACCTTCAGCCATGAAGGGCAGGGAAGCAGACTTCGGGCTGCCTGCACCTCTCACCCCCCCCCTCCAGCCCCAGAGGTCCTATCAGCCCTGGCCGCCCCTGAGCAGCAGGAGGAGATGCCCTGAGAGCAACTTCAGCATCCAGGGTGCAGTGGACAGAGCTGAGCACATTGGAGAAGCTGAGTTTCCAGATGCCTCACAGCATCCTCCAAAAAAAAAGAGGTGCCCAGCTTCCCTAGCCCCTGCAGGCCATCTCCCCCTGCCCCATCCCCTGCCTAGGCTTTCTGCTTTGCTCTCAGAATCTCCAGCGCTGCCCCGCCTGCCACAGGGTCACTGCCTGTGACTATCACTGCACAGGATTGCTTTCCCTATTTGGCAAAAGAAAACAAGAAGCCAAAGGCCTGCAGGGGCTGTGAACTTGCCTGTCATGTTCTCTGACAGATTCAAAACCTTTTGCTGCTTGTGTTTTTCCCAAACTGTCACCGCTCATCACACCCCTTATTTAAACCTCTGATCCTGAAAGCTTCCCTGAGCCCTCTGCAAAACAAATGGAGAGAGCGTGGTCTGTTCTCCAAGGAGATCGGACACCACCGCAAAAGCAACGAGGCTGACAATGCCAGAGCTCCCCAGAGCAGGTACAGGCAGAGCCAAGTGTGCATGCCTGTGCTGCGTGGCTGCCAGAGGTGGGAGGCAGGCAGCCTGTGAACCCCCAGCTTCCTCCTCTCCCTCAAACTGCTCAGCTCCTGCGTTTGGGCTCAGGGGAGGATGAAGGGAAAGGAAAGGGCTCTGCCCTCCTGTTTGCTCTCTGCTGAGCAGCACTGCTCTCCTGCCCCCTGTTTCCCCTATTGCTGCTATTTGCTATTTGACCTGAGCAGCCCAGAGGAATTTGAGTCACGGTGCATTCCTAGCACAGCATCTGTTTTCTAGAGCAAAACGGGAACAGCTGCCAAGAAACAAATCTTCCCCTGATGCCTGGCACTTCTCATGGGTGGAACGAAACTTCTTGAAACCCCACGGGAAAAACCACCAGAGCTCAGCCGCAGCAAAACCCGTCCCACTCCAGCCCGACCCCTCCAGGGATTTTTGCAGCGCGAGGGGGCTCAGACAGAGACTAATGAACATTATGATAGCATCCATACGGTACCACTTTGAAAGCTTTGAGTGAAAGAGGAGCTAAAGAGAGATTTCTTCTTCAGCTGAAGGCAGAGCACTGTGGGAACGAGTGCACTCTGGCTGAACACCCCCAGCCCCAGCACCCAAGTCCAACTGTGCCCAGTGTCCTCCTACCTGTCCAGGCCTGTTGTGCCTATTGTAACCGGGCAGGATAGAGGCAGGTAGGTGGTGCCGATACGGGACACGCTGAGCTCACACATGGCTTGCTGTGAAAGAGCTTTTGAGGCTTGTCAGGGCTAAGTGAGGTTTGTCCCAAGAGCTGTGAGAGAGCCTGGCGCTATCAGAGTCAGACTAGCAAGGAGCGATGCACAAAGGGTTGCAGGGGCTGAGGCCGTTCTCAGATTTCAGGTGGAGGTGCCTATGTTCACAGGATCAGGGCATGCTTGAATAGCAGAGCTGACAGATGTGCATAACCTCTTTCCCCGTGACGGTTAATATCTCTCATAGGTATTAACCAAATGCGGGACAGAGCCTGCAACAGTCTCTCTGCCATGCCCATGGCTTTCTTCTCAGATTGCTGTGGCTCAGCAGGTTTTTCAATGGAGGCTAAAGACTGATGTACAGAGTCTCTGGTTACTGGGAGGCGTGAGGAGCAGAGCAGCTCAGGTAGCCGATGCAGTCAGGCAGAGCTCCAGCAATGCTTCGGGAGCAGCAGCGTTACTCGGGAACAGGAAGGTGGTCAGAGATAGCCAGAAGGGAATTAGGAAAGATTTTCTGGAGGCCTGAGACCAGCTGAGACACACAAGCAGCCTCAGAGAACATGGTTTCTTGGCCCTTCCAGCTGAAGGAACAACACTTGCTCTGTGTTTGCTCACATCTTGAATGCGATAGATAGAATAAGGTCAGAAATATTGGTAACCCAGTTTCTTGGAAGGCTTATACCAGCTGACACCTCGTTTTTGCTGGTAACCAGGTTCCACCCTCAGTCATGATGCAGAAGGCAGCCTTCAGACAATATCAAGGCAATATGCTTTTTCTCGTTCACCCTGACTGAGACCGACATTTATCTTGAAAGTACCCATTGCAGTTAGTGCTCAGCAGTCTCATCTGACAGCAACAGGCCTGATGGAGGTTCAGCTACACCTCCTCAGTGCACCATTTTAGCAGGACATGCTGGAACAGGCTCAGTCCGTAGCAGTACCAGCCAATAACTCACACCAGCTCAGTGGTTCACTCAAGTAGGGGCACTGTTTTTCCAACTGTGAAGATTTTTAGGCATGAAGCATGCAGAGTTCACAGCTAGGACAGATGTAACACTGATCTGCTAAAGCCTAAGGCAGTGACACCAGGTTAACCCCAGTCAAGATGCATTTAGGTTTTCTGTGAAGGTAATACGAAGGTCACATTGCAACACACATCGTATCCTCCGTCATTGAGAGTCCCAAGAGATTGCCGTGAATGCTGCAGAGTGACTAGGGTGACTGTAGGCAAGTCGTGACAGCACTTCAGCTTGTAAGTTGAAGATGGCAGAAAAGTCTGATCCTTGAAAAAGCAAAAGTTCATTTGTGATCCAGGCTTTCAGGCCAGGTTTACGTAGCAAGCCAGTCTCAGCAAGACGAGACTGCAGCTTCTCCTTCCGTTTCTTGGCTAGACCAGGCCGTTATGTTATAACAACACAAGCAAAGTCCACTGTTGCAGACACCATCTGCTGAAGAGGTTTCATACAGTGTCAATCTCTTATCTCAGCGTAGGTTCTGCACAGGAGCTGGCTGAAGTTGGAAAGGCAAAGGAGACCCCAGCAACAGCTTTCCTGGGTACTGTCTGTGGGCAGTTACCGATTTAACTAGAATAGGACTTCAGCGAGGCAGGACAGCACATAAGCAGGCCAGTCCCTCTCATTACTCTTAAAGCTTTGGTTGAAAGTAGTATCAGGGTTTTCCTGCACCAAACTGCATGAAGCCACAGGCAACAGAAGCAGCCCTGCTCAAGAGCTAAGCCAGCCCAGCTGAGCTCAGTCTTTCTGCTTTGGATTAGGTCACTCCAGCAACACAAGCAGCAACAGCCAGGCAGGGACTGGATGTATGAGGAACCACCGCATACATCTTCCCTCCCATACCTGCACAGAGGTACGGCCACACACAGGCCAGCAGCAGCAAGGTCAGCTTCTTAAACAACCCAACAGGTACTCAAGCTTCTCTGGAAACAGCATCTTCAGACGACAGCTCAGCACCACTGCCAGACTGAGCAGCTGAAGCAGGAACATAATTCTAGAGACTGTAGAGCAAATACAGCAGATAAGAGCGCATTTCTATAGCAATACAGGTTGCACACACCAACCAGAGCAACTAACAGCAGAGCCATCTCACAGCAGAGCACAGCTACCCAGCTATGGGTGCTGAAGTGATATATACCCCACAGCTCGGCGTGGGGCTAAGCAGGATTGGGAAACCGGGGCGGGGGGGGCAAACACAAGACTGGGCAGGAACACAAGCCCTTTCCCTGGTTGGGCAGGAGCAGAACAGGTGGGACTGGGGAGAAACGAGCCCTGACGGGGGGCTGGCGACCAGCTGAGACCTCAGGCAGGTTGGTGGGGAGTACAGTCCTCCTCTGCTCCCCAGGGACCTCGTTCTCATATGACCTCCTCATGGATGCACCCTCATTTTCCCAGCCCAAAGCCTCCCCCGTGCTGGGAAGGATGCCCCCCTTCCCCCGAGATCCCACACAGATGATGGTCCTGCTCAAGGGCAGATGCTCCAGGGCTTGGGATCTGGGACCCAGAGCATCAGATCTGCATGGAGGCTGGAGAGCAGCCACTGATCTCCAGCAGCCCGCGATACCCAGAGCTTCAGACCAAGTCCCTCTCAGCTTGGAGCCAAAGCAGGATACAGCTCCAGCTCTTCAACAGTAAAAAGCTGAATTAGTAAAAGTCATGCCGCCAGCTGTGTATTTAAACAGGAATTACATAGGGCTTCTGCTGCGGTAATGCACCAGGTGCCGGCAGTGCTAGGGAGGCAGATGAGAAAGGAGGGGCAGTGGGCCGGGAACGGGGAGCCCCCATCTCCTGAGAGAGGAAAGAGAGGCTCCTGATTCTTGCCCTGCTCACATGCAGGCAAGGTACCCCAGGAGGCAGCCAGCCTGCAGCACCTTGCTCCTTTGAGCTCCCTAGCTCCTGCTGAGCTTTGACCACTGTGAACCTTAGGTCTGGGAAAGAAAAACACCGTCAGGAGCACTCACGGCGACTGACTCCCAGCATAGATGCCCTGGCCATGAACTGGGATCCTACGGCACGAGGTGCTGGCCAAACACAGACATCAAAGGTGGCGCCTGTGCCAAACTGCAGCCTCTTGGAGGAAGATGTTAGGGAAGCGATTATGAATTTGGAGCCTCCCAAAGCGTGTTGGCAGCTGGATCCTCTGGATGAATAAAACCCTGCCAAAAATTAAGATCTGTTTCTGAGAAGCTGAAACAGCAAACTTGTTTGTCTTTCCTCCTTCCCCTCCCAACCGTGCTGTTGTTTTAAACATTTACAGAGACCTTTATACTGTTTAAATAATGATTGGGGGGGGGGGTGTGTGTTTTCACTTTTTTGCCAGCTGCTCCAAGTCAGCAGCACTTCACACACAACTTCTGGTAAATCAGGTGCTGTGGTTTGAGACATTACCACCCACGCTGTCCTGGTTACCCCTGCCTCAGTTTGCCTGCCCCACAGCTGGTCTGGCAGAAAGACCCCCCCCATGACCCCCCCTAAGCCTCAGTCGTGCCCCCACCAGCTGCCAGGGAAGGGGGTTACCCAGAGACCGGCGAGCCGCAGCAGCTCCCTCCCTGCAGGCTCTGCTGCGTGTCTGTGCGGGAGGAGTGCCGGCAAGTGCAGCCCTGGTTTGCTAGATAAGGGGGTGTATGTCCAGCTCCCACCACACAGCCCCCTCTCTAGCCCCCAGCAGCACTCCCCAAGCCGCAGAGCTCGCACACCGGTGCTGGTGCACACATCTGTGCCGGGCAGCCATGGTGGGGCTTTCTCCCCGTGATGTGGCGAGGAGAGGTGGAGGAGGATGCTGCTGCCGCGGCTGAGTTCTCCCATCCCTGAGCACAAGTGCTATGGAAGATCAGCCATCTCCCGCGGCGCGCGTTCTCCCGCCCACCTCCTTCAGCAGCAGGGCTGCTCGAGATGACAGCTGAAGGGAGAAAGGAGAGCGCTTGAAATGTGCAGGGGGAGAGATGGCTGAAGAAAGACCGACCTTTATGCAACAGCAGAAGCATTAGGTCAACAGCAAAGCAGCAGTTGGTAGTTAAATCAGAAAGGTACAAGAGTCTCTCCCTTGTGGGCAGGTCTCCAAGAATTTGGGGGTTGTGTTGGGCTGATTGAGTTTTATCTGCAACCTGGCAGAGGCTGGGGATGTCGGGGGGAGAAGGAGTGAGGAAGACTGTCAAGGAGAGCTGGAGGCTTTTTGCAGGATGTTTGGACTGACGGAAAGGACAGAGAAGCGAGTACGAGACATGCTGTGGAAGCAGGATGTGGGATAGAGAAAATGTTTATACAGTCAACTGTGGGCTAATCCATGGGAGGCTTTAGACACCATAAAAGCCATCTGCAAGTGGATAGATCACATTCTGTAGGAAACTAGTGGTTTAAAACAACGCTACCCTCACTCTTTGATCTATTCTGAAGAGATCAGACTTGGGAGCCTGAAGAGAAGGGAAGGATAAGTAGATCCATAAGTTCTGCCCGCACAGGCAGGGTGGGGATGAAGGACCATTGATGGTCTCTTCCTGTACAAGCACTTGGGGCCATCAACAAAACTGACAGGAGCCAGACACAGAACAAATGAAAGGAAGCTGGTCCTTCTCACAGCACGGGCTGACCTGTGCAAGTCCTCCCCACCAGAGGGAATGGCTGCTACGGGTTCACAGGGCAACTGGGCAAGTTCATGGAAAAGAACGTTACCAAAACCTCCATTCCAGAGAAAACCCATTAGTGGAGGCACTGAACTGACATCCAGCTCTCGAAGTCTGCACCCTCAAATGGTTGGCGGCTGGTAGGGTACTGGGAGATGTATCATATGTAATGGCCCCGCTCTTGCACTGTCCACTTTGGGCACCTCTTGGAAAAACGACATTAGTCTGGAAGGCCCTTGGTCTGAGGCCCTGCAGCAGGGCTCCCTCAGGGAGATGTGACCAGGAGGTGCCCTCAACAGATCTTCTTACATTCAGCCGGAGGAAAAACTGCAGGCCTCTAACTGACCACCCTCTGTAATCTAGTGAGACCTCACTTTACCACTTTGAACTTGGTCAAATTAGGCATTCGGCCGGCTTCCCCTGCATAAGGGCAAGAAAAATGACCTAACAGGACCTGAAATAATGTGACCTTTCATCATTTAAACATGTTCTTTCCCGCTAAGCAACGAAACTAGCAGAGATGCTATTCTTAAAAGCACCTCAAAACAATTATCTCCTTCCTCTAGTACAAACGAGGGGAAGCAAGAGGTGAGCCAGAGATACGGCATTTGCAGTTCTCCATTTTCAGTCTTCAGTAGGAAGAAATGTTGACAATTTGTATTGTGCTCTGACACAACCACTTGACCTCAGTGCAGCTTATGCTAATTACTTGCAAGAATATGCTTGTTTGCCCCGTGCGTGCCTAGCATATTTCTTGTATCTAAGCTTGATAGATGAAATATTGCTTGTATGACAGTGCAGATCGGTTTGACTGAATCAACGGCTGGTTGGCCGAGTAATCCAGGCAAACAGAAATACTGTTTGTGATAAACGAGGACCTGAGAAGTTCCTCATTAATATTGCCTAGCTATTTTTATACCAACTCACTCCCTTTCTGCTTACCATGCCTTTAATCTCTCAAGCTGACACAGAAAATAGAGAGGATCCATCTCTTTGCCCAAAGCAAGGTCAACTCTCTGTTCCTGGTAATTTTTTATCTAGCTTGGCCTTAAAGACCTTCTGTGATGGAAATCTTACTCCTGGTTTCACTAGCCTTACAGCATTAAGTTTTTCCTACCATCTTTGAGTGTGTTTGTGTAGCTGTACACATCTTCCATCTCTGGGTATACTCTGAGGATATATATTTTAATTAAACATATTCATCCATGAAGAAGCTGGATTCCTACTGCTGTTGTTCAACAAGTGCATATGTCTGGCCCCAGGATTTATCCATGCATGCACTGCAATCGGAACAATTTGTTGTGTGCGCTCTGTTCTGATCAGCTCCTCCAAGGAACGAAGCTGTGAATGCAATCTGGCTAGCTTCGACAAGATGGTCACTTTGCCTAGCTGGGACATCAGACCTGACGCGATCCAGTCAGTGGCTGAAGTTGCCATTAATTCTGCTGTTCAGCACCATTGGGAGGAGAAAAGGGAACTTTTTCTGTTCTCCACCTGCAGGAATCCATACCGTAGCCCTGCCTGCAGATACCACCATGTTCCCAGAAAAGCCATCCCTTCGTTGCACAGATATTCTGTAAAGATAAAGGTCTTGTTTTTCAGTGTACAAGGTTCAGCCTTTAGACAGGCCCCAGTTACAGCAGACCATTTCTGAGCCTGCTAAAATTCGACGTAAGCACACAGGACATGCTGAGGAGCAACGGGTTTAAGCGTGTATTTAACATTAAATGGAGGCTTAAGAGCTTTGCTGCTGGGAGAAGGGAAGGACATTTTGTCTGCAGTGTGCCTTGTCCTGTGTGGGAAGATGTTTCTTGTCTGCTACTGAGCTCCGAAGAGCCTTTCTGGTATTTCTTGGGACTGATTTGAAGCGGCAGACACCAGGATTTGGGACCTCGTGGCAGGCTTTTTTTAACACTACAGATCTTTTCTCTCAGAAGTCTGGCACCTGGAGTACCAGCAAGCAATCTCCAGCCGTACCCCAGGGGACTGTTCTTTGTGCACTGCTGTGCACACAGCATATGTAACAGAGACAAGCATCAATCCAGCTACCCCCTGCACCTCGGCGTCTCCTCGCGCTTCGTACGCTCAAGCCATGCAGGGGGCTGGTGCCTGCCAGACGCATTTAGCAATGGGGGACTCGCTTTTTAATGTGTTCAAATACCCTGGTTGCTTCCCCCGGCCATATGTCGAAGATGATAACCACAGTGGGGCGTCTCTGAATGAACGGATGCTTTGTTTCTCCAGGCTTTGTGGAACCCTGTCTGCAGGGTGGGACCAGGACCCGCAGAGGGGGAAATCGAGAGGAAATCAAATTGCTGTCAGTAAGCATGGAGAGTTTCTCCCTGGAGGGACTTACAGGCAGCCAAGGGGGGAAAAGGGTGGGAAACTGGGAGGAGACCTTGTCCTTCAATTTAAGCGTGGGATCAAAGCCCAGCTAAAGTTGGAGAGGTTCTGTCATTGATTTCTGTTTGTCCTTCTGCCTTTCGCTTCTCTGTCACATATTCCGCCTATTCTCCTGTCATCTGCTCTAGGGATAACCAAATACCCTCAGACTTCTTTGTAGAGGGTAATGCTGTGGCTTTGCTGGACAGATACTGAAGCGCCTTGAGAAAGCAGAAAGATGGGGGCTTAATGTAGCATATGATTTGCTGCAGGAAGTAATCCCCTCCAGATCCTCTGTCGGGAAGTTGAGAGCAGCCCCAGAACATTCACACGTAGAAGATCTCCATGCCCTTTTAATAGCTTTCCTTACTTGCTCAACACAAACAGAAATCCTTTCAAAGACTGGAGCAAGAAAATACTGTAACTGATGGAGATTGGTCACAGGAAATGTGTCAAAATTATGTCCAAATTGCCCTTGGGAGCAGCATCGCAACTGCCTGAGGAAGAAGAATATGGTCAACCAGAACTGTTCAAACCAGACTGTAACTCCCTTCGCACCCGTAGGAAGGTTCACAGATTCTTCAGAAAAGCCACCATGTTCTGCTGACCTCTGGGAGGCTTTGCCTTGAACTGCAGCTCCCGGCTGAAGTTTGCACGTCGAAGATGTGTGTGACATGGACGCCCTCTAAAGGGGAGAGCTGAGAAAACTTGAAGTTGCAGAGATTTGAGAGAGCATGGGCATGGATGAGGTGACGACCATCTCCCTTCATCCAGAGTCTTTGTTCTGCCTCTAAAATATGCTTAGAAACATTATCTATGCACTGCAACCATGAATAATTACAGCCAACCTACTGTGCGCTTAGCTCGTGCTATTCTCCTGAGCTTTTAATTGTTGAGTCAGTTCATTACTTGGTACCTTGCAGAGTTCATCCATTTATAGGCACAAGTAGACAGTTACTCTATGGTCTGAGCAGCTTCCACCCGAAAATCAAGATGGTGGCAAAGCCCTCAGCACATCTGGGTCTACACCTTCTCTCCTTCCAGGACCTGAACTCTGCACAAGGGGGGATTTTAGTTGTTTTGTTTTATTTTAAAAACCTTATGTCCCTTAGGACTTAAAGGACTAATTCTAGTTGCAGGGCTTTATGTATTTGCTTATTCGGAAAGCTAAAAGTAATCAGGCAGACTGCCAGCCACATTTTCACAGAGCAAAGGCCGCTGCAATGAAGGCTGCGTTAATTACTGCCATTCTGTACCATCGTCTGACTTCCCACCAGGCCAAACACCCGTGCAACAGGCTCCTGCGGGGCAGGAAGGCGCTGGAGCTCTCATATCCTCATGCCAGAGCATGGGACTCGCTGCAGGCTGCTTCACCCAGGCTCCTGCCCAACCTGCCAGGGCAGCCTGCGGGGCTTTCTGCCGCTAGCGGAGGGCACAGAGGGCTGGGGAAGACCTCATAGTCAGCCACTTATGTTGGAAGGGCTTATTTTTAACAGCACATTGGCATCTCTTTACAGTCGTCTTGCACCACTGTAAAAAAAACAGAAGTGCCTCTTGCAGTCTGTTGACTTTTTAAGAGAGACTTAAGAAACAACATGGGCCATTCTGGAGAGCAAAGGACTCACGAGTCAGGTTAAATCTATGCTCTGGGAAAAAAAAAACCTATCAGGTTCTAAAATAGGAACAAGGCCAGGAGGATCCAGGCACTAAAAATAAACATGAAGTCACACTGCCTTTCCCTGGGAACTTTGCCTTGCCCAGAGAGGGGCCTCCCGGAGCACAGGGGCGGGCAGCAGCGCGGAGCCGTCTCCCTGACGTCGGAGGGAATCCAGGAGCAGAGAGACACGGAGCTCCTTGGCAGCGCTTCCCTCCAGCTCAGGGGACTCCGCTCTTTAGGATACCACGAGGTGTTGTTTTCACAGGCTCAGCCAGGTCAGACACAGATGAGTTGGCCATGCCGCACAAGGCCAGCGTAGGACGCTGACTCTTGCTATCGCTGTGGGGAACGGGGCAACTTTCCACAAGCACGTCTTCGATTCGAACACCGCAAGGGAGCGTGGATCCCCCACTTCTCAGACGTTTCAGGGGTGACACTGCTTACACACAGGGCTTTCATCTGTACTCAGGCTTCTCCGCTTTCAGACGCAGGTTTGCCTGCTTTCCATTTCCAGTCACTGGAGCTTTTCACCGCAAGGGTGGGTAAAGCTTTGGGGCAAGAAAGTGGGTATTAGCTATTCCTATTTTTCCTCCCCCTGGTTCTGTTTGCACTTTGTTATTGTTCATAAGCTAAACAGGATCCTATAGATTTCATGGCAGTTTTTAACAACAAAGGACAATCATAGTACATACTGCAAGCATCACATATTCAAAGTACGGCACATACATTTCCTAATTAATCTCTGACTAATCCCCAGTCTCCAGCTAATTAGTCTTTTTGAAGTGTGCCCCTTCTTACATGAGCTAATGCTTGTTCAGCCTTTTGAAGCATTTAGCCTGCTAAGTGCAATCACGCGCGTCTCCCTAGTAAACAGGTCACATGAAGAATGAATAAAGGCAATTAATGAGCTGCATGACGGTGCAAAAGCCCCGCGTGCGGAGCCCACGGGCCCGTACCGCCGAGGCTGACCCCATCCAGCTCCGTGGCTTCCCTGCACCGGCTGCTGAGCCCTCTGCAAGTGCCAGGCCTCACCCTAAATCACACACACTTATTTCTTGTGTCTTTCGCTTATTCGGCATCCCCACCCAGCAGACGCGGGGTGGAGCGAAGGAGCCGCTCACAGCTCCTGGCGGAGGGGCCCTGTTCCCCGGGCACCGCTCTCTCGGCCCAGGCCCGCCCCCACGCCGAGGGCTCGGTGCCGCGGGGCAGGGCCGGCGGTGGAGGCCGCGGCCCGCTGGGGGGGGCGGGACTACACTTCCCATGAGACCCCGCGCCTCTCGCGAGACTTGGCGGGCGCGCAGCCCGCCCTCCTCCCTCTCCGCCGGCGTTGCGGCTCGACATGGCGGCTGGGCCGCAGGGGGTGAGTGGGGTGCGCCGCCATCGCCAGCCATCCGCGGGCACGGCGGCCCCGAGGGGCGCGGGGACGGCGGGAGGGGGAGCGGGGCACTCTTGCGCGCCACCGCGCTGTCTGTAGGGGAGCGGCGAGGCCTCGATGTCTGCCCGCGGGGACGTCATGGTGCCCCCCCCCCCCCGCCACGGTGGGTGGAGGGAGGCAAGGCCGGGCTGCTGCTCGCCGCCGGGACGGGGCTCCGGCCCTCCCCGGGCGGGGGGTGCTCCTGGCAGCACGGCCTGGCCCGGGCGGTGCTCGGCTCGCAGCTTTTGACTACGCTTGTACTGATTCTTCCCCAGCAGCGCCTGTGGGAGAGCGTTTAACACAGCAGCTGCACGGCTCGGCCTGAGCGTTGCCGTCAGTACAGTACCGGGGCTTGTCTTTGCGCACCCCGAGGGAGCGAGGTTTAGCGGGCCGGGCCAGCATCACCCGTCGCGCTTGACCGAGTACCCACGCAGAAGGAGGTCAGTGGGGCGAGTCGTACCCACCAGGTGTCGTTGCTGCCCGGGCGAGGAGCGCGCGAACCACGGAGTCAAGGACAGGCTTGAGTGTTTGGGGCGGCCCTGCGTGGCCCAGGTTTGGCTGCTCTGGAGGCTGAGCTAGTGATGATAAAGTTATCCCTGTCTGAAATTAATCTTTCCTCTGTGGAAGCATGACTCTGAGGCTCAGCATTAAAGACACAAAGGTAAAAGAATGGTAAAAGAACGGTCCGTTACATGAACTAACTCTCTGTTCCTCTTTCAGAGCATGGCATGGCGTCAAGCAAGGGTAAAACGCTCACCTACCTGGGAAGCTGGTTCCTTCGCTGGACTGACAGTAAACCTGCACCAGCTGCACGATGGTGAGAAACATCAGCATCTCTCTTGTCAGAGTCTAGTTTTGTTGCTGGGCTATGGGAGTAAGATTCATTCTGCTGTGTCAGATGATATCCTTCTGTGTCTCTGGGGCTACTGGGAGGAGATATGAAAGCCCAGTGGCTTGATTAATATAATTTAGCCAATCAAGCCGGTAGCTTTGTTGCAGCTGCCACCTGAGTGTGCAGCTGTTTGCTGCCATGGAGCACAAGTTGAAAGGCAGCACAGAGTGAATGGGAATTTTACTGTTGTTGGTGCCCAGTAGAGCACCTGCTTGTCAGTGTGGTCAAAGATGAGCAGGAGTAGAAGGGATTAGAAGTAGGAGGGATTGGATGACAGCCCGTTACGGAGACACTTGACACAGCTCATCTCATAACTGTATTTGTCACAGAAATAGACCTAGTGAAAGAATAATTGGTCGGTGTGCCTACCTGGAGGTGCACTGGGGCAGTTTCAAACTTGCGTCAGGTTGCTGGAGTGGGGAGGTGCAGTTCACGTACACCAAAGAAAGGACACGCCCTGAAGAATCCTTCCCTAGAAGGACATGTCTGTCTTACATCTGCTTAAATGCATTTCTCAAGGTAAACCTGTAGACAATTTACATCCCAGATGAGTGGATTATTCTTGTGTGGAAGGAGGGAGTTGTATTAAGATGTTTCTGTGTGATGGTGAGGAGGATGTCTGCTTGAAACAGCTACAAAGGGTCTAAACCACCAAAGTCTCAGAGCTGGTGTTTTTTTTTCCTAAGCAAGGATTTAAATAGCATCCATCTCCCAAAGTTTCTTGTCTCTGAGCGAGACAACTCACTGGCAAACATGCTCCTTTGTCTCCTTCTCTGCTAAGTTTGCGAGACAAAAATTGCTTCTGTCTGAATGGAAAACTTCCTCTTTAATTCTTGCTCTGTGACCCAGCGCTGGTTTTTGTCAGCAGGGGCGCAGAAGAAATGAGTGGACAGACTATTTAAAGTGTGGTTGCTAACGGTGTTCCATGCAACTTGTATTTAGGAGGAAATCGTCCTGCAGAGTTCTGGGGTTGTACCATCTCCCAAAGACAGCTTTGGCAAGAGGGCAGCTGCTAAGTTGGGCTTCAAGCTGGTAAGAGAATGCTTCAGTATTGCATGCTGCTTGTTTTCAATTTTTTAATTATTACGTCAGATCTGTAGGCAGCATGACTCATCTGCGAGCAGAATACCTAGTCTTTGAACGCTTACCAGAAAAAATACTAGTCATCAGGAAGAACACTGGTCATCAGCATGTTGGCATCTGGGTGTCTTTACTGTATGTAATTTTGTAGAACTTGAGGAGTTTATATAGCCAAGGGCAGGAGAAAAGCTGAGCCTGTGATGTGCTGTTATCCCTGTCTGACTACTCGGCTGTGAGGGAGAAACAACTGTCCACTGAGGCTTATGTATTTCCCCTTATCGGGTCCCCTACCCCTTGCAAGGACTCAGATGACATGAGTGGCACCAGTAAGGCAAAAGCAGCGTCTGTCCCCTTTCCTCCTGTCCTTGCGACGCGCAGCTGCAGCCCAAGCACCATCCCGTACGCGCAGGCTGTTCAGCAGCCCGCTCTCCGAAGCCCAGATAGGGCAAGGCTCAGTGCAGGGACTGTAAGCACTGCTTGCTGTTGTCATAGCATGGTTTAGATCTGTGAAGAGCTTTTAAGTTGCTTGTCCAAACAGTGAGGCAGAGCAGCAGGTTGAAGGGCAGATAAGAAATGCATTTTTATCTCATGTCGTGCACAGTCACTGAATACACATGCTGTAACAGCACTTTGTCTCCAGGTAGCTATCAGCTGCATACTGCTAAATAATTTCACGCTTTATTTAACAGAATTTGTGTTTGTTTGCAGAAGATCAATACCATTCACTGACAGGCTGAACCGGCAAACTTGACGACAGTGGACTTCCTTAAGAAATCAAGGTTGGTATGCAAAGGGAAGGAGTGGTGCTACCAACCAGCTGTCAGGCTGGTTGCTCTGTCAATACAGCTGTGTTCCGAGTAGGACCGGTCACTGGGAGGAGCACGTGGGGGCTTTTGGCTTCCAAGGAGTAAGGGGAAAACACGAAGAGGCAGCCTGGTGATAAATAGGAAAAGCAAAAGCTACTCAGTGCTTTGAGAATAGAGAGGGGCAGGAATTGTTTCAGAACAAACTCGTTTAGGAAAGCTGTTACAGCATTGCTTTGTGGTGTCTCCCAACTCTAGAAGGAGCAGAAGGAAGATTGTTCTGGAGTGGGTCTTGCAGATGGCCCCTCACACGTCATTCAGAACGGTGTAAAATGGCCGCCTGTGCGAAACTGCAGGCTCCTCCTCGCTGCTCAGTGGTTGCTGCAACCGCATCACGGGTAAGTTCCCAATAAAGCCAAAGAGGATTTGGGTACTAGTGCCATTGGCTTGGGGGGAGCAAGTTTTTGTCTCCTGAGACCTGTACTCTAGATTAAAATAGTGCAAATTAGGAACTTTTCAGCTGACAGTTGCTTTGCTCTGACACTGTCTTTTTTTCCGCTAGGACCTGATCTACAGCTGACTGGAGGAAAAAGTGGTTCCCTGCTGTCTTCTGTTCCAGAATAAAATAAGGAAAAATCTTGGGAGTTGAAGTTGGTTTTGAGTGTGTTTAACTCCAGGGCTAGGCTACACCTTGGCTAGAAAACCTCCCTTTTTGAAATGGGAAAGGAGGGTGCGTGTGGTAGTTCCTCATGTGCGGCAACAGCTCCGCCCATGAGCTGGATGGGATTCCTGGCAGGATGCTGCACCGTGGCAGCAGTCAGGTTTAAAACCTGTTCTTTTTGCCCTGTGCGTCAAAGTGCCGCTGATTGCCACGTTCAAAGTCACCTGCATGGGCTGTGCTGAGGCTTGGCCAGAGCTGGTTCGAGGAGGTTTTGGTGCTGTCTTGGTCAGGTGATGTGAGGATCAGGCTCGTTCTTGTCATGAAAGAGGTTTTGCTGAGTGCTTGTGAATAAAAGAACAGGCCTAACAGGCTGCCTTGGTACCATTGTGTGGTGGCTCTGATGCAAAAAAAGGTTAATTTGAGACCTGGGAACACAAGATGGGCTCCAAGCTAGAGATTACATCTGAGACAGGCTTATAGACTGATCTTTCGTAATGCTCTTTTGAACTGGCTGAAAGAGCCTGCCGTGAGCTTGAGGGGTTCTGGGGTTCCCTGCCTCATGGCCAGGCTGTCTCTTGCCATCTCTGCAGTAAACCGCCGTACAGCAAATAGCATCCCAAGAAAAAGGCTGTGCTCAGAGCTGCTCCCAGAGATCCGGCACGGCCGCTGGCCCCGGGCACCAGGCCTCCCTGCCAGCCCAGCTCTCCACCCCGCTCCCATCCCGTCCCTGCCTCGGGCCGTTCCCCAGTCAAAGGCTCGCTCCACCACATGCTGCAGCTCCTCTGCTGCGGGAGGAAGGGGGTCTTGCCCCCACCCCATTTGCCAAAACAACAGAAACAGGCATAAAGGAAAACAATCATTCAACATTTATGTAATTACGCAAAGTGGAAGAGTGTCTCATTACACCGTATCAACCCTCCGGCCACCCCCAGCTGGAGTAGCCTCCCCAGCGGGTCTTCCTTACCAGCGCTGGCTTACACGGGGTGCCTGAAGGGTTCAAGACCTTCAGCCCCCTCGGGTTTTTTTTTGGGAGGAAAAAAAAGAGCGTGACGATCGCTTAGACTCACCCAAGGAGGTAGCAGGTTCCCTAACCCACCTGGCGTGGGGCTGCCTTGGAGGACACCACGTGGTCCCTGTGCAAGAAAAACCCAACAAACCCGCTACCTGCGGGGCTGTAGGGCAGCTCTCGCCGCCGGGGTGCCCAAAGGCCCGCCGCGTTTCTGGTGTCCCAGCCGAGCTGCAGTCACCCTACCCTCAGCTGATGGCTTTTAAGACCCTTCCTTGTTTGAAAACACCATGGCCTGGAGAAGGGGAAAGTGACGGCACGCTGTGCGTCTCGCAGGAGAGGGGAGCCAAGCCGCTGGCCTTCCCGCTGATGGCGGAGGCAAACGGATCCTTCTGGGGAGTGGCACACATCAACCCAGAGCTGGCTGGAGTTCGGGCTTTCTGCTCTCTGGAGGGAGGTGTTCTCCAAGCACACCACCTGCCTGTTGGCTGGACGATCCAGCCTCCAGTCCAAGGATTCATCGTGCCTGTTGCGGTCACACCATGGTGATGAGCATTTGAGCTGGGGCGTGACGGCAAGGTGAAGGGCATCTTCCAGCTGCACGTACACATCTCCAGCATCCTCTTCCAGCATCGCCCTGCCCCTCCAGCGCTTCCCAGCCATGTTCGTGGGGCTGGGAGGTCACAGCCACATGCTGTGGTGCTTTTTGGTGCCCCAAATCACATTGAACCATGAAACAAGTTGCCAGAGATCCCTGAGGAAATGCAGCGTTTCCCTACACCAGCTTCAGCTTGCCCCTTACCACCACCACCGCTGCGGTGCGGAGGCTCTGCTCCTTGGGCTGGCCGGCCAGCTGGGGAGAGCCCTCGGGAGGGAGAACGTGGCCTTCGGGAAAGAGAAGAGCCACAGGAGTCCTTGGACTTGCCCCCGTGGACCACCGCCCGGCCTCACCGCTGGTAGAGGGTCATGATCCCTGCTCGGTGCAGGCTCCTCCACAGCGCTGCCTCCAGCATCATGTCGTGGTTGGCATAAAACACCAGTGGTTTCTTCTCCAGCTCGTAGTAGTGGTCCGAGAACTGCTCGTAGTTGGCGGTGATGAACCCGTAGGCACTGACCTGCGGCAAGGGAGGTGGGACAGACGGGCGAGGATGGGGTTAGGGCTCAGCCTAAGGTGCTCCATGCGCCACCACCCCTCCGGGGCCAGGGGGTGGCACACGCAGGACAGCCACCAGGACGTGCTGGTCCCCACCAGGAGTCTTACAGCAGCTGGTCACAAGCCCCCAGCAGCCAAAGCGGGGTCCCCAGGGGGAAGGTGGCCCCGCGGCCTCTTACCTGGTCGCAGGTGTGGAGCGCGGTGAGGAGCATGAGGGCGCCGGTGCTGGGCATGTAGAGCGAGCCGTACTGCGTGTTCAGGAGCTCCGACCGCAGGAACCTGCCGGCGGATGCAGCGCGTCGGGGGGGCTCTCAGCCGGCACGGCACCGCGGCCCCAGCACCAGACCCAGCAGCACCCGGCGCCTGTCCAGCCCCCACCACGCGCTCGGTGATGCCGGTGCCCAGTAAGGCAGGAGCACCAAGCGAAATGCAGCGCTTGTGTGGATTCTCTGATGGCTGCTACTAAGGTTCAGCTCGTTCGCTGCAAGTTGCTGAAAGGCACCTCCCTGCTGTTCGAACTCACCCCAGCCCAGGCGCCTGCTTTCACGAAAGGCTGGAAAAGACAATCCCTTTGGGCCCTACCTCTGCTCCTGTTAGACTAGGACAAAATTTAATTTATTTTGGGAAATGGGAGGCGAGGTGAGCACGGGGAGGCTGTGGGAGCCTCCCGGCCAGCAGGGGATGTGAGCTGTGCTGCAGTGAATGGGAGCGGCAGGGGACAAATCTCTGCTTTGTCTGCAGAGAGCAGGACAGAGGTGGTTCCAGTGCCTGGGGAGGACTGGGACTGCGTTTTGCTGCTGGACAGCCACCGGTCTGTACTGGAGAGAGCAGTGGTGGCAGGCAGGCGGTCTGAGCCCAGCCCGGAGCAGAGCCGGGCAGCAGCCGCGGTCCTCCTCATCCTCACCTCGCTGTCAGGTACTGCAAGAAATCAGGGTGCAGCAGCTTGAACTTCTCTGCAGATGCCTCCGGTCCAAAATACTTCTGCGGCCTGCAGCGGGGCGGGGAGAAGGGCAGGATTCGTGTCACGGGAGTCGTGGGGCTACTTGGGGTTTGCCCCACCAGGGACAGGTGCGGGCTGAGGGCAGGCAAGTCATGCTCCCTCCGGGGCATCACTGAAGGTGCTGGGGGCTCTTGGGGGGGTACTCACTCATCCCCCTTGTCCGAGCCCTCGGGGACCGGCCTGCCCTGGATGGCTGACTTCAGCATCACGTAGTCACGGATGTCCGAGGGGATGAAGATGTACCTCAGGTCCTGCAGCGGGGACACAGACGTGGCGCCTGGGGGGGCTTTGCGGTACTGCCCATGCCAGCGGGGCGAGGGCTGAGGGCTCCTGAGACGGGGAGAAGGTTTGGGGGGCAAGCCCAGCCTCAGGGGACAATTTGGGGTCACCTCCCCAACAAGCCGTTGAGTTCTCACCTTGGCCTGTGGTATCTGGGTGAAGCCGTACTCCTCGTAGGCGATGAGGGAGTTCTTCATGGTGTTCACCGTGAAGCCGTAGAAGGAGATCTTGGTCCCAACGTCCTCCTCGAAGCCTTTGATCACAGCACCATTGAGCCTGCAGGAGAAGGGCAGGACGCGTGTCCAGGGCCAGCCACTCCCCAGCACCCGTGGCCCCATCCTGCCCAGGACCTGTCCTCACCTGAAGACCAGGTCGTGAGCATCGATCGCCTTGCCCTGCCGCGAGCCGTTGAGGATGCCGCCGTTGCCCACCACGGCGCAGCGGACGCAGCCCCCCGGGAAGGCGTCCCTGTCGAAGAGGCGCCTGTTGGCGGAGGCGTTGAGGAGCCGGAGGGTGCTGCCCACCGCTGGAACGGAGCAGGATGGGGCCGGTCAGCGGGGAAAAGGTGTGCGTCAGCCCGCGTGAGCACGAGTGTGCAACAGCATGCACGGACAAGCTCGTGCAAGATCACACCCAGGAGCAGCACACAAGAAAGCTCACGCCATCCACATGCAGGAGAAGGGTCTACAAGTGGGATGGGGGGACACCAGCCAGACCCTCTTCTCCCAGGTTGGGCATCGGCCCCCTCGCAGCCCCCCACGTACCTAAGCCCACTCCAAACCGCGGCCCGAGGCCGTGCAAGGCACGGGGACACATCTGGACATCTCCAGCCCCAGCCCTGCGGACGCTGCTGCCTGCGCTGGCCACGTCTCCTCCTGACAATGTCCCCTTGCAACTGCCACCGGTTCACCCCCCCACTGTCCCCAGCACTTCCCAGCCCAGCGATTGAAGCCAGCGGCTGCCGGGGAGAGCAGAGAGTGGGTTTGGGGTAGGAAGGGAAACAATCTCCATCCACAACAATGGAGCGGGTTGTCCGAGCTCCTCCGGCCCCAGTTAATAATCATGCACACACTGGAGCTTTTATTCGGGGAAAATGTCACAAGATGCAGCAAGCGGCGTTTGCAAAGCTGTCCCCGCCGCCCCGCGCCCCGGGAGGCGGAGTGGGGAGAAATCAAGGTCCCCGGCTCCTCTGCAGGGCTTCTCTGCCTGCCCCACCTCTTCAGTCCCTTCTGCTGGGCTCCCCGGGCCGCTCGAGCTGCCCCGCACCCTCCCATCGCCCCCTCGCCCCATCTGCTGCCACCCCCATGCCGCCTGGGTCCGTACCTGCGCGGGACAAGCCTTGCCAGCCGTAGGGGACGTGTCGTGTCTTCAGCCTGTCCCAGGTCTCTTGGGTGAAGTGCTGGTCCCACATCAGCATGGGGGTGTTGAAGCGGAAGATCTCTCCAAACTTGGGGTCTGCCTTTGCTCTGGCCATCACTGAGCGGGGGCACGTGCTGGGCTGGCGGGGAGGAAGACCTCGGTTCAGCCTCCAGCCTGGGTCTACCTTCCATCCAACATCTCCACCCCTCAGCAGGCACCGAGGAGGGGACAAACCCAGGGACAGAAATGCTCCTTGTCCATCACATGTTCTGCTGGGTCACCCAGGCAGGGCACTGCCTCGTGCCTCAGTTTCCCCAGCTGCAAAACACCCTTTGGTACCCAGCTCAGCGGGGCTGGGAGGGCCGGGGCTTACAGAGTCACCCGAGGGCACGAGCCCTGTCAAAGTCTCAGCATCTTCTAGCGTGGGCACCTCGCTAAAGGCCTTTGCTGCAGGAGAACAGCCCAGCACCCAGGACCGGTCCCTCCCAGCGCCTGGGTCCATCCTCACGAGTCACCAGCCCAGGCTGGTGGCCCAGGCGTCACAGGGCTGGAGGGAGCAGGTGACGCTGGCTCCAAGCTCCACATTGGGGAATTGCTCCGGGAGGTGCTGCAACCGCACCAGGGAGGCTCAGGGAGACCCGCGTCCAGGGGCGGAGGAGGCTGCTCCTCCACACACACAAAACCCCTTCCAGCGGCTGCTGCTCCTCCTCAGCTTCCCCCCACAGACGTTCAACCACCAAAACCCAGCAGGGGGGGGCTCTGGGGACACTAACTGTACCGTGCTACAGATTACCTGCTCTCTGCCGGGCTTGGGCTCCTCCAGCTCGGCGGAAGGCTTGGAGGACTTCTCGCTGGAAGGGGGGGAAATGTACAGCGGAGTTAAAAATCCGTCTCTTGGGCAGCGGGGAACCCCACTGTGGGCAGGGTGTCCCAGCTCAGGCCCCTGCGCACGCCTTCCCCCCTTACCTCTCTAAGCCGCCTTCAAGGGCCCACCTGCGGCTGCTGGCTCGGCGCGACGTCCCCGGCGGAGCCAGGACCAGCGGCTCCGGCTGCAGCAGGCTGGGAGGAGAAGCCGGTGGGGGCTCAGCCAGGGAGGCGACCCTGAGCCGCCGCACCCCGACACCCCCCCACCTGCGAGAGCCGCGGGGCAGGACCACGTCACCTCCACTCGGCTCCCCTCCACCGCTGCCCGTGCCCACCCACCCCCGTCTGCGCGCGTTTCTGCACGCGGAGAGCCACGGATTTGCAAAATACTGGGTTTATGCAGAAAGCAGCCGCCGTCCCCTGGTGGGTCCCAACTCCAGGACCCCCACGTACCAAAAACCGCACCCAGCCCAGCCTGCAGCCTTGGGGGGACCCTGCCGAGGCCTCCCCGGCTCTTCCCACCATCCCACCCTTCCCCAGCCCGAGGGGGACAGGGCTGGGAGAAGCTGGGCAGGCCGGCAGGACAGATTTAGTTGCTATACTGGAGAAGCAATCGGCAACTGGGATCTGGAGGCTCTCGGGGTGTGCGGAACCCCCCTCTGCCACGGGGCCTGCCCTGGTCCTTCATTTAGCGCTGGGGGACAGAGGCAGAGGGCTTCCCACCCTGAGCACCTCGGGGTGCCCCGAGCCCCGCGGGGCCAGGCAGAGCAGACCCGGCCTCCCGGGGGGGTGCGGGGCTGGGGGCCGGGGGCGGGCAGGGTCGCAGCCTGGCAAGCAGGAGGTGGGAGCCCACCGGAGGGGAACAGGCTCCCATTCATCCCCGCACAGAAGGGCCCTTCAGAGCCCCCCGGCGCCGCCTCCAGCCCAGCCGGCAGGTGCTCAGGCCAGAAGGGGGGTACTGTGGAGGAGACAAGGGCCCCCTTGTTACGGGATCTCTGCTTGGGAGCCCGGGGACAGGTAGGGGCAGGTGGGGAGCGGAGCTCTGCCTCCCCCCCGGCCCCCGCCGGCGCGACGCTGCCCGGCGCAGCGGGCGCTGGGTTTCCGTCCCCAACACGGCCCCTGTCGACACCAGCAGCGCGCGCAGCCCTGCCCGGGAGCGGATCCAGACCCGTTTGCCACCCAAACCCCGCTCCGTGCCACCCCGGGGGTACGGCATGACACGGGGGGACAGCCCAGCGCCTTGCCTGGGCGCTGGAGCATCTCCCCAGGCGTGGACGGGGAGTCAGGGCCAAGGGGGCTTTAGTCCCAGCTCCCTCCTTGCACCATCCCAGCACCACCAGCTCTGGGCAGGGGATGCCAGGGGCGCAGGCGTCCCCGCTGCGTGGGGGGCTGAGCACTGCCAGCGGAGCAGGGCAGCTTTCCAAATCAAGCCAGTGCGTCTTGCCTCGGTGTCCCATAAAAAGGCAGCTCCCCAGCAAGAGCTGCTGCCCTGCAGAGCCCCCACCATTCAACACACACGCTCCAGCCCAGGGACAAGGTCCCGGGCTCAGCCCTGCCCCGGGGCCGCATCCTGCTCTCCAAACACGTGCCAAGAGCCGTCCTGCTGCGTACAGCACAGGAGCGCTGGCACCGGGGCTGGCCCCAGAGCCCGCAGAGGCGTCGGGCACGGCGCTGCCCCCACCTCCCCTTGCAGCCACCAGCTCATCCCTGAGGCTCATCCCGGCAGCACCCGAGCTGGCAGAGAGGAGGGAGGGCAAGTCCCCAGGAGGGTCCACCAAGGTGGGACTGAGCCATCCCGGGGAGATGCCGGAGCTGCAGCTTTCTGCAGGGCCTTTCTGGTGTTATCACTGCGAGCATCTAAATAAACCCAGCCCGACCAAACTTGCCTGTTCCCTCGGCTCGCGGACGGGAGCGGAGCTGCCCTGGCAGGGTCTGCGCGCAGCGGGGCACCGGCTGGGAAAGGCCATCCAAAGGCTGCACGAGCCCTTGCGGTTACGCTGGAGGCTGCTCTTTCAGCCCATCTCTGCCGGGGACAGGCAGCGCACGCCGGCCGGAGCAGAGCTCGCCCATGCAAGAGTCCCGCAGCAGCTACAAGGAGAGCTCTGCGCTGAGTCAGCGTAGCTGCAACGAAGGGAGCTCAGCCTCAGCGAGCCGCCCCAGCCCTGCTCGCCTCCTCCGTCTCACGACGCGGGAGATCCCACGTGCCTCGCGAGCAGGAGCTTATCGACGTTACCAGCACCTGAACGACGGACCAGGGCCCGAAGAAACCTCCCTGCTCCAAGCCCAGAGCCAGAACCAGCTCCTGCAAAGCACCGAGCTGCCCAGAGCCGCACCCCCCCCTGCACCCAAAGCCCCTGGTTTGGCCACCCACCCTTTTCTGGCTGCACAGCCACCACCAAGCCCCAAAAGCCGTTACCCCCACACACCATGCCCCAGCTCGTGCTGCCCGGGAGCCACACACAAAGAGCCTCTCCCGGCCCCGTCGGGCTCACGAGCCCCAGCTGCGCATCCCTGCCCAGCCAGCCCCTCCCCAGCCCCCCAAGCTCTTCCTTGGTACAGACCCTTCCCTTCCCCTCTCCTTCCCCTTCCCTGGCTCATCCCAGGACAAGGCAAAGACCCGAGCACCGGCAGCGGGAGGGTGCTGTGCTACTTTCCGAACTGGCGGGGATGCTGCGGGAGCACCCGGGGGGCTCAGGCTGGCTGGAGCGGGGTGGGCACAGGCAGCCCGGCAGGTTGGCTCCTGCTGGCGTTCGATGGGAGCTGGGACCACCTCCACCCCTGGCCAGACACGGTGCGTGGCACTTGCTCATCGCTTCTTCCAGGACCTGATAAATGCAATCCCTGTGTCAGCACCTCCCTGCACTCGCATCCCAGCTGTGGGTGCCGGAGCCATCTCCCCAGCGTCGTGGCAGCCGTCCTGGCTGTGGCCACTGCCCAAACCCTGCTGGGCCCCCCCACCAGACGGAAGCTCAGCGGCGCGTTGGGGAGCCAAACGCTTTGACGTCACCCGCCAGGATGTGGCGAAGCACCTCGTGATGCATGGTTGACTCAGAAGATGACAACCCTCCCCAGGACCGGCCGATGCACAATGGGGCTCCGGGGAAGGAGCGGCCCGTGGCTGCCCCGGCACCGGCCAAGGCAGTGGAGCCAGCCAAGCCTGCGTACCGCCGTGGCATTCACAAATATGACGTCTCTGGTCCACGGCCACCCCCTGTTTCCAGACGATAACACCTTGTATGAGCGTTGTGAGCACATACTCCGGCCTTATCTTCGGCAAACACTCCCAGGGCCCCTCAGAGCCATTTGAGGGAGCTGAAGCAGCAACGCAAACACGCACTCGGAAGGCGTTTGCTCCATCCCACTGCGAAGGGCCGAGCTCCAGAAAGCATATTCCCCCAGCGCAGAGCCAGAGCGGCATGGCGAGGCTGGGCAGAGCTCCCGTCTGCACTAATAATAAAGCCTCAAGCGGTGCCAGCAGCTCGCCGGTGGGGTTTCGGAGAGATGGCCGGGCAGGGAGCGGGACGGGGCTGTGCCCAGCCGAACCCTGGGGGCTCTAGGGATTCGGCTCCCTGCAGCCCCGCTGACCGCAGGGTGGCCGGCTCTGCGGGGACGGGGGCATTTTGCCCATCTCCATAAGGGCCTCACCGCTGCCACCAGCTTTGTGCTGGACTGGAAGAGGACTCAGCATTGCCGTGGATATCTGGCCCTCGGGTGATTTGGTGCTGGCAGCAGCCAGCATCAATCGGGGGGTCAGCTTCCTCCCGACCCCCTTTGTGCCCCTGTAAGTCTGCATGGAGACACTGCTCACACAAACCTCCCCGCCAAAACGTGGCCGCTTGCACCGACGCGTGAGCGTCCCCGACCCTCCCTTTCTGCCCCGACGGCAGGCAGAGCGGGAAGCGTGTGCTCTGCGATGGCGCATCAGCCGTGCGAAACACCGGCCATCCCGGTTTCACCGCTGGACTCAGCCCCGCATCCATTGGCAGGGCAGCGCCGATTCCTCCGGGTGCGTGGTTCAGGCTGGACAAACAGCAGTCACGGGGCAGCGTGTTTGTAAACACAGGGAATCCGAGCGAGCAGGACTCGCTCTGGTTTGGGTCTAGCTTTAGCGGTTGGATTAAAGCCAAGAGGAAAAGTCCAGGAGAGCTCTGGAGTGCAGGGCAGCTCCCCGTTACCTCGCCTTGGGCTCCTCTCTGGGGCTGGACGAGCTGACCCTCAGTCCCATCGGTCGCGGGGCAGGAGCCTGGGCTGGCTCTGCGGCGGGGGAGCCGGGGCTGGGGCAGGTCCAGGCAGGGTTAGGCAGTGCTGAGTTACCTGCAGCCTGCCATGTGCTGGGGGGAACCCGCTCCCACCTCCCATCCCATGGGTCTCCTCTGCACCCTGCTCCCGGGATGGGCCACGGACCCGGTGCCAGAGCACGGCTGGTTTCCATTCCCAGCTCCAGCGTGGTCCTTCGGCACGTCCTGCTGCCTTCGTGGGCCTCAGTTTCCCCTCTCATGGAGATCAAGCTCTTTGCGGGGAGCTGCTCTGCATGCCAGCCGCAACCTGCCCCGAGTGCCGTGCAGTATGGGCCAACACTGCTGCTGCCAGCACCGCTGCTCACCCAGCATGGCCGAGAGCGGACACAGCCAACCTCTGCCCGGGCTGCTGGGGATACTTCTGCTCCGCAAGCCCGGCAGGAGAGGGGAACTCTGCCCCGGGCAGGACAGGAGGGGGCAAGGAGAGCCCCTGGCTCCCAGCTGGGGGAGAGAGAGCGGCTGGACCCCAGGGCAGCCCAGCCAGCTGCATCCCCAGCAACTCCCAGCGCAAATCTGGCCGCACTGAGCTCACCCCGTGCAGGACCGGCTCCGGTCCCCACAGCATCCTCGTTTCCCGGGCAGCACCCAGGCAGCTGGGCTCTGTTGCACCGACGGCACCCAAGAGCACCCAGCGTGGGGGCGAGGGACACCCGAAGCACTCTCCTGGCACATTACCTGATGCTCGCAGGAGAGGAGGGTGGCTGGTCCTGCAGCCAAGCGCTGTGCAGGCTCCCTCACGCCCTGCCCGCTCAGCCACGCTCCCCGGGGCTCCCGGGGGGACCCCAGCACCTTCGTCCGCCTGGCACCGGGGAGGCTCAGGAGGGGACTTGGGGGGGTTGGAGGATGCAGGGAAGGCAGATGTGACCGCAAAGGGGGAGATGCAAATTGCTGGAGTTTGGGAAATGTCGCAGCCCCTGGGAGTTTGCAGCGGGGGGGGGAGCTGCGGGGGGGCTGTGGGCGGCCATGCCCTGCCCCTGCGGTGGGGGGGATCCGTGCAGCTCCACGGGGGCCAAACTCCCCCCAGGACGATCAGGCTCCGATCCTAAATCAGCCCCGCGGGGACGCTCGGGGCTCGCAGAGGGTCTGGCGGGCTGCTGAAGGGGGTTTGATCCTGCCGGAGGCTGAGCACCCTCACCCGTCCCTGGACCCAGCAATGGCTTCTTTGCACTGTGATGGGCTGAACCCCCGCAGGGACCCCTGCAGCCCCCCACGGCCCCGGGGTCCCGCTCTGGGCACCCCTGGGCTCGGCGGGCGGCCGCGGGCAGGACCCGGTGCCAGGACACCTCGGGGGGGGGGCAGAGCCTGCTGCAGGCACATCTCTCCAACCAGCCAACACCGGGGGCACGGCTGGGATAACCTGCACTAGGGGGCCCGCACGGCACCCCAATTCCCCCTCCCCATCCCAGCGCATGGTACCAATGCTGGATTTGCACATCTCTGCCTCCCGGCCCCCCTTACCTGGCTACCATCCTCTGGCTGGCGGGCGACTCCATCGTAGCGTAGTAGTGGCCGTAGAGGAGCAGGGAGGATGTTAAACCCGCCAGGAGCAGAAGGCAGAGCCGCTTCCAGTGCGGGGACCCCATCCCGGGCACTTCCACCGCCGGAGCTGCGCGGCAGCGTGGGAGCCAGCGCCGCCTGCGAGGGGCCCGCAGACCCCCCGGCCCCTCTCCTCCTCCCCCGGCCCCTCTCCTCCTCCCCCGGCCCCTCTCCTCCCCCCCCGGCCCGGTGGGTGCGGACACCGCCCCGGCCCGGCTCCGTCCCGCCCCGCGAGCCCGGCTGCACCTTGGAGCAGGCTGGGATATTCCTCCGGAGCGGCGGGAGGAGGGTGTGAGCCGGAGGGAGGAGGCACCAGGCTGACTTGCTGAAAAAAAAAGCACTTTTGAGCTGCTTTTTTCTGCGAGCTGGGGATTAAACATTTACTCAGACCGGCAGGGAAATGCGCTTTTTTTTTCCCCCCCTCCTTTTCATGCCACCCACCTACAGCTCACAAAGCACGGCGGTTCCCCTTCCGGTAACTTTCTTGTTCTAAAACATGTGCCTTGACCGGCTGCTTCACAACAGGCAGCACCCACAGCCCACACCCGCGGCCCCACGCTGCAGCCACGGCCGAGCGCGTCTGCTGTTTATTAGGAGTTTTCCGAACTTTATCAGGAACGGCAGGCCCCGAAGCTGGGCCGGGCAGCGGCCCTGGGGTGCCCCTGGCAGCTCGGCCGCTCCCCGCCGCTCGCAGGCAAACCCGCCGCCACAGCAGCACATCTGGAGCAAAAGGGGGGACGCTGGTGGGGTGCTGCCCCCGGGTCCCTGCCCCGCTTTCTGGCTGAGCAGATCGCTCCCCCACACCGTGGTTTTGCAGCAAACGAAACCGTTCAGAGCTTTGTGCCCAGTTCGACAAATAGTTTGGGCTGGGGGAAAGGAAAAACGGGTTTGGGGAGTTTTTGGGAAAATCCGAATGAAGCATTTTGACACTTTCGGAAGGGAAGTGCTTCGGTTTCTTTTTTGAAAGAATGTTTCGACATTACTTTAGTTAAACTCATCTAAACAAAGAAAACAGCCCTGCGAACTAAAGGGATACCAAATGCATACCAAAATGTTTGTTACAGCGGGGGAAGGGACTCGGCAAGGCAAAGAGCGTTTTCAGTCGATCTGCAGTGATTTCGAAGGGGTTGGATTTTTAGGAAGCCACCAGACTCAGGGAGCGGCAGCACCGCGAGCCCTGCTCCACCCAAACCCTCGGCCCTGTGCCCGCGGCCCCCCGAGCACCCACAACGCGTTGCCCGAGGGTGTCACCCACCTGCAGCCCCTCCCCAAACACCCGCTGTCGTTATTCAGACTCAGAAACCCGGGGCCAAACCCCATCCCTGCTCCCGAGTCCCACCCGCGCACCCCCAGGCCGGTGCATTCGCGGCTGCATTTCCCCCAACACTTCTTACCCCCCAGATCCACCCCCCCCCCACTCCGTACCACATTACCATGCGTTCCCAACGATGCTGCTCGTTCCAAGGAAGATAAATGCAAAGATCATTTCACGTGAGTTCGCTTCAGCCTCCATTTGCTTGCATTGCTGCAAGTCCCCCAGTTGCCAGCCCTGGTCTTCTGGGAATTTTGGCTGTGCGGGGATGGCACCGCACCGGCACCCACGAAGTGCCCAGGCTGCATCGGTGGCGATGTCCGGGTGCGAACACGGGAGCAGGTCTGTGACCCAAGGCTGGCAGTGGTGGCAGCGCTGGCCTCGTCCCACTGGCAGAGGGGACATTGGACCTGGGTCACCACGAGGGGATGGTGGCCAGGCTGATCTTAAAGAAAATTTACAGGTAACAAGCCCTGCTGTTGCGCAGGGGCTGGGGAGCTGCGGCAGGCAGGCTGGGCTGGGCACGGGGCGTCTCGGGGAAGGAGAGAGCGGGCAAGAAGCAGGAAGGACAGGACAGACCATCACCGCTTGGACACGCAGAGATGAAATCAGTCTAAAGCTAAAACTACAAAAGGGCGGGCAGGCCGAAGGAGTTAACGGGTACCCTAGCAGCAAAGGGCAGCTCAGAGAAATGCAGGTGCACTGATGGAAGAATTTGATGCTTTTTGCCTCCATCAGTAAAGCCTGCTCCCAGCCCGCGGGCGTACCGGCGTCGTCGAGAAGACTGAGGGCCAGCAGAGCCGGGGCAAGAGTCTGGGGTCCTGCTGAGAGGTCCCCCAGGCTGGAGCCTGTCCCCACCCGGTGCGGCTCAGGGATTGCCCTTGTCCGCTCTCACCCGAGGGATTCGCTCCCTGCGACCCAGCGCCTCGGCTCATGTGCTCTTGACTCTGGCCCTTCGTTAATCATGGCTAATTATTACCAACTGTTCTAGTAAGTCACAAGGGACCCAAAGGTGGATGACCGATGGTCCGGAGGGAGCGGCCTGGGGAAAATCAGGAATTTGCCACTCAAACGGCATTTATGGCCCAATTATGCAAATGCTGGTGAAGCGGCAGCTTCGGTGCATTTGCCCAGAGGGATGAGGAGCTGGCTTTTCGCGTCGCTCTCATCTCTCCGTTTCCATGATATATGATTTTCTACTGTTGGGTTTTTTTCAAAGGGGTGAAAATGAGATGCACAGTTCTTCATCTGCTCTACTTATTTTGTGCTACAATGCATTTTGGCCCATGCCCCAAAATTAAGTGGTGCTTAATTTAGAAGTTAAATAAGTGTGAAAACCTTTTAGGATGATAGTTGCCAAATAAAGATTAGGAAAAGAACACAAAAGAAATTACAATGAAAACCAGCAAGTATAATTTTTAGCCTGGGCTTTTAATTCCAGTGATTACTTCTTGGAAACAAACCCCAAGCCATCCACACGGCTAGAGAGAGCAAGAAGAAAATAAGCACACTTTGCACCAGCTGGCTGTTGGCCACAGCTTGGTGGAGGAAAGTCTTGTGGTCCTTGCCATGATGAACTGTCCAGCTGGGAGAAAGAGATCTCCAAAAATCTCCTGGAGGATTTACATATCCCAATTTGTTCAGCACAGGTCAGAGATGCATTTAAGAAAGTGCCAAAAATCTGCTCATAGAAAATGTCCCTGAAATTCAAAGTCTGGACCCAGGACCGCGTTGCTGTGTCAGCCCCGCTGGAGAACGCGGGGCCATATGGCTGCCTGCGGAGGCAAGGCCATCACATAATGAAAAATCCGTCAGCAGATGTCGCGGGGAGGCTGACGCACAGCCCCTTCCTGACGGGGCGGGAGAGCGGCGAGGGCCAAACCTCCTCTCGCCAGGTCCCCCGCAAAGGGGGAAAGGGGGCCCGGCAAAGCGCCTGCCCGCACCAACGCTGCCTGGGCGGTGCTGCGGACGCTCCCCGACGGTCTTTGCTCAGGTTTTTAGGTGTTACTGCAACCAAGGTCAGGAGGTGAGTGGGGAAGTGACTGCACGGAGGACGCGCGGACATGGGGACCCCGGCACCCACGCGATGGCAGCAGGGTGGCAGCGCTCAGCTGCGGGACCGGAGACGCTCAGGGCTGTGCTCAGCGTCGCCCCACGGCAACTGCAGCTCCGAGCACTGGGCTCTGCCTTTCCGCCTTGCGCACAACCCCACGCTGCGGGTAGGGAAAGGGGCTCGGGGATGCAGCTGTGCAGTGAAACCGAGCCGATGTGCCTCATCTTCCTGGCAAAGCTGCCCGGATGCAGCCCATCGGGCAAACACACCCTTCAGTCCCCTCCTGCTCCTCGCAGAAGCGGGAAGGTTGCAGGGACAAGCCATGGGCTGGGGTGGCAGGTCGGGACCTCAGTAGCCGTGCATGGCTTATGTTGGCTCGCTCCCCTCGGCGCTGCTGAGGCCCGGCCCGGCTCTTACCGCAGAGACGCCTGTCCTGGACCCTTGACCGGGGCCGAGATAAGCCGAACACGTAGTCCAAAGGCTATCCCCCCTCTGCCAGGCATGAGGCAACCTGTGAGGCTCTGGAGAGGTGCAGAGCTGGGAAACACCTTTGAGAAATTGGGGTGACAACGCAAACCGCTGCCTTCCCCTTTCTTGCTGGCTCTGGACCAGACAGAGCAGATGTGGACTGATCCCACCCTGTTCTTAGCAGCGTAAACAGTCCCTGAGGTCTGCTGAAACACGGGAGCCTCAAAGCCACATGGCCCGGGGGTCGGGCCAGGCTCTGTCCCCAAAGCACACAGCTAGGGACACCATCTCTGCGTGTGGGTGGGCGCCAGCCCCTTCTCCGCCTGTGCGGTCCCACCTGACGCTGCATGGCTGCCGTGGCAGGGATGGAGGGAGCCTCGGGACGTCCTCAGGACTCAGCAAGTGTCTTTCCAGGATTTACCACCCTGAGGGCTGGGTCAGGCCAACCTGGGAAAGCCCGGCAGCACCCAGGGCCCTGCTGCTCAGCCTGGCAGAGGAGCCTGGACTACCACGGCCCCTTGGCGTGGGAAGCAGGGGCTGCTGCACCCCCAGGAGCTGTTTGCCTGCAGGGCCCTGCCCCAGCACCTGGAGATGAGGGCTCGCTGCAGGGGAGGCGCTGGGAGGTTATCTGGTGCTTTTTGCACAACAAAGCCATAGGCTGCTCCTTTACTTGTTCTCCCTCCCCTATTATCAGTAGTTTTTCTGGTCCGACTGGATTTCCCTGCTGCCGCATCTCCAACAAGCCAAGAAGGTCCACACAGCGGAGGTGAAGAGGGTGAACCCCCCACCTCTGCGCAGACAGCCTGCCCCAAACCTCTCTGCAATTGGGGAACATAAATAGCATCTGGTAAGTCACCAGCACAGGGGTTTTTGACCTGGAACAGGCACATGCCTCTGCTGCACTCCCACAGTGCCCAGTCAGCCACGGCTGCTGGAGAGCGATGCAATCTGGAGGGAGCACCTGCTCCACGCTGGGAAGCCAGGCTCTGGTGTCCAGCTTTGGTTGCTCTGTGCCTCAGTTTCTTGCCTGGGAAGAAGAGAGACAGGAGTGACGATCTGGATGTGCCACCATGGCACAAGGCTGCCTTGGAGCCATGTGTGGCACACGCAGCGGCTCCCTCCGGCACCTGGTTGGGTTTGGTCTTGGCTGCCAGTGCCAGCACAAGGTGCAGAGCCCATCTCGTCCCTGCTCCTGGTCAGCCCAACCCTGCTCCAGAGCCTGAAAGTCAGGGTTGGGCAGACCAGGAGCGGGGGCAAGGTGGGCTCTGCACCACCCGCTTGTCCCCAAGGTGTATCCCCGTCCCCCAGCCTCCTGCTTTGGCCCCAGTTGAGGAGCTACGTGCCTGCAAACATGCAGCAGGACACGGTCCCTGCTTCTGCTAGACAGGTAACAAAAAGGTAAGAGGTGGAAACCAAACAAAAGATTCGAAGCCCTGCCAGGAAGGTGACACCGTGAGAGCTCCTCAAGTGGACTTGTCTCTCGCAGCCTGGCAGGGAATATCTAGAGGCTGCTAACCTCTGGGGAATCCAGGGAGGAATTGGGCACCGCTGTGCTAACGGCTCATGGTACTCACCAACAGCTTCACTAAAAAGCAGGGCTGACGCTACAGCAGCTTCTGGACATGCTGAAGCACAGTTGTGCATTTATTCCCCAAATCAGACATCTCTGTTTAAATCCGGTAGACCCTGGAGCTCCTGGCTGGCAGCGGGGAAAGACGCTGCTGGTTGCTGGCACTGGGTATCGTGTCCGCGCACGAGGAAGAGTCGCTGTGCCTGAGGCATCTCTCAGGACGTCAGACTCAATCCCGCCATCGGTCCCTCTGCTCGTGCTGCCTTCAGCGCCATGCCTCGGTGCACAAGCCGAGGCCACACCTTTGCACACACTTTGCAGCTGCAAGAGTGGCACTCGCAGGTACCAAACCTCTTCTCTGCACGTCCCTGCATACCCCAAGGAGCTCCCGGGCCATAAACCCTATGGGCAGGTGGGCGTTATAAAGCGAAGGACAGTGGGGGACAATAGTCTGATGCAGGGCGGGCAGCTGCACGGCACTCTGGCATGGCCTGTGCCAAACCTGGATGTGCCAGACATGAACGATGCTGACAGGTCCCTGAACAGGAGCTGCCACCTGGTGGCACTGGGACAACCCTGCTGGCTTGCCAGCCACGAGGACCTGGATGGGGACATTTGGGGTGGCCCTGCACCATGCACCAACTGTTCAGCTGTGCTGGGGAGGCTGGGGCTGGTCCGGCACAGCCTGGCATTGCCGCTTTAGCCCTGGGACACACACCCAGGTGGGGAACTCGCCCAAGCCCTGAACCCTGGCTCTTGCCAAGGGTGCTCCACCTGCAGCTGCCCTCCACCGGTTTGTGCCAGGCTAGAAGCTGGCTGGCAAATGCTGCCTCCAAACCCCCTCGACTTTCCGTGGCTGCTCCGGACCTGATGCCGCAAGGTCAGGCGGGCTCTGGTGAGATGCAGCTGGACTTGTGCTCCACATGACATGTCCCCACGTGCGCCGCACCTCGGCCAGCCCATGGTGGGATGGGACACCTTGGTGCAGGGGGCCAGAAGCAAAGTGAAGAGGCGAAGGGGACTGTCAGGTCAGAGCCACTTTTCTGGGGCCAGAGAGGATGTGGTTTAGAGCTTGCTGGGAATCTCCAGGCCACAGCAAAGGGCCTTCTCCAGCCGAGATTATCCCTGATAACAGCGAACTATGCCAGCTGTGCATACTGGAGAGCCTGGAGGGAACGGGCTCTGCTGGTGGAGAAAGCCTCCCAGGAAGTTTCCTTCCCTTGACTCTGGGAAGCCTCAGCCGCAAAGAGGAGCTAGGCACCCGGGGAAAGCACGGGCTGGGGGCCACCAGCCCAGCCCCAAAGCCTCCTCACCCACCACAGTCCCCTCACTCGGCAGGACTCAGCCCCATCCCACTTCCCAGAGGAGAGGGAAACAAAAGAAGAGGAGGGGGAAGGGAAGGGTCTAAGAGAAACTTCTTCCAACTTCTTGGGAAGAGAAAAGCCCTATTCAGGCAGGAAGAATACCCGTGTGGAGCTGGTCACTAAGCAACCCGCAGCAATTCAGCATGGCCCGACACGTGGGCAGGGAACAAAGCTGCCTCGCTGCCCACCGAGAGCCCAGCCGGGCAAGTGCGGGGCAGGGAGAGCCTGCAGGGCCTGGGGACAGGGGACACCAGCCGTGCACAGCCACCGCGAGGGGCTGAGACGCCCAGCGGGGTCCAGAGCTCCTGGGTGCTGTGGGAGTTTGTCCTCAGTCAGCTCTGGAAGGTGACTGGCCTCCATCGGGCTCCCCCTTCACAGGGAGGCTGTGTGCTGCTCAGGAAGGATTTCTGGTCTGCTCCAAAGCCCATGGCTCCCGATGGGTCTGGTGTTCACACGGGGCTACAGACATCATTCCCAACAGAGGCACAGTGCATTTCGGATAACTCCCTGCTCCCATGGACATTGCGGGGCTTGTATGGGCAGAGCAGCCAACGCAGGCTACAACCTCTCGCAGATAAGTCGAATTCTTCATTTAGATTATCAATGGGGGGCTGTCCTTTGCAAACAAGCTTAGTGAGACATGAGAAACTGCTTGGCCTCTCTGCAGCACAAGGGAAAAAGGGACAACGGAAATCAGGCCCGACAAACCCCACTGACAATCCACGCTGAAATGCCTCCCTCAGAGCCCAGGGGGTCCCTGGAGACACTGCTGCCCCCAACAGAAGTGTTGCACAAAAGGAAAACCGCTCGCAGCCAGAGCAGGTCCACTGGGACCAGTCAGTGTGCAGCTGGGCCCCAATCCAGAGTCTGATGAGCCCGGGGAGATGCACTGGACCTGCCTGGACAGTGGAAGTGGCTTTTCGCTTGCATAGTGTCATGGGGGAACCATCCAGCCCTTCATGCATTTGTCTCAGCATCTGATAAACTTGGAGGGCAGTTGCTGGGACAAGGACCAACTCGCCAGGTGTTTACCCACCTCGTCAGGGAGGTGTTTGGCTAGGTCTGATCCCTGTCCTGTGACAGCAAGGTGAACAAGTGGGGGATGCTCAGGTATGTCCACACAAGCTGAGCACCTGCAGATGGAGGTATTCTCATTAACACTCAGTCCTGCTCTTTCCTGGCTTCATCATCCACTATCTCAGCCTTTAAGCAAGTGCTTTGGATGCACACTAAATAACCACAACCCACAGGGCTGCAATGAAAAAAATCAGCTTGGCCAAAGTGGTGCCATTTATTTTGCTTGCAAAACCCCTTTCAGAAGGCCAATATGCTGCAGGCTTGCTGGCTGCAACCAGGCTCCTCTCAGAGCGATGGGGGGCAGGCACTCCAGACAGCAGGAATGACGGAGAGCATCCATCCCTGGTCTTGGAGAGCTCCTACCACCCCTGGCAAGAGGGCAAACACAGCGCTCCTGGCACAGCTGGGAGCCAAGCGTGCCAAAGCCCAGCTAAGCAAGGACTTGGCACACCAGGACCGTGACACAACATTCGCATGTCCTGCAGCCAGGGGAGCCCCGGAGCAAGAGGCACCAAGTCCAGCATGCCTGCTGCACCATGGAGAGCATTTACCTGCCCTTGAGCTGATGGTAGTGCTCCTTCGGAGGTGTCATGACGAGGCCACACTGGGAAGCAGAAGTGAGACCCATCCTTTCTCAAATTAGTCACCTGGAAGTGTCCAGTCCATCATTTTTACCTGCAGGGAGCAGAGTGAGAGCAGCGCCTCCAGGAATTAAGTCAACCTGAGACAGGATCTGCATGTCCGCCTCCATCCATTGGCTGCCGAGGGAGCTTGGACAATACACCCAACTCCAAGATGGGCACCACTAATGGAGAGGATGCACCCAGAACAGAATTAGCCCCAGCCTGAGGAGTATCTCCTTGCAAAGAGAGAAAACCTGGATGAAGATGCAGGCCACTGGACCATATGCTACCCATATGCTAATCCATCCTGGATTCTTCTCTCCCAATACCAGTGCCTACAACCATCAGCAACAATCCTGCAGCATAGCCAGATGGGACTTCTTTGTTGGCGTGCTGCATTTTCTTGCTGTTCTTCTCCTGGTCTGTAGCATTTGCACATTTGTAGAAACGTTGTGAGAGAACAGCAGTGCTGAAGGAGGGAAATATCTTTGTGGGGATTAAATGTGCCTGGAAGTCCAGAGCTAACCTTGGCTCTGGTGATAGTCTTCCGTTCCCAGTGAGGTGTTGTTGAGATTTCCCAGGCAATGGCCTTTGCCACACAATCAGGATCTCTGGTAAAGCTTCATGATATTCTCGTCATGAAGCTTTTTCCACACCTGCTTCTCCAAGTTGAAGTCGTGGTTAATGTAGAAAATCAGAGGTTTCCGGTCCTTGTCATAGTAGTGATCTGAGTACTTCTCATGACCCTCCGTGATGTAGCCATAGGCACTCACCTGGGAGAGACGGAGGGCTCGCTGGGGAGAGGTGCCAAGGACGGAGGAAGCCAAGTGAAATACAGGGGACAGTTCCCAAACGGGGAGGGAGCACAGGACAAGGCTGCCAGTCAGGGCTCCTCCGGGGGACCCTGCATAGGGGGTCCAGAAGGACCAGGCTATGAACGCTGGCTCCAGAGAGCCTGCTGTCCTCTCACTGCCTCCCTGGGAGGCAGGATGGCTCTCAGGCCACAGCAAGCTTCACAACCTCTATGTGAACTATTTTGGGCCTGTTTCTCCTGTCTTCAATCTGCTCCCCCACAGCTGACAAGAACCCATATACCCTCGAGGCAGATGGTAGGCAAGGTTGGATCCATCCCTGCTCTACCCTGTTATCCTATCCCCCCTTCCAGACAGTGCTGTGGGCAAGAATCATTGTGCCCTTACCTGGTCACAGAGATGGAGGGCAGTCAGCAGCAGGAAGGCCCCCGTTGTGGGTCTGTACAGCCGCCAGTAGGGCTTTTCCAGATTTTTAGATTTTAAAAACCTGCAGCAGGAGAGAAGAAAGCACAGAGCAGTTGCTGGGTGTGGTGGTTCAAGCTGGGCACACCTTGTCCCCCTGTGGCCTCTGTGGCATCTTCCCTCCTTGCAGCAGTTTGTGGCCATACGAGGCATTTCAGACAAGCCATGAGTATGCCCACGTGTGGGTACCGCTGCGTGCTCTGTAAAGCACAAGGCCAGCCCAGAATGCTCCATCACCTGCACTGCAACCTAAGCCCAGCTCTGTCCCAGCCTTATTGAAGTTGTAGGTCTTGAGGCAGTGGGGATAAAGAGGGGGTGGATTAAAGGATCCAGTACGTTAAAGCCCACTCTTAAATCGGTCCTTGCAGTGCAGAAGTGGCTTTGAAGCTCCCTGGTATATCCTGCTCCCCATCCACATTTAGGAGTAAAACGAGACATAGGAAAGGTGAAGAGGAGGGTCACAAAACCCGCTAGGAGCTGCGGTGTTTTGTGTCAGCAGTTGTTAGGAAGGAGGAGTCCACACAAGGAAAAAGTAGCATTTGAGCCCTCTTGGCCTTGGAAAGGATCCAAGTCAGGGGGGAGACGGCAGAACGAGCAGGGAGGTGCAAGCCATCTGGCCCTGCATTTGCCTTCTCTCAGAGAAGGCATAACTCGGCTCTCAAGGAGACCGAAGGGTAAACGCAGCCAAAGCAGGGCACAACAGGAGCTGCTCTTCCTACATCTCTTGGTCACGTGTGGCCCACGATTGGCAGATCTCACAGTGACAGTGTCCAGCAGGCTTGCGAAAAGGATTAGAGAGGCAAAGAAGAGCAGCCAGGCCAAGCAAATGGGATACTGAAGAAGTGCCTATTATCGTGTTTGAGAGCACAACCAACCTCTCAAGTCAAGAAGGGATCTCAGGAGAGAAGGGCTGTTACAGAGCCTTCCTCCAAGGTGCTAAGCAATGGGGAACATGAAAGGTTGGTCCTGAACTAGATCAGTTGTTCTGGCACTTCAGCAACACTCTTCCCATATCTGAAGTTGCCATTTGCCCAGGACCGCTTTTGGATGCAGAAAGCCAAACTGTCCAACGGCTGTCTACCTGCCACTAACGTCCCACTGCAGCACCAGAGAATTTTAACTGACTGCACACTGATGAAGCTTACCCCCAGTCTGCGGGTGTGGCTAAACTGCAGTTGCAAGGGGGTGAGCTGGGAGGAGAGAGCCCAGAGAGACAGAGATGGTGCTGGCCAGAAAAAATAAGCCCGTTAGAGCACATAACCCCCAGCTCACCTGTTTTTCAGGTATCTGAGGAAATCAGGGTGAACCACTAGGTATTTGTCCATCGTGAAATCTTGATCGAATCTCTCCCGGGGCCTCTGCCTAAGGACAGGAATGGGGAGACTCAGGACAAGCTCCTATATTTCATCACAGCTGGAAAGCATCAGCCCTGATGCACTTGGTGATAAGAGAAGAACCACAAACATTGTTAAGTTATTCTGCAACATTTCCCAGATTATGACAAAGCCTCCATAGCCTGTGTGCCTCGCAGAGGAAGAGATCAGCGAGGAGAGGCACCAACAGGAGACAGGGATATCAAAAGCAGGTGTGCGTATAGACAATAATTGGTGAAACCAGGCCTTCATCCATGAGTAGGCCACCATGTACAGACACCAGACCAGACAACAGCATGTGTTCATCCCAGAGGGCCACAAAGCTTTCTCCAAGCTCTGGCCACACGTCATTGAAATCTGTGAAGGAGGTGTATTGGTTCTGTGAAGGAGGTGTATTGGTTACAGCAGTGCTCAGAGCTGTGAAGGAAATAAGTCATTTCTCCAGACAAATCTGCCAGGGGAGGGAGGCTTTAACCTGGCTTTACCCTGGCCTGCACCTCAGCAGGGCTGAGCACTGTGGAGAGGAAAAGGGCACAACGGAGAGCCCCACACTGAAGGGTGGAGGTGGGGCCGGTTTGTTTTACCTGTAGCTGTCCAGGAATCCTTTCCTGATGTTCTTGTTCAGCAGAAGAGCCTTCAGCCACTCATAGTCTCTAGCTCCCTCCAGGAAGTGAATGTATCTGACATGCTAAGAAAACAAGTGAACATTAATGAACAGCACGAGACAGACACATCCTTTAAAAACAAAAAGCAAGCAGGCATCTAAGCTCACTGAGTTTCTTGGACACTCATCTTTGGTCTGCAGCTTTTAACTATCCCACAGAAGCAGAATGGAGAAAACATCTGATGTGCAGCTACTTCTACGTGCCAAAAGGCTGGGGTAGGACTGATGCAGCTTGCTACTGCGAATACTCACTCCGAGCCAAGCCAATGCAGGTTCCCTCACTAAGAGTAATGCTGAAGTGTTAGCTCAGCCCCTTTGCTCCTCATGCACGGCAAGATCAGAACTGAAGACCACAGACTAACAGCATCCCGTCAAAGCTGTGCACGTATACAGCATGGACCTGACTTACTTTTCCCCGTGGGATGTTGCTGAACCCTCTGTGTCCCAAGATCTGGAGAGAGGACACCAGGGAGTAGGCTGTGAATCCATAAAAGGAGGTTTTTGTTCCCACATCTTTTTCGTAACCTTTGATTACAGCCCCACTCACCCTGGCCAAGGAAATTAAACAGAGGAGCAGAGTTAGCAGGTGACCACTGAAAAACCTCACATCCATGTTTATAACAGGAAAAGACAGCGTTAGTCTGGAGAAAGGGAGGATTAGGCCCATTTTGAGCTACACCTCTTGATCTGCAGGAGAACCGCTGCTTTGGAGATGGATCTTGATGGCTCATCTGTGAACCCACGCTCTTCCTGTGTGTTTAGGAACTTTCCAATTCCTTTTTGGTTTTTCACCTCCTCCTGCCATCAGTCATTTTGGCACTTGGGAGTCAGTGCAATACTTGAAGAGGTGATGTTATCCAGCCGTAATTATCTGCTAGCCAGAATAAGCTAGCTTCTAAGAAGGAAGCCTGCCTTACCGGAAGACGTAGTCATGGGAGTCAATCTCCTGGCCCATCCCAGAGTTATTCAATATTCCTCCATTCCCCACGACAGCACAGCTGATACATCTCGGCATGCTGCTGTTGCCCAGGAGCAGCTGCTGGCGGGGATTCGGGGGCAGCAGGGACATGACCTCCTCCACCACTGTGAAGCAAACATGGTGGAGAGTTAGCATGAAGAGCCTTCGGGATTGATACAGTGAAACCACCACAGCTTCCACCATGAGATCCACCTAGCCTGATGCCTTTGACAGGGAGATGCTGCAAACTTCCAGCTACTTGGCATAAGGTTCCTGTTGGGAGTTTGATGGTCCCACCCTGAGCCCTGAGGGACTCACATGAATAATTCAGCTCCATGAAGCCATATGGAGGCGCAAAGTGCTCCAGGCGGTCCCACTCACTGTCATTGAAGTATCTCTTGTCTGTGAAGAGCATGATGCTGGGCAGGAAAAGATCTCGCAGCCACTCAGACTTGGCAGCTTTGGCCTTCACTGATTCAGAGCATGTCTTGAAAAACAAAAAGAAAACAATAAGGCCTGATTAGCAGGGAGCTGATAAAACTGACTGAGTGCCAGTGCTTGTGTGCCTGTGTGAGAGAGTATCAGAAAGAAGCATAGAAACTCCAGTGGCACACCATCCATTGCCCTCAGTGTCCCCATCGCCGTGAAAATGAGGCATAATTTCAGCACTACACCAATAACTAGCTGGTGGAAAGTCACCTACAAGGAAGCCAAAGTGACTCGAGGTCTCTGAGACTTTCCTCTTCAGAACAACAGGCCTGCGATGCTCACATGTTTTCCTGGCTTTGAGCCTCATTAACTGATGCAAATGAATATCTGTAATAGGTCTAACCTAAACATACCAATAAGGCGAGCAGTCCCTGTTGGCAACACACCTCACAAGGTCCTGGCCTCAGAGTGCACATGAGCAAACACACTGAGGAACATGGGAGATCAGATCACCATTACACTCCCTTTAAAGAAAAAGCATGCAAACAACTTGTTCAACATGATAAACGAATCACAGAGAAGCATGGGGCTGAGAAGGGAATGCAAGCCAGCTTATCCTCTCCAACAAGAGGGGTCTCATTGCAGCTGACAAGAGTTAGGCTGTGTGTTCAGATAGAGAGCAAACAACTCCACTGTGCTGGATTTTCTGCTGAGCCAATTTGGGCTACTTAGACATCTTCCCCAAGTACCTATTGCGATACCTACTGCAAGAGAAAACAGGAGACACAGTGGACCTGCATGCCCAGCTCAAATCCCCAGCAATGACCAGACTGCATTGCCAAAGCCTTGCTGTGTGCTCCACAGCTGCGCTGGGCTCTCTGCTGCGGGTGAGGATGACAATCCAGGCACAGCCTGAGGAGACAGCCCTCGTTCTGCCTGTTACAACGGGAGTGCAACAAGAACGTTGTGGAGGGTTTCATGTTGGCATCATTTCACTTGCAGCACATTCCATGTCCAGAGACAGGGACACTCCCTTCCTGCTCAAGCTGTACTTTGTACTGTCTAAGGCTTGGTACTTCTTGTGCCTCCACAGCTAGACTGGATCAATACCAGAGGAACTAGGGCAAAGTCTGATCATGAAGAAAATTGAGGATGTGGGAATGCTTCTAGTCACTCCCTCTCTCTGCAGAATTAGAGATCAGCTTTGGGAGCGAGAACCAACACGTGATGTCTGGATCCATATCTTCATTAAAGACCCTTCTGCGTGCATTTTCTCCCCTTTTCCGTACTGAAGGGTTTTGCCCACTGTCTTAGCTGTTCTGCACACCCAGATGTTCTGCAGCCTCAGTTCTGAGGATGTTCTCAGCTTCCTGCTGTGAACTGTTGTCTCACATTTCTCTGCCAGCTCCTGCTCTGCACTTCTGAGATGGCTGCACATGCTCTGCAGCTCATCAGATGAGAAAACAGGAGCATCTGGGAATCAATGAGCAAGATCCTGGTGACCCAACTCTGCTGGGTCTACAGGGCATAACACTGGGCAGGAGGGGTGAGGTACTGTCTCATGTGGCATATGCACTCTTAACCATGTCATTCGCCACTCCCATTTGTATTCTGTGTGCCTCCAGACCATGGGGAGCTCAGGAAGAAAGATGCACATCCTGCACCACAGACAGGATCATCTGCCAGGCCCTTCTGCTGTGACTCAGTAAGGCTGGGCCAGTGCGTCAGTTCAAGCATTTAAAGTTCAAGAAGCCAAGTTCTGCATTTAATAGTCACAGATCTTTGGATAACAGAGGTATCTTTGGGGCCAGCTGTGCCTCTCAAGCCGCTCAATGGCACACTGAAGAGCACATCCTATCAGCAAAAGAATGGCTCGCACTGCCAAAAGGGGCAATGGGGAACAACATCAGAATACCGCAAGGGAGAGAGAACTCAAAAATAAATCATCAAAACAATAAAACTCATCCTAGATTTTTTATCAGCCCAGTTCATCTACCTCTGCTCTCTGCATGTCTCCCAGGGCATCTTGCGCACCCTGGGGTTGGGGAATGGGATTAAATTTTTCAAGAGTAGCCCCTGCTCCACCAGGAGAGATCCGAGCAGGACGACATAGTGCCTGCAGCCCTGATAGTTCCCTGGAGCAACATCTACATTCCCCCTAATGCCACCAAAATGACACAAGGCAATGGTGGAAGATTATGGCATTGAGACTTTAAATAGGCAAATGGCTCATCTAAGACCACTGAGCTAGAACAGGCGCTCCCATCCTCTGCTCACATGCCTACACTGTCCCTCACCCCCGACACATGAGCAGTGTGTAAAGGCCACTTACACCCATGTATAAAGACCTTCCTCACTCTGGAGAGGGTTACCCACCTGTCCAAACCTTCCAGCAACAGGGGTGCCAGGGAAAACTGCTCTGGCTAAGCTTTACAAAGAGTTACCAGCATAAGAAGGGGGACAGAGGCAGTATTGTGCACCACAACCTGCCCCATCCGCTTACTGAGAACTTTGCTATAGTTTACGACTTTCCTAAAGGCCCTGTTCCTGGACCCGAGTAATTATGAGATGCTCAAATTGCATTTTAAATTAGTTCCAAACCCTCACAGCTACAAAAGAAAGGCCAAAAATACGGTCAGAACAAGAGTTCAGTGCAAAACAGAAAAGAAAAAGACAGGCTTTCAATTCCATGGCTGTTAAGACAACCTGGTGGTGAGCACCAGACTTACCCTTTTGGAAGATCACATCAGTAATATGACCTACACAGGCAGAGGTGATCACGAGAATTAACTTACAGAACAACACTCCCAACAAACAGGATCTGTAAGAAAACTTTGAAGCTGTAGCTGTGCAAGTGCTACTGCCTTGACAGGTATAACTGTATCATTTGATATTTTCATCTTCACCTCTACCAAAATACTTTACCTGTGTTGACCAGGCCTACAGCTGTTCTATTTAACAAAGAGGAACAAAGCAAGACGTGTTGAATGCCAGATCTTATGAATTATTTGCTCTGCTGTGATGATGGTTCAATGCATAGCAAGAAAATCCTAGATAGCAACCAGCATGCTGGGACCATCTGAGTCATGGAGCTCTGAGGGGTAAAGAATCTGCTTGCTCACTATGGGTGTCTACATACAGGGTGCAAAAGGTGAATTGGCAACACCTGGGAAAGACTCTCCTCACTGAAAATAAGCCACAAAAGCAGTAAAAAAAGTTACTTTTTAACCATCATTTCTCCAATGCGGCACATATACACATAGTTGAATTTTTGCCAATATTGACAGAAAACCTTAAAAATGGGAGCGGTCCCCACCCAACTGTCTCCAAAGCAGGCAGGTCCATGCTCATCAATCCTCCCCCTTTTTCTTTGATCTTATTTTGACTTCAATACAAGCACCTAACAAAGCCTCCGTTCCTGTGCGCTGAGACCCTCCTCACCATCACTGCCAGGGTCATTCTTCACAGCCCAGCACAGCACAAGCGTCACTGCTGCCCCACTGCTGCCAAAGCTTTTGACTTGCTTTGGTACGTATGTGCTTGGGTGAACAGGCACACAGAGGCATTCCTATTCCTGTTCCCTCACCATGACCCTGCTTGTTTTCTTTAGCTGGGCTGCATAAAACAAAGATCCAGGCAAATCTGGGGATTGCCTGAGTCTTCACAGGAATGCAGATGTTCGGGTTCCCAAAAGATCAGAGAAATGTATGAAGACCGCCATTTAGTGCCAGACACCTAATGCCTGCCCGTAGGTATCACAAGACTAGGTGTGACCCAACTTACCTTAGGGAGCCACGTCACAGGGAACATACACGCTGCATTGTGTGCTTAAGTCCCCTGTGCAATATATCAAGGCATCCAAGAGTGGGACCGCCTTGTATCACATCTAGAAGGAGAGCTATTTTTCCCAGCTTCCGATGCACCTGAGCTCCAGAAAGAGCTGCTCGGTCTGACTTTCAAAGGAACCCGTGGAAATGTGTGCAACTGCAGTAAGTTCCCATGCTGGAGCATGTGGAGGACTGGCCAGACTAGCTGAGTCATACATATAGGTCTCCCTCTCTGGGTCCCAGCAGCATCTGCATATACCAGTGAGTTGACCTACCAGCTTGGAGATCATCCTTGACTGCAAAGGGCACACATGCCCAGGGGACAGCAGACAAGGAGGTCAATAGGGAGGCATCATTCTTGGCAAACACAGACAGCCATCACACTTACCGATGGTGGAGATGAGCTGTCCAGCAGGTACTTATCCTCGAAAGCCCACTGCGGCTCCGACTTGAAGTCAGCAGCCCTCAGTTTCTTCTTTTCTGTCACTGCAGCAGCCTGAGGAACAGGTCTTACAATTTTCACTGATGCAGGAGGCTCTTTTGGCTTTGTTTGGTCTTTGGATATGTTGTTTTCATGAGCACCCTTCACCCCAAAGGATGATTTCACTGTTGTCTTCTTGATTCCCTCCAACCCGGGGGGTGGTTTCACAGTCATGTTCTCCTTGGCTTCTTCCACCCCAGCAACTGGTTTCATCATTTTCTTCTGCGCTTCCTTTCCTTCCCATCTTGGTGTCCTCTCAATCATATCTTGTTTGAGCGTTGTGATGTCTCTCCCCAGAGTCACCTTTAAAAAGCTCCTTGAGTTCCCATTATCAGAGTATTTTAAACCGTCTTGCTCTTGGGTGTCCACTTGTAGTGGGGCATGTTGGAAAACGCTCAATTGCCTGAATGCAATCAAAGGAAGAGCAGACACATCACACACTTTCCACTTAACGCTGAATACCTTCCACCCCATTTCTAGTGCTCTTGACCCTGAGCCCCTCTCTGTGCTTCAGAGCAACCACTGCATACGACCACCACACTCAGAGGACTTGCCTTGGCAACTGCTGCTGAGTTTCTGCAGGATGCTGTATGAATTCAATTTCATTTTCAACTTCACCACCAAAGCGTTATTCAACTTCCCACACCATTCCGGCCTGAATACCGCTTATCTCCCCACTAAGCAAAACCCAGAGGCTACACACTCCTCTTCAGCACTTGGCTCATGAAACATCCACACTGGCAGTAACTGCAAACCAGCACAGAACAGCTTTGCCCTGCGCTGGGCAAGACCCCTGGCAATGTCCCCAGAGCACTGCAGGACTGTTTTGGAGATCCCGAGTTCAGGACACGGCACACACCATGAAGGCAGCCATCTGGCTCTCCTCTTTGCCAGCAGAGCCAAGTGCTTCAGTGACTGAGCATGAAGATCTTCCAGAAGTCAGTAAGGGAAGTCTAATAAGAAGTGAAACTCACTCCTTCACCATGTATCACTTCTTGAGCATTTGGAGCCACAAGGCACTTTTTCCTCTCCTCCTCCCCCTTAGCCAGCTAACGCAATGGCATCACACAGCACTCGCCAGCTACACAGGTCTTCAGACAGGCACTCTGAAGCTATTAAAATACACCCTGAAGCTCAAAAAAATGTAAAATCTCTGCATTTTCAGCAATTGCCTCTAATATCACAGCTGCCCTGTTGCCCAACTCAGAGGCACAGGCAGGTACAAGGATATCATAGGAGGATACAGCTGCCAACAGCAGAAGAGCCACCTGCAACAAGACTGGGCTGTAACACAGCAAAAAAATCAAGGCAGAAGGTGGGGTTTTTTCCCAAACATTCATTCTTATCTGCACATGGCTGGAGGCTGGAACAGGAAAAAGGAAGGTGAAAAATTTCTGCAGCTGATATTTCATGCACAGCAAAGCTTTTCAGGATAAACCAGCATAGTTGTGGCAGTCTGATTTCACACTCACGTTCACCCTTTGCATGACTCATTTATTTCAGAGAGCTGTGGATTACTTCCGAGGTGATAAATAGGAAAAAAAGGACCTCTGCAGATAGCAGGTTGTAGATAACAGTTCAATTGCTGCTGAAGCTTCAGAGTGGTATGGCATTCATTAAAGTGATTAGGAAATTATCAATTAAGGAGGCTTTTAAAAACCATTTTGTATCAGAACCTTTCCAATGCTATTTCTAAGAATAAGAGGTTGTGGTAAATGTCCTATCAGCTCTTCCTCTACCTCTCCTCATAATCGTTAGCCAGTTTCAACCAAGTATGCAGCAGTTGCTTTCTATCATAGTGCTTCATGTATAAACTTGTGTTACTGTTTACTGCCTAAGAAAAGAAAAGATTTTATATATACACTCTAAGTAAAGAGAAATTTGGTAAGGTGGCTCAGGCAGATCTTAAATCCCTGGATGATTTTCTGTTGTATTTTTAAGATGATGTTTAAAATTTTGAAATTAAAGGGCAGAGAACAAATGAAACAGGACAGTATGACAAACCACCCCCCACCCCAGACTTTCCATACTTGCTGTCTCGCAGGGCACAGATTCCATCACAGCTCTATTACACTTTAATTTCAAATATTATGCCAAACACACAGAGACCAAAATGTAAAACCGAGGGCCCTTCACGTCCAAAACCTTGCTCCATGCAGTGAGACCCACATGGCCGGGCACTCGTGCCTACACAGGACCCTGCTCTCCTGACCAGCATTTTAAATCCAGACAACTGATCAAAGCAGCACACCAAATTGCAGGCTCTAGAGCCCAGCTGGCAAACAACTGCAGAAGCTCAATGTCATTTTCCTCTCCATTTACAAAGCCCTAGGACAAATAGAGGATAAAGCCATGAAAATGCTGCTTTGTGCACTTTACATTGCATATAAAGGTACGGAAATAGAACTGACACACAGATAACCACATACAGCTCATGCTTAGTTGTGTTTTACTTAAGTTGCAAAAATATGGGCATTTCCATTCTCTGAAACTACAGCAGAATGAAACGGCTTCAAGCAGCTGGGCATGGAGAGCTAGTTCTTGTCCCAGCTCTGCCACTGACAGGCTCTGTGATCAAGGACAACTCACTTCACTTCTCTACACGTTTTCCTTCTCCCCACCTCCCTTGTGCAGATTCCGACTTCTCCAAATTGATAGCTGTCCTCAAGGTATCGTCTCAAGTCCCTGGAGCTCAGCTAAACTCATGCCACCTCCAGAAGGGTGTTCCCAGCCTCACCCCTCCTGCCTGCCCCCACAGCATCCCACTAACTAACTAAGACTAACTAACCCCACCAAGACAAGCCATATGAGCTCATCAGGAGAACTGGGACCATATGAGGGCTGGTGGGGAGGCTGGGGAGCAGTGCTTCCTATACACAGCACAGGGCACCAACACGTAAGCGAGCCGTGCTTGTAGTAGGAAAGGATCAGATATGTGCTGTGCTTATGCAAGGAACACTGCTTCCTGCCAACAATGCTGGAGACATTTTACTGCAGTCAGCACTGCAATTCCCCCCACACCCATGCTTGTAGGATTTACTTGACCATTTATATAAAAAATAATATATATATTGATCGTGTCTGCATGACATTGGCCTCCCAGTATGCAGCATATTTATATTAGGAATCAGATGTTGAATTCGCTATAAATTCGAAGGTATCCCACCAAATTCGATGTCCAGCAATGCAATCTGGACTAGGGCTGAATGAGGTCCTTCTGGGAGCCACCAGGAAAAGCAAACACTATGTAGTGCCAAAGTATGAAAACAGGTAGCATTAGTAAAGCAAAAGCTGCTTTCTTAAACAGCTACACAAGGAAACACTGGAAACCAGCAATGCAGCAGAAGCAAGTTTTTGCCTGTGGATCTTCCAACACCATGCTCTGATTGTACACAACGTGGTCTGCTAAAGCAAAGTGTCATCTAACTCAGATGAGAAGTGCAAGTTTCAGTGTAAAAAGACAAAAAGAGAGAAAAAGAAAGTGAGCACAAGCACTCTATCCAGACAGTGCATATCACAAGGAAGCAGGTCTCTTACCTGAAAATCCTTGTCTTCGACAAGCCAAACAAAGACCTGAAATTAGCAGCGAAGGTGCAAAAGTATGCTAAAACAATGAGCCAAATGAGGACTCTGGGAATTTTAGGAAGCCTTCTCCTGAAAAACCACATGGCGAGATGCCTGAGAGCGACAGAGGCTCTGCTGCTGCTGCCCAGAGGTGCTCGCAAGGCAGTGCTTTCCAAAGGTGTGTTGAATGAGTAGGCTGGTCCCTCTGGATTTCCTTACAAGAACATGCACACCCTCTCTCCCAACGTTCACAGACACTTCACACACGGGTCCAATTTCTCAGACAAGACAGCAGCTTTGCACTGTTCCTATCTATCACCCTAACCTTATTGCAAAACAGAGTGGGGAAAGAAACACCTTCTACTGCAAACAATGGAAGTTTCCTGTATTTTCCTTAATGAGGTTAGTCTGGTGTAAGAAGGAAACCCTTTACCTCTGATCTGGTGGAAGCATCACTGGGAACATTTAGGTGAATTACGGAAGTAGCCATAGTTACAGTCAAAGAAATTAGCTTTCAGACCACCACCTGCCCAGAGGCTCTGGCAAGATTTTAGGCATAACCGTAAACAGATCTTTATTTTCTTCTTCATGCAGTACTTGCTTGTAGCTCCAATCCAGAAGCAATCCCTGCCCCCAAAAGCTGATGGCTAGATACACATCCATTTTACCTTGTGATTGCTTTGAAACAAGTCAAAGTAAGACTCCTTGCAAATCCACCATAGAACAGAAGGGTTTGTGTTTAAAGGCAGATTAGCACTTGGGTAAAGCATTAGAAGACAGGGCTTAGAGTCAGACAGTCCCCTCCCTCTCTAATAAAGCTGATCTGCCTTTAGAGCAACTGGAAAAACTTCAATCCAGCATTTCACTTGTCTGAAAGGTGCCAACTCCATCACAATCTAACCCCACTACAGCGGACAAACTCATTACACAGGCCTGCCTGCAGCTCAGGTTCCCAAGCTGAATCAAGAGTGTGCCACCTGAGCTCTGAGCGGCTTGCACAGATAGCAGCAACACGCACTCTTCAGCTGCTCTTTGTGAGCTCTCAGTCAAGCTTCCTCCAGCACCAATTCTAGGACTGGTCTGTTACTTCTAGCTTTTGAACTCTTGCCCCATCACTTCACAGGGATCACTGAGTGGCCAGGAACTGATAGCTACATCAGTTCACCACTAAAACAGGACATGGATGGACTTGAGTCTGTGGCTAGCTGTAGAATTTAAAAGAACTAGATCACCCTGGTGACCCCACAGTACAGCATCTTGAAATTCAGTTGGTTTCAAGGGAGCATCTAATTTTTATTCCACATAACATGAAAATATATTTCTGTGGGATTTTCTGCAATTAAGTAAAATGACTGAACGATGTTACAACGTGGTAGATAAGGATTTGGCAAAGTCTAGTGATTAAGCTGAATTATGACTTATGGAAAAGTTACGGTTTGGCAAAATCCAGTAATTAAGCTGAGTTATGACTTTCGGAAAAGTTGTGTACAAAGAATAAGGAGCTTGGCGATAAGTAGGAAACAATAAATAAGGAATAGAATATCATTAAAGAAGGTGGAACGTAATTTGGAGGAACATTTTGCTAATTATAGAGCTTGTAATATATTTAGAATATAATCTGGCTTTATCTTGTATCCTGTTTTAAGATCCTGTTTATCTGTAATTGTGCTTTGGACAAAGACCAAAAATGTACTCGAAGGTCGCGAGTTGATTATAAATACCTTACTAACAAGCAAATAAAGACAGACATGATTCCTGCTTCATATTGAAGAAGTCTCTGTCTCGCGTCGTTATGCAACAATTGGTGACCCCGACGTGATTCGACGTTGGAGAATGAAAACTGTACTATGAATATTTTGAGTCAGCCTTAGTCATAAGACGGCTGGGATAACGATGGGCGCCGCTGGAAACTGACTGGTACCAGGTGAGCGGCTTGCTTCATAATGGGATCTACTGTATCAGTAGAAGTGAAAGCTGTTTTAGCTATATTGTTATCTCTGGCAGAGAAGCATGAAATAGCTCTGAAGGAAAAGGGAGCTTTGGACTTGTTGCAATGGGGACAGAGAAGGAACATTTTAACAACGATGGATGAGGTTTTTAAGGAAGACTGCTGGCAGGCTTTAGGAAAGGATCTATGGGAATCCGTGCAAGTTGGAAATAAGGAAGCAGTAACCCTTAGTCATGTATGGTATTTAATAAATCAGTTGATGAAAAAGACTCGCGTTGAGTCTGAAATTATGGAGGCTGCAGAACGAGCATTAGGATATTCATTCCGAGAAAAAGCCAAAAAGAGTGAGCAGGCTTCTATTTCTTCACCTGATCCTGTGGTTCTGCCAGCAAATGTAAGAGATGCTAAGTCTATTTTTGAAACCCCATTGCCGCCTGATTATTTTTCCCCTGAAGAAACTGGTGCAGAGGCGGGTATGGAGTCTGCAGCCCTTACTGCACCTCCAATCAGTGAAAATGAAATAATGGAGCAAGAAAATTCGCCGTTAGAGGAACTCCAGCAGATAAAGCGTGAGGAGGAGGAATTAAAAAGGCAAGCTTCTGCATTACAGTTAGAAGGTCATAGGCAAAAAATTGCTCTCGGGCAGTTGGGTACGAGGCTGCAGGAGGTGATGAGACAACAATCAGGACTGTTACAGAATCTATATCAACAACTGCAACGACAATCAGTAACAGGTTTTAAGAGTACAAGTATGCAAGACGAAAAAACACAGACTGTGGACGCTGGTCAGAAATGGCATGGAATAATATGGGATGCAGCTATTGAAGGCGAATTCTTAGGTCCATTAAAGGCTTTTCCTGTGCACCTTCATCATAACGCTGCAGGAGCGGAGGTGCGAGAATGGCAGCAGTTCGATTGGCAGTTATTAGATCGACTGCAAAAAGCAATAATGCAATATGGTTTGGAGAATACACATGTAAGAAACTTGATTGATGTGGTATTTTCGCAAAATATTCTCACCCCTTTTGATATAGAAACGTTGGTATCGTTAATTTTGTCACCCATGCAAAAATTAGTTTTTAAAGATGATTGGAGAAAACGTTGTGAACTTGCAGTAATGAAAAATTTGGACTTGCAAGATGGGGACCCATTGAAATTTGCGACAATCGATATGTTGATGGAACAAGGAGCTTTTGTGCATCCTAGGGCACAAGCTCGGTTAGATCGACGAATATTACAGCAATCTCAATCTCTTGCTGCCGTCGCATTAAAAGCACTACAGGTTTCCGCGACCGCATCCCCACCTTATGTTAAAATACTGCAACTGCCATCGGAATCTTTTTCTACATTTTTGGATAGGTTGAGAACTGCAATAGAGAAATCACCAAACTTATCGACCGAAGCAAAGTCAGCTGTAATGCTTGATCTGGCTGTACAAAATGCTAATGATGTGTGTAAGCGAATACTTTCAACGTTACCAAAAACGGCTGGGCTAGTACAAATGATGGAAGCCTGTGCTAGGGCAGATCTAGTAGCAGAACAAGATAGGGCTGTAGTATATGCCCAGGCACAAGCTAAAGCTTTGGCCGCTGCCCTTCAACCTGTTTTACAACCTAGAAATACTCGGCAACGCTTGGGAATTTGTTTTTTATGTGGACAAAAAGGACATTTTAAAAAGACTTGTCCCAAGAAATCTCAAAATAATTCAGGAAGCAAATATTGTACGCGGTGTCAGCGACAAGGACATGTTGTAGAGGAATGCCGTGCGCGATTTACTAAACAGGGGCAGCTTTTGCAGTTGGGAAACATGATAATGAGCGCCAACCAGAGGGGCGCTATGACACTAAATACCTCCAAGAAAAACCAGCGGATTCCCTATGCTTGGGTACCCAGTTCAATGGATGCTTGGACCGTCTCCGGGGGAAAACTGCCGGAAGCGCCGGAGTAGATATTAGGGTTGCTAATACTGTTCAATTATTAAATGATATGGTACAGGTGGTAGATTCTACGGAAAAGGGACCGCTGGGATATGGGCTCAGTGCTTTGATAATTGGACGATCATCTGCTTCTCGTTTGGGAATTTTTGTTCTCCCAGGTCTTATTGATTCAGATTATACCGGGACAATTAAGATTATGATTAAAGCATTGTATCCACCCATAACGATAGAAAAAGGAACAGAAATAGCACAGTTAATTCCATTCCAGGCAATGGTGCCCAATAAGGAAGAAAGAATAAGAGGTGCAAGTGGATTTGGATCAACTAATGATCCTTCTGTATATTTTTCTATACCTATCCTGAAAAACAGACCTACAATTGAAGTAGAACTTAAGCAAAATGATGGTTTTACTTTTACATTGTTGATGTTATTAGATGCAGGTGCTGATATTACAATTGTTCCAAAAAAGGTATGGCCAACTACTTGGCCTCTACAAGAAATTAGTGCCATGATTCAAGGAATAGGAGGAAAACAATCTACAATGCTTAGTACTCAGTATGTGACTGTGTAAGACAAATGAACCCCACTTATCTGCAAAAGTCCGACCTTATGTTATGCAAACAGAAATCGCATTGCTAGGCAGGGACTGTTTAACGCAATGGGGAGTTGTGTTACAGACATCGCCTTTTACTTAGCGGTCACTGCACAGCGACAGTTGACGGACCCAATACCTTTAAAATGGAAGCAAACTGCTCCTGTTTGGGTAGAGCAGTGGCCGCTAACACTTGAGAAACTGTCGCATTTGCAGACCTTGGTAGAGGAACAGTTGAAATTAGGTCATTTAGAGGAATCATTTAGTCCATGGAATACTCCTGTTTTTGTTATAAAAAAGAAATCAGGAAAATGGCGACTTTTACAGGATTTAAGAGCTGTTAATGCTGTCATGGAAACAATGGGGCCTTTGCAGCCTGGTCTACCAACTCCAACTATGCTTCCTGCTCAATGGGAAATTTTAGTAATTGATTTAAAAGATTGTTTTTTCACGATACCATTGGCTGAACAAGATAAAGAAAAATTTGCCTTTTCGGTGCCAACTATAAATAAACAAGCACCTTATAAACGATATCAGTGGCGAGTATTGCCGCAAGGAATGAAAAACTCTCCTACCATTTGTCAGTATTACGTAGCTGCCGCTTTACAACCTATTCGTTTTACTTTTCCGAATTGTATTATTTATCATTATATGGATGATATTCTTTGTGCAGCGGAAAACCTTGATTCTAATTTTATCGATTTCCTTCATCAGGCATTAAATGCCGCTGGTTTAATAGTGGCACCTGATAAAATTCAAAAACATTCACCTTATTCTTATTTAGGATTTAAAGTTACACAATTACAGGTTAAGCCTCAAAAACTTGTGATTAATCTCAATATTTCTACATTACAAGATGTTCAAAAGGTATTAGGAGATATTCAATGGCTTCGCTCCTATTGTGGAATTTCCAATGAGGATATTGCTCCATTGGTGCACCTGCTGAAAGGAGGAGGGGGGGCGAATGCCCCTCGAAAACTTGACAAATTGCAGCAGAATGCTCTTAAAACTATTGCTAATAAAATTACGCGAGGATATGCGAATCGCATTGTTCAAAATATACCCCTTTTTGTAGCAATACTCAACACTGAAAAATATTTAGCTGCCTTAATTTTTCAATGGCTTCCACACCAGTTGGACCCTATGAATGTTATCGAATGGAAATATCCGTCTATAACACAAAAACAAACAATTATTCCACGGATTGTAGCGATATCTAACTTAATTTATTCTACTCGTCAAAGGGTCATAGACATAAGTGGGATTGACCCTCAAGTCATTTATTTACCGTACACAGATATGCAGATACAACAAATGTTACAAACCATAACTGAATTCGCACTAGCTACTTACAACTTTAAGGGAATTTTGTCTAATCATTATCCGAAACACCGGTTGTTTTCCACAACACTTTGCTTGGAGCCAGACGTAATGTTATCTGTTACCCCTGTAGCTGGTCTTACTGTTTATACAGACGCTAGTTCCAGAACAGGAAAATATGGTTTTACATGGTACTATAACAAGCAATGGCATGATCAGCTTTTTTATGGTAATGGTTCCGCACAATTGTTAGAACTGCAAGCAGTGGTACAAGTATTTTTTACCTTTTCTAACATAGCTATCAACCTAGTTAGTGACTCTCTTTATGTTGTAGGAATTGTACAACGTTTAGAAAGATCATTTGTTAAAGAGGTACAGAATATTCAATTAAAGGAATTATTGTATAAACTTCTTTATTTATTAAATGCACGTGTATATCCATATTATGTATCACATATTCGAAGTCATACTCCGTTTAGAGAAGGCCTGTTTGAAGGCAACCATAGGATTGATACCCTTGTTTCTCCTGCTACTGTAGTAGTGCCTCATGTTCATCAACAAGCACGATTATCACATTCATTTTATCATCAGTCCGCAAAAGCATTAGCCAAACAATTTAAAATAACCCTTAATCAGGCCCGCAATATTATTGCGGCATGTCCTCATTGTGCTCCTTTGCCAGCAAGTTTACCACATGGGGTTAATCCTCGTGGTCTTAAGGCATTAGAGCTCTGGCAAACTGATATTACATTTTTTAAGAGTTTTAAAAATTTGCAACACATACATGTAACTGTGGATACCTTTTCGCACATGATTTGGGCAACTGCTCAAAGAAAAGCTAATGCTGTTGCCGCTCGTCGCCATTGGTTGCAATGTTTTGCCGTAATGGGTGTTCCTCGATGTATAAAAACAGATAATGGCTCTGCTTATATTGCCGCTAGTACCCAACAATTTTTAAAAGAATGGGGAATTGAGCATATTACAGGAGTACCAGGAAACTCTACTGGTCAAGCTATTGTGGAACGGGCGCATCGTTATTTAAAACAGCAAATTCAAAAACATTATTCTGAATTTATGTCTCCGGAATTAGTACTTTTAAAGGCGTTGTACGTTATAAATTGGTTGAATTTTTCAGATAAATATCCCCCTGTTTACATCCACATCATGTCACAACAGGAAAAACAGGAACTTCAAATCAGGCCTCCAGTATTGTGGTATGACGCCCGAACTAATCAATGGCGGGGACCTGCTGAACTATTAACCTGGGGAAGAGGGTATGCTTGTGTTTTAACAGATATTGGACCTAAATGGTTGCCTGCAAAATGGATTCGACCTACAGTTGCTGCCTTATCCTCTTTGCAAGCTTCTTGACCCTTGGAAGAGCTCATGCAGTACCAGTGGAATTGGCTGAAATGCAGAATCAGGACAATGTTTGGATAAGATGGGCTCAAGCGACAGACACGAATGACTTCTGTCTTTCATTAAAGCAAGTAGGAAATCCATTCTGGACCTGCTTGATCGGGTTTGCTTATGTGAATATATCAGATTTTACTGACTGGATCCAGGGGTCTGTAAATATGTCAATTATACAGCAAATGTCTAATGTTATGAGCTGGGCAATTAATACTACAGTTAATGCATTCTTAATTAAGAATTTGAAGAAGGCAATGTTGCCTCCTCAAGAGTTAGATTTGCTTGGAACATTTCCCAACAATGGATGTGTCAAATTTAGTTCCCTGAGTAGTAATGATCTGCCCACCAATGTTTCACCTCAACAATTACAATATCTAAATGAGAGTTTTTGTAATCATACGATGCAAGATATACCTTATAACCGAACCAAAGCATACGCTTTGCCTCCTGGGTATTTTTTGATCTGTGGAGATAGAGCTTGGCCCGGGGTTCCCCCATTGTCATTTGGAGGGCCATGTATGATCGGAAAATTGACGTTATTGTTGCCAAAAAAACAACATTTGCAGCAATTGCAGATGTTATACCAAGCACAGGGACAGAGTGGTCATAGACAAAAGCGATCTACCACACCGTTATTGGAGAATTGTACAGATGATGTCCTAATTTGGGGACAGTCTACTCTGACGACAATGTCCTTATTCTTGCCTCCCTTGGCCTTAATGCATTTGGGAAAGGTAGCAAGGAACTTAATGTGTTGGTCAGGAAAACAATTCAATCGTACTTCTTTAATTCTTTATGATATGGCCACAGAATTCGACAGTATTCGAAAGGCAACCTTGCAAAATAGGGCGGCAATTGACTTTTTGCTTTTAGCCCATGGTCATGGTTGTGAAGAGTTTGCTGGGATGTGTTGTTTTAATTTGACAGACAAATCTCAATCTATACAGAGTAAATTAAGAGAACTCCAGGATGGATTGGGGAAGTTAATGGAAGAAAGAAATCCTTTTGATAATTGGCTAGTTTCCCTTAATGTCGGATCGTGGTGGAGAATGATTTTGAAGTGGGTATTGATAATAATTTTAATTGTCGTAATTGTACTCATTATTTTCCCATGTTTGATTCAGTGTGCTATAGGAATATTACAGAATATAGCAAATAGAGCCTTTATAAAACAAAAAAGGGGAGTTGTGGGATTTTCTGCAATTAAGTAAAATGACTGAACGATGTTACAACGTGGTAGATAAGGATTTGGCAAAGTCTAGTGATTAAGCTGAATTATGACTTATGGAAAAGTTACGGTTTGGCAAAATCCAGTAATTAAGCTGAGTTATGACTTTCGGAAAAGTTGTGTACAAAGAATAAGGAGCTTGGCGATAAGTAGGAAACAATAAATAAGGAATAGAATATCATTAAAGAAGGTGGAACGTAATTTGGAGGAACATTTTGCTAATTATAGAGCTTGTAATATATTTAGAATATAATCTGGCTTTATCTTGTATCCTGTTTTAAGATCCTGTTTATCTGTAATTGTGCTTTGGACAAAGACCAAAAATGTACTCGAAGGTCGCGAGTTGATTATAAATACCTTACTAACAAGCAAATAAAGACAGACATGATTCCTGCTTCATATTGAAGAAGTCTCTGTCTCGCGTCGTTATGCAACATATTTCAAGTTTCTCGTATCTGTGAATCATGCCATCCTGGACAGACAGACAACTGCCTTCTACACTACCACCCTTAGCAGGACCCTGGTCATTTGGGTTTTGTACAGTACAACCAGGCTTTGCTCATCAACAGTTAAAACAAAGCTTCACTAATGGCATATGCACACAAAATGTTCCAAGGGTAACGAATCAATCCCTGCCGCAACCCTAGTGGTTTGCAGTACACTCAATTTGAGCCATAAGCATTTTCAGACTTGGGATATGTTGCTTCACATCGATCGGTAGCACCTGACAATCTCTCTCCCCATCCCAAGTTCCACAATACGTATCTCATCCTCTCCTCTTCATGAAAATCAGGAGTCTACCTGGAGATTGATCTTTGGCAGTCCACAATACATCTCCCCACCAGCAGAGGGAAAGATTAACAGAGACGAACACCACAGCCAGAGAAACGCTTACCTGTACCACAGATGTAGTTTTACATGCTACAGCAAAGAGCTGTTTTAACTCATGGGGAGCTGTTAAATATTAACCCTGACAGTTCAAGGGGACATGGCCATATTGCTTCTTATGACACACTTTTATGCCTTTGCACAGCTCTTATCAAAAATTAATCTCAGATATAAAAAAGCTTTCATTGACAGTATCACAATTTCAGAAGCTAGCACTCACACTGTTACTAAATACACAGGGAACTGAAGATGTTTGCTTTAAGTTACAGGAAAGCCAGTCAACAGGTTTCAGACCTACCTTGTAACCCCTCCACGCGTCACACCAAAAAGCTGCAAGGATTCCTTGTACAACACTCAGTAGTACCTGCAATTTTTATTGTCCACACTTCCTGATAAGTTGTTCTCTCTAGATAAACAAAACATGGGTTATCAGAGGACCTAGGAGAGAAAAACGAAACAATAACGCAGGTTTGAAAAGGCCTTGAACACACACAAGGGAGGTTGTTAGTCCAGAGTACAACCCTGGCTCCATGCAAAACATTTCACTATTGCTCAAACTGAGCCTAGGATCAAAGGAGATCTGTTGAACAATTACAGGCACTGAGAAAGGGATCAGCCAAGGTATTGCCATATGCCTGGGCAGCCCTCATTAGCTCCAGGCAATTCTAGAGAGTGGGCTACAGGTCTGGGTGTGTAGCAGGAAGCAGCAGCTCTGTGCCCACAAGACCTCCAACGGGACATTCTTACAGGAACAAGTATCAGTCCTGAAGCACTGATATGCGGCATACATAGCAATGGCTTCATTTTAGCCTTCCTTTTTCAAGCCCTATGCACCTCCAGGCATACTGCTTGGAAGAAGCTGCTTGCGTGTGACTACAAGGCTTTTTTTGTTAATAGGGTCCCAAAGGGAAATTCTGGAGGCAGCAAACATTTTCCTTCAACCTCCTCCATGTAACATTACTGCAAAACCAAGAGCCACAAAGGATAGCAAGATTCCTACAATCAGAAAAAGGCAGCTTTCTCTGCTTTTAAGGAACTGTGCTGGCAATTGTGGAGAACATGTCTGTAGTACTCTGTGTTCACAAAAGACTATGCTTGGGGGAATATCCAAATCTCTGGCAAGCACATTAGCCAAAAGCAGGCTTGCTATGCAAAACACACAGCTTTTCACCTTCTTGGTGTAAGAAAAGAAAACCTAGAAAAACCTATTGGAGTACTTTCACTTCCCTGGAGTATTATTTCATCATCTTCCACCCCCACTGCTGAAATCAGTCTGTCAGAGCTCAGGCAGCCAGGCTGGTTAGCTCAAACATGAGGTCAGATTGGGAAATGGGGATGGCCTGGTGAAAACTGAGGCCAAGAGCAGAGCTGCTCCCTTGTAAAGCTTTGTAAGAAGTATGATTCCTGCGATACACAGGGCTCCCAGCCCACAGAGAGGGAGACAATAAGTGAAGACTGCACTTAACACAGGGGTTGGCAACCTCTCAAGGGCCACAGGCCAGACGCCAGCCTCCTTTTCCAAAGAAGAGGTTTTGCATGTTTCTCTGGCAGTCCTACCGGCAATCCCAGGAGATGCGGCTTCTCTCATGGTGCAGAGACTCCGAGCACAGCACTGCTGCTCCATGTTCAGCGTGTCCAGCTACCAACATCAATGCCCACACCAGAAATTCTTCTATTCTTTAGTGCTGTGAAAGCAAGACTTTGTTTTTTAAACAAACTCCACCTGGGACCGTAAGTGAAGATGGTTATCTGTTAGCCCTTCTCCATCTCTAACAGTCCATTTAATTCCACATCCACTTAACTACATCCTTAGTTACATCCTGGACAGATAAAAGGTAGATTTGCCTTCTGTTTTTTTTTCATGAACAAACTTTACCTTCATTAGATCTTAAGCTGTGTGTGTTGTGGGTGTCGGCTAGGGTCTGAACTATGCCAATAATTTATCTGCATGCATGTTCTTCAGAGGGCTGTGTATCAAATCTTGCTTACTTGCCTGTGCCCTGTGTGCTTTCCACTTCCCCATGGCTCTGTGCGAGGGAACAGGGCATCACAAGATGTGCTTCAAGGACAGAGCTGTTCTACGAATTGATCAAGCTTCACTGTAGGACAAATTTGTCTTTCAGTGATGTCCACAACATACCAAAACCAGCACTTGACTGGAAGCCTGTGGAATAAGGACCTGCTAATGAAGCTGGGGATGTTTCGACCTGTTCACAGTATTACTTGATGATATAAGAACTGAATGAGTTATAACTGGGAGAGAAAAAGAATGACATTGCCTGCAGCATGTGACTCTGCAGTGGTCATGCCTGTGGGTTAGCAAAGGCTAAGCTAGCAAAGGCTGGGCTCGGAAATGTTAGGTTCCTATTTTTCCCTCCCAGTTCAGTAGTTGTATTCAGAAGCACGTGCTTTCAGGCTGGGAACCCAGGGGGGAAAGAAATTACAAGAGCAAACTCTGCACAGCTATTTGTCTTGCTTTCACCAAACAAAACTGATAGCCCAGCAACTCCCAAGCTTGCCTTAATTCCACACTCACTGGCCATTTTCCAGCAAGTCCCTTCTCTTCTGCCCCAAACCTTTTCTCAAAAACACTGAACAAACACCCAGAGACAGCAGCATTTATCGGGGCAAAGCCCCCACCTCTTCTACTACTGCACTTGCAAGAATCCCCACAGTTTTGTCACAGAGCAAAGCCTCAGAGAACTGCGCCAAGAAGTGGGGAACAGCTTAGTGAGCCAACTGGTCTGTGTTCTCCATGGGCTGAAATGCCCCAGGAGAGACAGAGACAGTGGCTTTCATAGTGGTACGCTAGCAAGTGCCTCCTCAGTGTCCACACAGCAGAGTTGCAGAGAATGGAAAACTTGCTGTTTTTTTATTAGCGCTGTTTTGTCCGCTTGTATCCAGCCCCACCCAGCTAATGCTCCAGTAAAGAAACTGCCTTGAATCTATGTTGTAACAGCAGACGGTATGGGTCCAAGCTGGAATATTTCCCCCTCTCCCACATGGTAATGGGAACATAGGCAGGCTCCTCCAGCCAGCTTCCACGCACCAGGGAAAGTCCTTGCCTGGAGCAATTGCTGGGAGATGGGGTATAAATGCTCTGAATTTGGCCATATTACAGCCTCTGGTCACTGGAACTTGTTTTAGTTCTTTCTACAAGCAGAATGACTACTCAGCTATTGAGCATGTTCCCTGCAGCCACAGCTATAGGTGTTAACCCCTCTGTATGGAGTGAAGCAGACCGAGACTTCCATCACACTGCTTTTCCGCTTCTTGAGCTCTTCACCATTCACCCCATCCCGCTTAAGCTGCAACACTGAAATGGCTCTGGTCCCTGCATTCCTTTCTCAGATACACAAAGCTGAGAAGACTGATGAGCCACTTCATTTGAGAGAATAAAAAACAAAACAAAAAAACCCAGAAAAATACACTCCCAGCAACAATTGCTGGAAACGTCAGCTGGAGTTACACAGGCTGGAAAGAACCAGAGCTCCTTTATCCAAATGCCTCCCTCAACAGCCTTTTGTCTGTGCCATCCCAGCAGGAAGCCTAGCATATCACCCAAGAGCTGACAGACAGAGAGACAAAACTGACACCACTTCAGGGCTGATATGGGTTGTGGGGTTTTTTTCCCCCCTTTAAAATCTGATGGAAAGGAAGAAAATATTCTGTTCCTTGACTAGGAATCTCTCAGAGAGCTGTTCCCCCAAGGAGCAGGGCAGTACTGCAGACAGGTGAGGAGGTAATTTATTAAACTCATGGCTAGCTGGCCTCCCATCAGAAAAGCAGCCTCTCCAGCTCCTGTCCCTGACAGCTGCCAGTAGGAGCATTCCAGGACTCTCCACTGCTCCAGAGAGAGAAACACAAGAATCAAAGCCCAAATCCCTCTCTGTACCCCTGGCAAAAAATGCAGGCATATTATCTCAGCACTTCACTGAGTCTGGCTGCAAAAATCAGGCCCTGCACAGATATGAATTACAGAATCACATCTGTGCCAGGGGTCTACTAATTTTAGAGCCAGAAGTGAAATATTTCTTGCTAAAGGTCTCTTCCCACTGACTTAACATCAGAAACCATCCCTCTTGACATCTGGCAGGACAAATGTGCCATTTGGCATCCTTTGGGGTGAAAAGTGCTACAGGAATGCAAGATGTAAGCCTGTTTCTTGAGTGGTAAAAATGATCGTGTCCCTGACTTATACTTGGAAAAATGTGGCCTCACAGTGCCTTCCTCTCTGTTCCTGACTGACAGATGCATCGGAGAAGTGCAGTCACATTTTTAGCTGCAAGAGTAGCACAGCCACAGGATCCTGTAAGAATCAAGATGGATTTACTACTGGAAATCACATGCTTCTCTTCCCTTCTCTCTCTTTTGTCTATTGTCTTCTATTCAGCAGTTCTTCTCCTGCTTTATTTAGATACCTAGAGGTACTTACCCCCATCCTCCTCCTATAAACTTGACAGAGGCTTTTGCCAGCCACGGAGAGAAGGTAATTCTTTGCTACCCCAGTTGCACAACACCTATCAACCTCATACTGGGAAAACCCCAGGCAAAGTAATCGCTGGGCTGGAAAGCAGCACACTGTGCTATTGTAGTGGAAATGTGAGACACTTGTGCTCAGGAAAGGCATGCCATTCTCTCCCAGTTCCCTGGGAGCTGCTTAGCATCTGTTCAATCAGGGCTTGTCTCACAGGCCTTAGATCTCTGGGAAGGACACTCCTGTTGCACAGTCTCAGCCGGGGCCAAGAGGACCAGCCGGTCTGCTTCTAATAATGCTGCGCAGTGACATTATTCATCTCCTCCCGTGAACTGCACTTCCTAAAGGTGGGTGTCACTCTAGTGAAAAGCATGGCACGCAGAAGTCAGGCAGGACATATGCTGAGTGTGTTTATTCCTAGCTCTGCAGCTTGCATCTCAAGCCTTGTGTCCCCGTTTTTAGGTATCAAATGAGAATGATCATGCCTACAACAGAACAGTCTAAGCTGTGTTGTTACAGGATGATGTCAAATTCAGGTGGTGTCCAGCCCTTGTGCTGATCTCCGCTAGCCTGCCCTTACAGCTCTCTCCTCTGTAGTGGCCATTTTGCACCCACTACCCCCTCATCAAGACACTACCCATTCATCAAGAATGAGTTACACTGCTGAGCCACAGCAACAAAAGCTGGAAGAGACATCTTGAAAGGTCACCTCATGCAGCTCCAAGCTTCAGTGATTTCTAAACCAACCCTGTGACTCCAAGCAGATGTTGGTTGGGGCTTGTCTATCTTTCAGCGCTTGAGGTTTCCTCCCCCTCCCTAAGCAATCTACACTGCTGTGTCACACTCCGCTGACCGTCCTCTAGGGCACCCCCTTTTCTCCACCCCACCTTTCAGCTTGGTCAGTGTTTGAGTTCATATTTACCCCTTGATACTGTAACTGTAAGTACACACAAGCCCAGTTAACTAAAATAATTAATATCTTAAGAGTAAATGCACAAAACAATCAAGAGCAAGAGGACGCTGCAAACTCCGCAGAAAAATAAGAACTGAGGAAAATGACTCTTCTGGTTGTTTAACTACATGTGCTATTCTATGAAACCACATGGTAAAACACTCTGAGAATCCAAGAGCAAATAACAAGCCTTTGTGTTTATAAATTTTATGTAATTTACCCTAAAGCACTTGCAAATTACCTTACGGCGTTTCCTTCAGTTGATACTGAAAGGCAGACATTGCTGAGAGGAATATGATGAGCCACACTACAGCACCACACACTTTTCCAGACAGAAGGTCTCTGAAATAAACAGAAAGGAGACAGAGTGGTAAAGGGCAGTTAATTACATGAGAATTTAACCAGGATGGTGCTAACAGTCCTGCTTTTGCCCAGAGCTTTTGTTTTCAGCTTCATCTAGACACTGGTGGCTCCACCACAACATCCTCAGAACCCCAATGGCTGAAGCCACAATGCTCTGGCAGCTGACACGTCTAAGGTGGGCTATTTTTTTTGCCACTGCCAAAGTATTTCACTGCTGTTCAGGAGGTCGATCTATTAAAAACATTTGGGTATGTCAAGTGCCCCACAAACACATTAAAATAACTACATTGTTTCATGGATGGAAGTTCAGGTCCTCCCTAAAATACAATTTGATCTGAGAATTAGCTTTATCTCACTCGTAACTCACATCTACAAAACACATATTGTCTCCTTCTCTTTCAACATAAATAGGTAGCATTTTACTTGTGGAATTTCACATGGTTTGCTATCTAATCTATCCAGGAAAAAAAAAAATTCCCATCTTATCATGTGGTTAGTCTTTGGGTTCTCTGTTACCCAAATTTATTGCCTAGAGATTACAGCTGAATTGCAAGACAGTTTTTCTAGAAGGCCACTTCCTTCAGTTGTTTACTGTTCCCTGTAGAACGCTGTATTCAGCTAGCCTCTCACTTCTCTTAATATCAGTATTTGACAAGGTCTGGCCTTACAACTTCAAGTAAACCAGATGACTGCAGTTCCATTCATGCATAAATAAATAGTGCGTGCTTCACTAGAAAGGCCATTCACTGCACACACCCTAGGCGCAAGTTTATCTGCTACAAACTTCAAAGTGCACCACCAGTCTTGAAAGTCAACAAAAATGGTATCTTAAGGCTGCCTGATCTTGTGCCAGCGACTCTGGGTTAGATATGCTCAGTCACAGATACCTGTCCTATCTGCCCGCTCTGTTAACTGCGCCGAAATGCCAAAATCAAGACAGGCTTAGTGGTCACCAACATTACCAGGGTTTTCCTGCAGACCAAATCAAGTCACTCTCATGCCTGCAAACCCTTGGCCACCAGTTTCATTAACCTGATTTGACTCAGAGCAGAGTCCAGGTGATCAAATTTTGTTTCAACACTGCAATTGGCAAGTGGAATTGACGCACAGAGAAGACATGAGCAGAAATGGCAAACAACAGACCACCCTCACACCATCCCTTCCTACCTGCACCGAAACACAACTTAAATAACACACCTGTCGATATCATCAGCTAAGTGACCCGAGGAGCACACTCTCAGTACCCCAGCCACCTCCTTCTCCAAAACTAGCTGTACACATGGCTATTTTGTGCTCACAAAGAAGGAAAAAGAATCGAGAACACAAGACAGGCAGCTAATGCAGTGTCCTGTCCGCCGGCAGATTTGTTTAGAGCGCGAAAGGAGGTTTGTACGAGAGGGTCTCGGATCACACTGAGGTGTGATCCCACCACGTGCTGATGACCCCCTTAGGCTGAGGGGACAGAATCCTGCCATTACCATCACCACATGCTCTCCCACCTTAGGACAATGTGGAGGATCTCCTAGATCCTAACCCCAAGTGTCTGCATGTGTGTGCCCCCTCAGACATGGAAACAGTCACTTTTTCTCAGCTGAGTCCGTCGCTATGACTGCAGAAGCCCACCATATTTTGACACAATTAGCAAGAGGGTGTCTACCCCATCTCTTGTTGCAGAAAGGTGACCAAGGATGTCAACACCATTGTCATGGGCTTGTCAATATAAATATCACCAAACTGTCACGCATGATGCAGATCATTCCTGGGTACAGAATATCTATGTCCAAACAAGGATAATCCACCCTTTACTGAGAAACAATGTGCCACAAAAGGCTATAGGAGGAGCTGGCAAAAAGGATGGTGGAAGCCAGAGAGAGCATGTGATGCTCCCGCAGCTCCATGGGATCCCACCCAGACAGGCAGCATCACTTGGCTGCAAAGACAGACCTTTGACATGAAGGTGCCTGGAAACGGAGGGGCCTCCCAAGACAGCATTTCTGCTGGAAACCAGGATAAAGGTACTGGGTGCAGGTCCATCATCTTCTCTGCTTGTGCACCCAAAGTTTTGTAGTGATAAAGATGCCACTTCCCACTAGCACCAGCAGTGGAGCAGCTCCACTAGCAGCCTAGCACGGATTAAGGGGCTTCTCGTAAACCCGCAGCATCTCTGCCAAGACGACTGCTGAGCTGCAGGTGAAATAGCAAAGTGCAAGAGGAGAGGGACCATCCCAAATTTTGTCTGCACAAGTTCTCAGCCCTCAGACCAGGAAACCACTTGCTAACACCACGGTTAGCAGGATCTTCACAGCTGCGACTGCACTGTGACCCAGGCAGAACATTTCAGCAGCGAAAGCTTCCCAGGAGGCATTTCCTCAAGGTCAACGCACAGGTCCAAGAGCCCCTGGTGCAGGGTTTTCTTTTTATGACTTTGTATCACACAGGAATTCCTCTCTGCTGCAATAAGTTACATTCTCAATGACATTAACATCAGATTTTCTCCCCTAGTTTTGCTCTCTAATGTGGATGTTCATCTGTGAGAACAGATATAGGAGGGAAGGGAAAGCTTGGGACCAGAGTCCCTTGCAGATCTCAGGGACAGCAGGACTGCTGGACCTTCCAGTTGCCTGAATGGTGTGTTAAATCAAACAGCCAAACAAAAATTTCCCACCTCAATGGTGCTGACAGGAGTTTAAAAAAAAAACAAAAACGAAGGAGGTGTGCAGTTTCCTCAGGACCATCTCATCAATACACTCGCAGCACTGCCAATTTAACAGCGCAATTGTAGAGTGGTTGAAACTGTCACGGTCCGCACACAAAATGAGAGTAAAGGACTGAGGGCCAATGCTCTTGGCTCTGGACAAAGAAACACAGCCCATGCAGGAGAAAGAATTGGCAATACCCAACCTACAATTTTCATGCAGCGCTGCCTGAAATAAAGTCTTCTTGCTAATGGCAAAAGTCAAACTTCACTACTACAAAGTTGATTTAAGTGTGTGGGTGTGAAAACTTCAGCATAGTCTGTACAGAGAAAAGCTGGGGTTTCCATTTTCTCCAACTGGATTCCACTGGTCTTTCTATTGCTAATATGCAGGTAACACCCTGTGTAACTAATCCAATAGCTTCACATCACAGTGGAAAAACAAACAAAATAAAGACCATGGAAGAGCAACAGACGACATCTACCCAGGCCAATCAAAACTGAAGTACATAAACACACACAGAGGAGATCTTTTAACAAAAAGCCAAAACAAACAGAAAGTTCAGAGATCAACAGGTGTGAGTCTCTCTCTCAGCCACTCTGACCACATCTTGGAAGTATCCAGAAACTGTGACTCCTCCATTTTGCAAAGACATAGCTCTTACTTTTAAGACAAACGTCAGATGCTGGGACAAGCCTAGGCAGTCAGTCATTCCACCTCCCTGCAAATCTGTTTCCCCAGGCAGTCCTGGTTTATCCATCCAGTCACATTTTCAGCAAGTCCCTTTTCCCTCAAAAGGTCATGGTCATCTCCATTAGCTGCTGGGCTATGATGCTTCTCCTCCAAAATGAAACAGCTGGATTTTTAAATGGTCCTTGCTGACATGAAATGACACTCTCCACACAAACAGAGTGGCAACTAAAGGGAATCCAGGGTGACAGGAGGGATTAGAAAGATCCTGTCCTTCAACGGGGAACCACTACCCTGAGTCCAAACAGCTTACAATAAGATGAGACATTAAGGCATGAATCTGATGCTGTTATGAAGCAAGTCCTGACTTCAGATGGATCTATGCACCACTGGCATCCTCCAAGTAAGATACTGTCTCCTCTGACCTCTGCTCTCCCCCCATTGGTAGCAGCCAGTCTCTAGACCCTGGTTAGTCACACCCATGCACACATCCCACCAGAGCAGCTCTCGATTAGCTCAGGCACGGCTGCTGCAGGAACACGGGTACGACCAAAGCCTCGCCAGTGACACAGAACATAATGCTCTGCGCTGAAACAGTGCCATCACATAGGGGTTTTCTACCTGTACTCCTCAGACTAGCAATGGTCATCAGAAACATCTACTGCCAGCAGACTGCAGTTTTCTCTGCAGAGTTCTCCACCAGCAGAATTCGGGGGATCTGGAAACTGAGAGAAGCTGATAGCCTATGATGCTGGAAGGCTCAAAGTATCACCTTTCAGAAGAGTTACTGACACAATGCAGCCATTTTCACTTACTACAAACTAAACACTTTCACCACTTCCCTTCCCACTCTCCCATTTCCTTAAAACCAGCATCCTGAGTTAATTTCCACTTCCACCAATTATCAGTAGCAGAATTCCAACAACTAAGTCATAGGCAGAGCTTGCAAAACAATTCCTCACCACCACACAGGCTACTATTCTTTGTTTCCTTTCCAACAAAAGGCTGTAACAATGTTATCAAGGACGACAAATTACAGAGGCAATGATCCGAAGTCGTCTCCTTCGTAAGGATTGCAGTTATATCTTTAAGCGTGAGCTATAAAACAATACAATAAAAAGTTACATGACATTGTTCCAATGTCCTTGTAAGTCGCAAATACCCATTTCAGATCTTATCTGATGCTATGCTAACTGATGCTGTGGCAGGCAAACAAAATTCAAACTCAAGTCCTGGCCTCTGGAAAGGTGGTTTCATCAGAGGAATGTGTCTTCTCTTCCCCCACAATGAAGTATAACCACAGACTCTGAAAACAAGCTTTTCCCCCAGCGACTCCTAGCTAGCTTATTGCACTTGACTGAGCCAACACTCATCCCGCAGGTGAAACAAAGCTTAACTCTTGGGGGCTGGGGGATTGAGGGAAGTTTTAAATGAGATTTTTTAGAAAAATTCTGGTCCTGATCAGGAGGAATTGCTCAGAAAATATGAGTTTTCCCATCTGTAGTCATTAGCTAAGTTTAGTCAGTCTCAGGAATGCTGGATAGGCAGATCACAACATACAGGATTTGTGAGAGAATTGCTAAGGAGAAAAGGACTGTGCATATCCCTCTTAATTCTCTCTGAAGCAAAACAGTACTTGAAGTCTTCAGTCGGAGCTACGCAGGACCCCTCTGCTGTTTGTATAAAACAACAGCACCATCCAGTGGACAAACAGTACTCACTTTTCCTCTCCCACCATCTCACGTTTACCTGTATTTATCTACAGAAAATGCAGTATACAAACTTTCTTCCAATTCTGAGTGCATTAGGGTTTAATTTACCTTAGCCTTGGGTTAGAAAAGGTGAGACATTTCAGGAGAGCGGTAAAAAACAGCTCAAAAAGGATCATACTTTCTACTGACAGGCAGCTCTGCCAGCAGCACCACCTCTCTCCAAGTGTCACCTTCCCTTGCACCAAGACTGCAATCTCATAACCACTGCAGAGGCGGAAATCCTGAACCCAATGGACACAGGTACTCATCATACCTCGCCCTTGGGTTTTACCACTGGAAACAACCTCACAGCCAGACGTGCTGCAGTCTGGCCCAGTCTGCGCTGCCAATTTTGGAGATGTGTTTGGAGACTGCTTAGGATTCCCCAGGACGTTGGTTGGCTGTTTCCATCTCTTTCTACAGCGGCATCCCTAACAATTTGGCTTAATGTGTGAAAACAGTGAAAATCCCCACAGTAGGTTTGACACTACCCTCTCACGGAAAACAAAATCAATTATCCCCTTTCTTTATGTAATACCTCCTCTTTGTTAGTTTATTGTTCCCAATACAAATTAGCAGTTAACAAATGCGAGCAGTACGCAGCATTCCCAACAGCTGATAACACCATGACTGACTCGCTACACATACATAACTCAATGACTGCATTCCTGACCTGCTTTGGGAATTAAGAAAGCATTGCAGACAAGAGATTTTCCCCTTTAGAAAAGCTCTTCCAGAGTTGTTGACTGGGATCCAGCAATCAGATGCTTTTGATGCGCAATAGATATATTCAAAGTCTAAAAAAAAAAACCACACAAGGACTTCCATGTTTTGCTCTGTTCCCATCCTAGCAGAAAGCCAGATTCAAATCCATGGTCCTAGCACTCCATCCCCATCTCCTGAGCTGATCTTTAGAAATTCTTACCATCTAGTGCTGCTTCCGTAACTCAGTCTGAACAGGTACTCATAGATCAGAATCTCTGCTGCTTCACTTGAATTTAGAGAGGACTCACAAGAAAGATCGCATTCCTGGAACACGTCAAAATCCCTATAAAAACCCACCTTTGTGAGAAACGCTTTAGTCATATTATGGAGAAAGGAGCATAAAACAAAATACCACTTGCTGCAAACAGAAGGCAGCAGACACCGCTGTTCATTTTCCACCACCTCTGAGGTTATGTTGGTCAGACAACTTTGAGAGAAATGCAGGTGGAAAAGGCTACAATACCAAGGGTTTTATAGAGATTTGTCTTTTTGGCCCCTTTTTATACAGTCCTTACATCAAAATGTGATTCACCAACAAAAGTGTGGGTGGTAATAAAGGTGAAGCTGCCTTCTTAAAATAGAAGATGCTCATGCCACACATTCACTGTTTGATTACTACACAAATTCCTTATAGTCACCAGTTACTGCAAATTTCAGAACTGGTTATTTCACTCTTCAGAGGAAATGATATTCACTAAAATGGATTGTTACCTACAACACGATTTTTGAACTTTGTTCCCACCATTCTTATGGGAATAAATCCAGCCTATTACAAATTCAGAGACTGTGGATTTAATTCCCTGTTAAATGCATATAGCCTGGATACAGTAATTAAGAAACATGAGGGACTGGGGGGAAAAAAAACCAAACCAAAACAACAAAAAAACCCAGGTCTGTTGGTTTGTTTAGCGTTACGGTAAATGCAAAGCCGGTCTGGAAACTACTACTTGTTCTCCTCCGGTGGATATTAATGAGGACTTTTGCCTTTGATTCATTCTGAGAAATGCCCCAGAGGAATTTATTCAAAATACTTGACATAGTTTGCAAAAATCCCCTAACTCTGCTTAACAGCACAGAAGATAACAGAAGATGGAAAATAACCTCATAGGTGCAAAAAGCAGAGGGTTTATGGTGGGTATGAGGCCACACTCTTCCCCATCTATAACTATTCCTATTTCCTTCAAAGGACAGGACAGTGGAAACCCACCTCTTCACTACCAGGTACACTTGACAAGTTCACTGGCACGGTTCCTCACACCGTTGGCACAGCCATCCACTTTGCCTACACTGCCAATGCACTGGGCCAAGCCCAATTTATGTAACTTACACCAGCTCTAGAGTGCAAAGCAGGTGCTATCACATCACGGAGCATAAGGTTTACCAATTTCAGAGGCAACCTATGCAAAAAAGCTCATTTAAAAGATCTGTAGAGAAAGTCTCCAAACCTGAAATCCCTATCAAAGCTACCTACAGAGCCAGAGGAGGGGAATTCTGCTTTCTCTTTCTCCTGCCTTCACCTCCCCCACCTTCTAAAGCTCCTTAACGAAATCATTCCAGACTTTTTTTAAACCTGGATCTCTGTTTGGTGCTCAAAGACTGCCTAAGCTTGAATGAGAAATGAAACACCAAGGATGTGGAACAAAATGCTCTCATTCTCTGATCTACCCAAGATTAGATCAAGACAACACAATCTATTCCTTATCTGCAGGATCAAGAGTCACAACACTAGATTACATTAAAGCATGTGTAGTGGGATGTCAGGAACGCACATAAATAAGAGTATCAGAAAAAAATGTGGCTACAGAACATCTTGGCAAAGTTCTAAGATGAACCGTTCTTGCCAAGCGTGCCAGCGGGGGCAGCAGCACACACTTCACACTGCTTTGGGCACTTTTAGACGGACAGAAGATTCATTTCCCAAGGTGCCAGCACAAATAGATCCCAAGACCATCACCGAACACGGATTAACTAAAGAACAGCTTACACCATGGTCACCTCGACTTATGTCACTGCACTCCCTCTCCAAACCCACTGAAACGAACGTCCTGACGACTTCAACGGACTTTGGGTCAGACTAAACCCCCGCTGAAAACTATCAGCGCACAGGCGGGTTAATCCGGATGCCTCACAAACGCGGAGCCCGGCGTGCTGCCTGTCGGCTGGCGAAGGGCTGGCAGGCAAGGTCTAACCCGCTGCCTCCCCCACACGGCACCGAAACGGCCCTCTCCGCACACCCTCCGGCCAGACGTTCACGGAGAGCCTCCCCGCCGCTGAGGGAGGCCTCAGCCTCTCGGCCAGGCCCGGTCGGGCCGCGCCGCGCCCCGCCGGCTGCACACGCCAAGCCCTCCCCCGACCGCCGCCATCTTACTGTGGGGCGGGGGGAGCGGCCCCGCCCCGCGCATGCGCGCTGTGCCCCGCCTCAGGCAGGCGGCGGCCGCACATCACCTGTCGCGCGTGCCGCCCACGCAGTGCGCATGCGTACTGCACGATAATGGTCTCGAGGTCTTCCCCGTTTGCCCCTCCCCTGCCGTGGCGGGTTACGGGGGCCGGCTAGGGGCAATCCAGTGCCGTTTCGCGTTGCCGTACGGGTGCCAAATGGGGACACGTGTACCCAACCGCGAGCAGCCAAGGGCTGGTTGCCATAGCAGCGGGCCCCTTCGGCGCGCGCTGCCCGGGCTCCGCCGGGGCCGCGGTCCCCTCGTCCCCCGGTCGCCTTCCCGAAGCGTCCGCCACAGCCGTGGGCAGGAGCTGCTCCCGGCAGCGGAAGCGGTCGCGGGGGGCCGACCCCGCCGAGACTGGGGCTCACAGGAGACCAGGCCTCCGTGTTTTGAAGGGCCGTGAGAGGCCCCTCGGCGCGAGCGCTGATTCGGGATCCTCCCGGCCGTGTTTGCAGCCCCAGAGCTTGGCAAAGGGGAGATCGGTTTCCCCAATGGCCCCCCAGCGCACCCCCCTGCCCCGCTACCCGCAGTGCATTTGTACGGCCACGTTTGTGCCCTACAGCCCTGCATAAGGCCGAGGAAAAGCAGCCAGTGTTATTTAAAGGACAATACCCAGAAGGGGAGATCCTGCTGTAGCAACTGGTGAAATTTCCTGTATCAATATTGATGAGCCCAGCGGGAAAAGGAAATTAGAAGCTGGCCGGCCAAGTCGGGACGTACCCCATCGCTGCCTGCGGCCTCCGAACGCCACCTCCCCGCTGCCTCCACAGAGCACGCACAGCCGTGTCCAGCGGGCTCCTCTTTATTACAGCCTTGCACCGCACGCAGGGAAAACGTACCTTTTAAAATCCATGGGTTTTACATCTAGACATCCCTTTGTTTCATGTCTTGGGCACAGGCTTCTTTATTTAGCTTAATTTCTTCCTCAAATTTGGGCCTAGTAAATGACAGGTCTTTTACCACTATCCTGTCATCAACAGCATCTTAACATTTTGCTCGGAGTGGGTATGGGCAGGGCAGGTTTAATGTCAGCTGCTCTTCCATATTCAAGGTTATCACTGCTGGCATAATGTGAAGCTGAGGAGTTTGAGGAATTTTTTTCAGAAATGTTCCTGTCCAGAGAAGGCCCAAATGTAAAAAAAGAAATATAAAAATACTTTGGAAATAAACTGTAAAGTTTACAAGACAAAGACTAAAAATCAACTAAACCTTAACTCTCCTTTACTTGCTTTTGAAAGTAAAGTAAGTAAGTAAGAAAGAAAGTAAGTAAGTAAGAGCTTTGGAAAAGAGCCTGCTTTCAGTTTTGAACTAGGGAGAAATCCCACATCCAAATTTCCTACATTTCTCCCTCTGCACAGCTTGACAAAGGAAATTGTGGCCTAGGGACACAGCAAGCTGGCAGTCTGCTTCACGTTTCACGTCATGAGACTCCTTTTCCCACTTAATTCCTTCATGTTGAATAAGAAGAGGTAATTTTCAGACATTACATTTAGATTAAGTTATGACTTGGTAGTAAAACCAGCTTGATTTCGTAATAAATATGCCTTCACCTAAGTGAAAACAATTAGAAGATAAAACTATTCTTAAATGTCAAATAGTACAGGGTTATGGAATATACTGTAGTGGGAAACAGTGACCAGATAATGGGATATTTGGTCTCCCAGACTCAAAAAGATTACACAAAATAAAGCGAACCTAATCTTTTAAGAGATCATTCCCTACAGCTGGGTCAGAAAACATTGCCTCCCTTTGTCGGCAGTTATTAAAACTGAGAAAATCCTTCCTGATAATAACGTATTTAACAGGATTTCATAGGCGAGAGAAGTACACCAGAAGACATTCAGTGAAAATTACAAATGCTTGTTGATTTACTTCATCCAAACCACCAAGGGTTGGTCAAAACTGTGCAAAATACTTGATAAATTCACAGAGTTTTCCCGAGTATGTCATTTCCCCACATAATTTTTTATTTTAGGAGAATAGGATCTGACCTGGACACAATCATCCTTGTAAAAATGCCAGCCACCTTTCAGTACTACTTTTACCAGTATCAAGAGGTGAAGAGATGTTTGTGTTTCCAGGCTGAAGTTAGCTGCTGTTTTCTCAGGCGTGAAGATGAGCTCAACGGGGTCAGCCGCAACCGACTTGGATTTGTTTCAAAAAGCCAGCGTGAAGGAGGATGAAGTGTTCCTTCCAAGGAGATGAGAAAGGCAACTCACCTCTAATCGGTGCACTAATGCCTTGGCTTTGGCTATTCATTTTCTAACTGTAGGATTGGAAGCCTCTCTGCCAAGAGAGATTGTGCAGTCTCCATCCTTGGAGGTTTTCAAGACCTGACAGGATAAAGCTCTTGGCTTCATCTCATAGATGATGCTGCTTTGAGAAGGAGGTTGGACTACAGACCTCCTTAGGTTCCTTCCAACCCGATTTATTCTATGATTGTATTATTTTCATCCATTTTACATCTGTCATCTTTGGCTTTCTTCAGATATCAAACTGATAAAGACTAGGTTTGAAAGTTCATGTTTATAAAGCATGGCCAGAAAAAAGTTGCGAGTTTAACTACTTTGTATGACTGAGACATATGACCCAGCCAGAAAGAGGTAAAAATCTCTGTACGAGATGAAAATATCATGGTAACTCTTCAAGGAAAAATGATAAAAAGGGTGAGAAATTACGAGTCTTTCAAAATATATATCACAGGCCTATATGCGTTTCAAAACAAACTGGAGCTGCAAAATAACTACCAAAACGTGTTTATAGCACTACAATCTCCAGTGTGCTGCATAATACGGGCCAAGATGACTTTTGGGCATAGTCTCCACTGGCTGCAAGGTTATATATCATACAGTCTAAGCTGCTCCTTCATGTCTCCTTCAGACATCTCTCCAAATGTGTCACTTTTTTCCTTCATGAGCCTGAAGATGGCAGCCAGCTGCTCTCTCTGAACCCTGTCAAGAAGAAAAGGAGAAGTAGGAATAGCCAGTCCCCAGAAGGCACTTTGAGCAAGAACACCGAAGCCAAACGCAGGTCATTTTACAAGCCTTACTGGCTGCAGGAAATCTGCCCATGTGCGATGAGAAAAAGATAGCCTCTGGTTCTCCTTCCTCCACCTTCCCATCTATCAATTCATCCTGCACGTCTCTCTGCAGTTCTTTAAATATGGAGATAAAACAGACTGCTTTAACACTAGCTTTGGAGTTTCTTACGGCTTATCTATGCTCAAAGTTTCAGGATAACTCGACATGTGGAATATCATAAGACTAATGTCCCAATTTAGCAGACTCCATAATGAAACTGGATTAAGCTTCATCAGTACAGCTTCTTTTCATTCTGTAATGGGAGCATGTAGGTACAGAGTAATTCAGGAATAGCTATTAAATTTTAAATGCATACCCTACCTTAGAACTAGAGACTAGACTACCTTCCAGTGCAGACATGTCTTTAATCAGCCACTGGAAGATAAGATCACAGATAGAAATCTTCGATTCAAGAGTTCGTCTGCCAATGTCAAATGGTGAGATGGACTCATGTAGCCAGTCCAGCAACGAGGTCATCCCAGTGTGAGCAGAGGCTGACCAGTGAACCATCTAGCTCAGATTTCCATCCCTAGAAAGTCCCATAGCAGACGATTAACTCCCTTCTCCCCATAACAGACGATATCCTGATTTTTCCCTAAGCTGAAGCAGTTAACCACTGTTGTATGTCCTGAGCACAGAGACTGGTATCTGTCACAGGGCTTTATTTGAGGAAGCTTTATAGGAGGGCTTATATTGGTCATACATCTACTGATCATCACTCAGGGATACGGAAGGGTGGACAGCACAGGAGTGTCATTTGTTCGCAAGTAGCTCGTGAACTGATGCAATTGATTTTGATGTCTACAAAATCCTCTTTTAGGGCAAAATGAATGTGCACCGTGGCTCCAGTCAGGGCTGGCTGTGGGCTGGTTCGTTCTCACTGCCGGATTCCTACCTGATTGGGATCAGATTGCAGTGTTGCCTAGCACATCTCATACCTGACTCTCCTGTGTGAGATTAAAAGAACTAATGAAGTTGTGGTGCTTTATGGCTGTAACAAGGGAGAAGCAGTTTCTATTACTTCAAGGCTCATTTTGTCCCTACGTGACTGTGGGGCCAGAATTCAGCAACAGTCCAGCAGCTCAGAGCACAGATCTGCCGCAATCCCAGCTCCTCCTGCTTGTTTAGCATCTTTAGACCTCTCCTGGGCTAGAAAGACAGACTCTGGCTTTTACTTCCACATGGTCACCCTGTCAAGAGTCCTCTGTCCCCGTCACAGCCAGCTTTCTGCATAGGACTTTAATACACTGTAATTAATCCATTTAAACGTATGCCATTAGTTAACCTGGAGTGGGCTTCCTGCAAGTCCTGTGTGGACAAGCTATTAGCTGTTCCAGTAACAGGAGGGGCAGAAATACCTATTGACAGGCAAAACCAGGACACAATCTTTGCTTGAAAGAGGAGAGGACAGCATCAACACATCAGAAGCAACGACACCACAAACAAGATCAATGGAAGGAGACAGTCAGGAACAAGCAGAGGAGCCTTCCCGTCCTGAGCTCCTGCCAAGTGGGGCTCTGCATTTTCCCCTCTCCTGGACTAAGCCCCAGCAGAAGCAGGAACAGCAGGCTGTCCTTCTAGCACCACTGCAGCAGGCAGAGCAGGGAAAAAGCAGATCCTGGCAAAAGAAAGCTCCTTTGCCAATTCTTTTCTATCGCAATTAAAATGCAATTGTCCTAAGGCCAAACATATCCTGATAATGATGTGGGATCTTTTGATTATGAAAGCTCTGGCCACAGGCTGTCAAGCGCCTGGATTTGTCTGTCTCTTCTGTAACTTTTTGTGCTCATATGAATAGCATCCAACTGCCCTTTCCAGACGAGAGGAAGGGAAGCACAGTCGTTAGTGATCAATATTTTATTTTAGATCACCGCTGGGCACCAGAGGGCACATTTCCAGTCTAGTGTGAAGAAATTCAATACACAGCTTTGCCTGTGTCTGAAATGCATGCCAGCTGGGAGTGCTCTACACAGGTCTGCATCCCTCGCTCGTTATTTCACAGACGTTAACACTGCTGAAATCTTGCCAAAGGCCCGTTTCCTTATCTCCAAACCTCCACAATCAAGATCACAGACAATATTCACTCTGGGTTTTTTAAGTGCAACATCAATGCATTTTGGCTCTCCCCTCAACTTTAAATATCATGACTGTGCATTTGAAAAACAGAAATAAAAAAGAGCTGTTACTGCTGTTACTTCTCTGTGCTACCTAATCTACAACAAAGAGAGAGCAAAACAAAGATAAAGAGTGAAAAGAGCCTGGGAAGGAAGAGTAAGGCATCAAAAACATGAAACTGATTTCAAAAAGGAGCTTCTCCTATCAAAGGCGACCTTGTAAAACAACTTTGTACTGCTCCAGATTGTTTTTTTTTTGATGATTTCAGATCAAACCTACCCCATTCACAAGTAAAATCATTCTCTTTTCCCGTAAGCGCTGTCCTCAAAACTACTTAGATTCAGGAGGTCAAACAGAATTTTACTTATTGCTGACAAAATAGATTAATTAAGGATTTTCAAAGCAGCCTAATTCTTCTTGATAGGCAATTGAATTTGCATACTTAACTCCCTTAGGCTCTTTTCAGACATTTCAGTCCAAGAATTTTACGATTAACTGGAGGTTTGGGGCAGTGAGCCATAGGTATGTTAAAAGAGATTTGCATTTCAGGAACTGCTAGGCATCCACGTTCACAGCAGCTGAACTCCTGGGCAGAGCTCTGCGTTTGGGAACGTTGCTGATTGCTCCGCCGCCAAACGAGACCAGGATCCTGCTGCAACACTGCATTGCTCCAGCAGAAATAAGGGAAAATCCCTGACTTTTGCCACTGGTCTGGCTCTGTTGTTAAAGAAGCCAGTGGAATCATTTATGGGGTAAAAGGCATAGGAGGGCAGAATGTACCTCTAACCTAAAATTCAGATTTTCACCACAAATCTCTTGAGGAAGAAGTTGCAAGCTGCTGGAGGCAGGCAGAACAAGCACAAACCAAATAAACTATTCAAAGGTTTATTGGACCAAACAAAGGCAATTTTTACAGATTCAAGCCACTAGAATTACAGTCCTTTGTATAAGAGCCACCATCAAATACAAAACAAACAAACAAAACAAACGAAAGTAAAAAATACCCAGACAGCCATTTGAGTTGAAGAAATAGTTTGACTCACTGCCACTAGCAAAAATCTGGACTCAACTATAGACTTTGCTCGATGTACATATTGCCATGTAACTTAAACACAATGAATATAAGGCATTCTTTGCATAGTTGGGTGCTCAGGACACAGAGTCAGCCAGCCAGCACCGAGGGGAGACAGCGGCTGTACCAGCGGGATGTTGAAGCAGAGGGTCCAGATGTGCCTAAATTCATATGCAAACCACTGAACACGCTTGCAGTTGTCGGCTGGGAAGGGGTAGCCCAGCCTCTTCTAAAGCTGAAGCCTCCTGCTGTTCTTTAAATAAGCCCTTTTATGAAGAGTTTGCCAACCCCAGGCGCTGGAAAGGACAACTGTGTACAAGGTTTCAAGTATCGTCTGCATAGGAATTAAAAAGGAAAAAAAAAAAAAAGCAGCCTGTTGGGTTTCTGATATGTTTGCAGCGTTAGCCAAGAGGCAGTTGTCCTGCAGTGAGGGAGAAACTTTGAAGAACACATCCCCACCCAGCCTGGTGTTTCTACAACATCGTTAGAGGACACAGGCCCTCTTCTCACTCTCGCAAACCAGCTGGGTTTGATTGAAACCTGCTATGTCTGAAGCAGGTATACACGCCCAGCCAAATTCATCTTCTATATGTGACAGAGCTGAGGAGCAATGCTGAGCTCTGGCTCCAGTGGACAAGCCACAGGGCTAGCAAGAGAAGAGGGCACTGAACAGCAAGCAGGCAGAGGAATGGGGAGGGTGTCTCTTCCAGGACCCCCACAATCTCATCCTGAGCCAGAGGGAACCCCTGATGCCATAGCTACCTCCTTGGGTCTCTCCTCTTGGGAACTGGAGTAGGGAAAAGTGAGAATCCAGATACTAACAGCAGCCAAAGGTGGTCTCCTAAATCTCCACCACAAGCAGAACAGCTAAACTATCAATATCTTCATCACTTCTCGAGTCATTCTGTCTACCTACAGAATCAGCTCTTTGCTAAAATAACTACAGAAGCAAGATTTGAGTCGGTCCGGCTACCATCTGCCATCCCTCACTTGGACCCCACTTTGTCCCTCCACCCCTCAGAATAAAGCAGCGTTGTACAACATTTGAAATCATAGGCAGTTCCCACCCCCAGCAATAAAGAGGAGTTTGGCCCCAGGAGGAAACAACTTGATAGTCTGGTATAAGGTCCAGGCTGGTCTGGGAGAAGAGCTACGGTTCACCCACCCCAATAAAGGAACAACACAGATTTCATGACAGGCCTAATACATGGTAATGAACACAACTAATAGACTCGCTGCATATTTAGTGTCCAATTTGGGTTCTGTTTGGGGGAGAGGGAGGAAGGTTCATCTCCTAGGACATCCCAGTCCCCCAAACACAACTCAAGTCACTGCTTGGGCCCAGCCCCAGTCCATGGAGCCACACAACGGGATCTCCTCAAACTTGACACCACAGGAGTTTTTGAAGAACTCAACTTCAGACCAAGAGGGGATCCCAAGTTTTGAGGGTTTATGGATTTCTCTTATGGGTGTGTTTGGTTGGTTTTGGTATTTCTCTCAAGCCTTTAAAGATGCCAAGGGATGCCTTTAGGAGGAGGCTAGGGACAACTTCATATAGTCTTCAGTTCTGCAAAGAGAAACAGGGAGAGAAGAGAAATCATTTCAGTCATTTCACCCCTCAGGTTGCTTCTTTATTATTCACATAAATGAGCAAGGGGAAAACTTGGTGTGTGGCGGGGGGAAGGCAAGGCAACTTCCCACCTCAGGGCAGAACAAGCTGCTGTTTACAAACCTCATGCCTCTAAGGAGGAGGCACTTTGCTTCATCAACTGCAGCAGGATAGTCGAAACTCAATCAGAGGTGTAAACCCTCTCATCTGGAACCAAGTCTAAGTTACAACCCTTCTGACCTGCTGATGAGAGCAGAGAAGCCCAACTAATTGGAAGCCTTCATTAGCTCCAGGGGTTCCTGCCTCACTGTCCTGTGCAGAGCCTCCCTAGGTTGCTGGCACCCTTGTCCAGTACAGGTTCCTCCTCCCACCTGCAGCCAGATGAGCCAGGAACGAGTACTGGTTCCACAGGGCAGTGTGCCTGAACAGGTCAGCCTTTCTCAATCTTCCTACAGATGTGTCTGTTCAAGGGAAGAAGGCAAAAAAACCCAGAATCACTGCAGGTCGCGGGGCTTCCTTTTGATGGAAGCTCTCCCAATGTTCCAGGGAGGGAGGGCGAGATGATTAGATGTGTTTTATGGGTGGGGACATCCAGGCACTCCCTGAGGTCTTGCAGCATGTTGTTGGAAGAGCTAAGGCTAAAAAATGTGGTCCCTTGTTCTCAGCTTGAGCCTTTCAGACGCTCTGCCCTTACTGCCCCGGCACCTCCCATGGCCCACCATCCACAATGGGAAACACCTGACAGTAGGCTGGGCAGCTGCCCACCGACACAGAGACCTGCGCTAAGTTAGAGGGAAGCTACAATACACATTACCTGGGCACTTACAAACACACACAGATGCACCCCAGCCTAATTCCTCCTGAATTCGATAGGGTTCACTGCCCATAACACCTGAGCCCCATTTGAAAGTCCCCTGCTCCTGACAGCCACAGCATGAAGGCAAGTTACAGCCTCATGTCTTCCTCAATCCTGTGCAAAAGGTTGCCTTCTCCCGCAGCCTCACAAGTGCAGCTGGCGACCCGGATCCCGGATGGGGGATACAGGCTGAAGCATCACGTGGGACCGGGGTTACTCAAGCAACACCGCGGAAGCTCAGTGGCTGGCCCGTTAGGACAAAGAAAGGAAATTCTCCAGAGTGGATAATCGCTCTGCAAGATTCCCAGCGCCGAGGATCAGATCATCCCGGTCAAGTCACGCAAGCGTAATCAGATTTCACGCGCGAGGGCATAAGCTCGTTGCCACGGGGGCCAGAAGGAGAGGTGCCCTCCAGCATGACGCAGTTGGAGTGGTGACGGATGGAGAATGTCAGGGAGGGTGTATGGGGCTCGGCTGCAGCCCCTCACAGGGATACTCACCTCCAGGACAGGGCTAGGCCGACAGCTGGGGTGAGAAGACCTTAAACCAAGCATGAACTTAATGGAGGAGCCGTAAATTCTCCATCTGCACAACAGGGATACCCTTACTGCTCTTGGAGCAAGCTGTGAGTGGGATTAGACTAAAGAGCATGAGACAGTCCGTCACTAGGGACATCAGGGCCGTATAACGCCTCAGGCTGAGAAGCTCTGACATTGCTGCCACAGAGCTCGAGAGACTTAATTAGCTTGGGATGGAGGCTGAGAGCTTTGAGCCACTGCTTATCCTTGGCTCTTCCCTCCTTCCTATTCGCCTTGGACAATGAGATCAACCTCGTTGACATGCTTTCCCCTAGCAGCACATCAATCAAACCAGGTTAGAGTCTTGTTTTGCTGGAAGCCCGTATCCTCTCTTCAGACACAAATTATCCAAATATCTCTGCTTTGGCCCCAGCTGAAGGCCAAGTCAGTAAATGGTATGATTTGTCAGCTGGACATGGTTCTGTGCAAGGAACAACTGGAGAACAAGGAGCTCAGACAGGGCAGGTCCTGGCTTATGAGGGAGGCTGAGGTACTGAAGGTCTCAAAAGACCATGCTTCTCCTGAAGCATGGAAACTGGATGTCCTTCTGATGGCCTCAGAAGGACCTCACTCCAACTCAGCTGTAGCATTAGCACGAGGGCATGGGCTTTGAGAGCAGACAGCATCCCAGCACTGACAAATTGGCTGGGCTGGTGGCATTCATGCGTGCAAAATCCACAGCAGGAGGTCAGGAAATCCTGTAGCCCATCCATAGACTATAGCTTTCCAAAGGAGTCCCGACCCACTCCCAGGAGATCCCAGAGCATCTTGCTGTAACCACCTCTGGCAATCACTTGTGCTCTTTTCAGGAATAGTTTCACTCAGAAAGCTGATTTTCTGAAGTGCGGACCATTCCCAGCTCCTTCACCTGGCAGAGGGAGCAGGTGCTCGGTTTCTCGGGAACATCAGTCCTCTGGTCTGAAATCCTGGCAAGGAGGGCAGATAGCAATCTGGATTTTCAATCCAGACAGGCTAGGATTGACCCTTGAGGATCAAGAGCAGTGAAGAAAGGCCTTGGGTGCTGGGCAGACCTGGCAATGGGTGGCCAAGCTCCCCCCAGGCAGTTCCCTCCCGTCTCACTGCTGGGGATGGTCCCATCACCACTGCTTCCCATTTCTCTTTCACTGGGGCACCTACCATCTCATTTCTGGTAGTGACCATAACCCAGTCTTGTCCAGGATCAGGGTATTGCAGGAAGAATATGAGGAATGACAAACTAAATCTAAGCTTTCCCGGAGGTCCCCGAAGTGTGGGCCAGTTCCTTCAGCCAATAGGTAAAACACGGAGAAAGAGGATTTAAATGCAGAACAGGGAGAGACAGTCAGTGCTTAGAAAAGAGAAGAGCAGGACAATGAGAGGTACCAAAGGGAGCTTCTATCAACACAAATCCGAAATTCCTCCAGCGGCACATAAAAGTCGAAAGATGTACATGACCTTGGGAGATACCTACTGCTGTTGAGGCTGCCAGAGCCTGCGCGGCTGGGGAGCACAAGTCCCATCACCTTTAGGGTAGGGGCCAGCGAGGAGTCAGTAGGGTCGGGGACTGCGTCACCTCCTGAGCGGACCTTGCCCACTGCTGAAGACAGAAGCTTCCCACATTTCCCAGCCAAAGCAGAACAGCCAAAAAGGCCAGAGCACAGCCGGGAAGGCGGCTCAAGCTCCCGGCCAGCTCAGCCGAGAGGCCACGATCACCTCCTTCAGTCATGTCCCCATCCCCCAGCCAACGCTGCAGCAGTGGGAAAAGCCACGGATGGGCCAGTCTGCGCTTTCCTCCATCGCTCAGTGTTTGTGCTCCAGCTCGCTGTCTACCAGTTCGCACCCAGCCTGCTGTGATGCCCCGACTCCCCACAGCCCTTGGTCTCCCCTGGCCACAGGGGAGCCGCAGCAGAGGCAGAGCCAGGCTCCCAGAGAGTTAGCAGATAGAGAACGGCAAGCTGCCCATGCCGCACAGGATTAAGCGGAAGCAGATGAAGACAAGTTGTGAGCGCTGGGTGAGGGAGACACGGAGAAGCAGCCACAAGCTGAGCCAAAAGAAAAAACCCGGGAGCTCAAAGCAGAGTTGCTGTTTGGTCTGAAATCTCATCCCAGGGCAGGGTCAGAGATTCACACCCTGCAAAAGCTACTGGGGAGCTTGCAAAAGTTTCCTCTCTGGGACAGGAGAGGAGGAGATGAGGAAGGGGCTTCCTGGCCTCCCTTTCTCCTGGGTTTCCGAGGGAGGCATCCTGAGTTGCTCAGTTTTTAAAGCTGCTGGGAACTCATGACTCAATCAGATGCTCTATTAATAGGGCCAGAGCTCAACTCCACTGACATCTTGTAGGTCAGAGGACATTTTCCCTGTGGATATGGTGGAGGCAGGGAACAGCACTGGGCCACCAGGAGACTCCCTCCTCTTACAAGCAGAGTCTGGCACCTAAGGAAGGAGCATCAGAGCAGGGGGAGCTCAGCAGGGGCCCCCAAACACACAGTGCCCCTTTCCTACAGGAGGCAGGCGGGAAGAAAACGTGCCTCATGTGCTGGGTGTTTTGCCCATGGTTGGTGCCATTCCTGTGGCTGGTAGCCGCAGTGAAGCAGTGGCCAGCTTGACCTGAAGAGTCCCATGGCCCTAGGCTTTGCGATCCCTTGCTGCTACTCCTCCTCCCTCAGCCCAGGACGACTATCGTGCTGCAGAAGATGAAGAGCAAACAAATAATAAAAACCCAAAGAAAGCCCAAACTTACCAGCTTCCCTCATCCAAAAGAAGCACCATGCTGGACAGGACAGGACAGCAAAGCCGCTGGGTTGGGGGTGAAGGTTAGCAGAAGAGAAGGGAGGAGGAAGAGGCCCAGATCCCATGCTATACAGAGGGGGGGAGCAAGCAAGTGAGGCAGGGCTATGTGATGGCAATGCAAGGGGTGGACAGGGACAGATGCCAATGGAGAGCTCTCCTGAAATGCAATCTCCCCCAGCCCAGTCCACCCACTTATTTTTGGAGGACCAGTAGTGGAGATGTTCAAAATAGGTCAAGGTCTGTCAACAGAGTCATTAAACCCCTGCAGCTGCTTCCTGCCCTTGTGTGCTCGAGAGTTGTCATCACGAGCATTGTCTCGTTCAAAACCGAACTTCAGCACGGTTCTCCCTCAAGCCACAGCTGCATCCCCACTTTGATCTGGGATGTCTGGCAGAGCAGGGAAAGGTCTCTCCTTTCTGTCGTTCCCCAGAGCCAGGGTCCGTCTGGAGCACCCTGCCTTGCTGAAACTCCAGGGTCCAAGACCAGTTCTATTCAGTGCCTCATAACCAAGAGGTACTCTGAACCCAGCTGGGGAGGAGCAGATTTCCATTGCTAAATTACCACCAAGAAAAGTGCGAGACTTGGAGCCATCCAATTCCCCTTGCATGAATTCCAGCTTGCAGTTCAGCCCTGGGATTAAATCTAGCCTGGATTCAAGCAGTGTCTCCTCAACCCACCCATGGCTGGCCAGCAGATGGGAGGAGAGGACTGGGAGGCAGGAGGAGAATTTGCTCCTGGAATGGGTCACCTGGCTGTGGGAACTGAGCCCATTAGCCAAGGAAACTGGGAAGCCAACCCTACCTTCTCAGTCTTACAGAAGGAGACTGTGATCTGGGGAATCACCTGCTCCATCCATGAGTGCACCAGCAAACAGTGGAGTGTGTCTGCGCAGTTTGGTGCCATTCACTCAGACCCCGCTCAAGGGGTCTGCAAGGGTGCCCCAGCTGAGGCCGCATGGGGCACCTCTTCCTAAACCCCAGAAACAAGAGAGAGGACAGGGAGGAGAGACCTTTCCACAGACCGTCACATGGGATCTGCTCTCCCTTCTCCAGCCAACACACCTAGCAAAGAGTGGCAAGGACAGAGCACAGACAGCTCAACCCCTCGGCATCACCGAGGCCAACCAAGACTGGGTTGGGACCTGCTCTGCCTCATGGAAAGCGAGAACTGAAAGTGGAGACCCAAGGAAGTTGTTTCTTCTGATTTTCTCTTTTACCTTGAGTGGAGCCTTGTTGCAGCTGTCAATGATCAACACAGTCCTGATCATACTCCTTTCTAACTCCAAAAAACCACCACTAACCTCTTTCAACCTTAAGGGAGGTTTGAAAAGCAGCTAGCAGAGACCACTTCAATCCATCCATGCGAGCCAGGCCCTGAAGGCACACTGGCGAGCTCTTCCTCTTCCTCCCTCATCTGCCAGGACAGCAACACCTAACAGTCAGCCCTTGTGAGCTGTCTCTCATGCCTACACAACTCAGCCCTGTCTGAACGGGGGCAAGCTGCACCGCTACGAGTCGTATTTCTCAGCCTGAACTAGTGCTTTGCCATGGCACCTACGGTTGGCAGTAGATAGCCAAAAGCCTCAGGTGCAGAAGAGAAGGATTTGGGAAATACGCTGTGCTGGCTTGACTAAGGGCTGCATCCTTCCCCTGCACTCTTCCCCTTCCTGCCCAGACTATTTTTCTCCCCCAGGGGAGCAAACACTACGTGCTTCTGTTCTAGAAGTACTGGTGGCCCACCAGGTGTGATCAGGCACAGCCACCACCCCAGCAGATGTATTTCCCAAGTAGATTTACTGTCCTCCTCCCTCACTGAGAAGTTCCTCTATTTTTTAAGACTGAAGTAACCAGCAGCAGGAAGTTGCATCACTCAGTAAAGGTCACATTCCTTCCCCTTTTAGTCCAGATTTAGCACCAGTTTGAAGCCGCAAGACTCAAGTGAATACTAGGCAAGACAACCGCAGCTTCTGGAGTGATGCAGGTTAGAGCAGAAGTGGGTTTTTGCTTAAGTAACCCCATCTACTGCATGCCCGTCCTCTCCTGTCTGAAGTCCTACAGCTCTTCCTGGAGAAGACAAGTAATTCTTTCAATGGCACCTCCAAAATCAGGGGTCCCCAAATTAAAACTTGTGGACTACCGATCGCCACAAGAAGTAGCCTCAAGGGGGCCTGGGGCACCCACTTGCATTTTTGGGGATGCTGCTTACAGGCTGCTTTGTACGGGAACCTGTTGGTCCATGGGAAAACTGGAGGGCTGACAGGGCTAAAAGCAAAGACTGAGCCTGTCTCAGCTTTGGCAACACCCCTTAGGACTAACTACCCCCTCACTCAGCAGCCCTAATTTTCCAAATCAGGAAACAGAAGTGGTGGTGGGATGTCCAACTTGAGGCATCCAAGATGGAAGAGGAGAGCATCCGAACGCGAGAGCCCCCATTCCCCCCAGAGCGCTCATGGAAAGCGAGATGGAGGCGGAGGGGAGCGGACTCATTAATCTGTTATGAGGAGGGAAGGGGGAGGGAGGTGGGACAGGCAGTCAACTGCAACTCAGAAACAAGCCCTCCCCCAGAAAATGAGACCCAAAAGCAAAAAAAAGCACATTAGCAGATGTTATCGGTGGTACCACTACTTCTAAGAAAGAGTGTGTCCTTACCAAAAAGATTTGCAAGAATGTTTGTGGCCGAGGACCTAAGGTACTTGCTACAGGGATGTGAGATCAGAGGTCAGCTCAATCCTGCAACATAAAGGTGGCAAACCTGGGTCACAGCAGATCAGCGTGGTCGGGGTGCACGGAGTCGGGGAGAGGGATGGAGCTGCCGAGGGAGACGGATGCAGGACTGGGCTGAGCCGCTGCGCTCAGCTCGTCTGGAGCTTACCTGGCAGCAGCCCTGCCCCCTTACACCACCTGCAAGGCCTGAAAGGAAAAGCTGCTGATGCCGCAGTGAAGATTTGGAGGGGAAAAAGTAAGCCAGCAACAAAGCAAAAAAAAATTCACAAAGCTGCCTTAAAGAAATGAACAACACAAATACGGAAAAGGAGAAAATAAAGGAGCAGTAGGAAAAACATGTCTGCCAATGGCCCTCAGAGTAGAAGGCTGCTGAGAGCCTCCAAAGGACCCCGATGTCCAGGCACTGTCCGTCAGTCCCGGGTGCACTGTCCTGCCCTGGGACCGCTACAGACGGACATGATCAACGATGCCTGGGAGGTCCCATGTGCCCAGGAAAGGTCCACCAGCCCCCTGAGCCGGTTCTACAGTCCCCATCCCACTGCTGTCTGTAGGCAATGTCCCCTCAGTGTCCCCGGACCCCCAGGTGACAGCAGGAGCATTTGTTGCCACAGAGGAACCAGCTGAAGGCCCTACAGGACTCGTGGCCATGAAAACCCGAGCAGCGATTGCTCAGCTGGTTTGGATTGAGCTGCTGGTGCAAAAGGGTTTAAATTTGCCTGCTGCAGGTAGATTTTTTTTTTCTTCCCCTTCATCGGTGCTTAGCAGGATCCTGAAAAGCAATTCCCATTGAGCCCCACGGGGTTCACTCACATTCACTCAGTTCATTCCACCTCTGCCCTCCCCAAGTGAAAAATACAACGACGCTAAGAGGTTGGGGGCTCCAGGCATGATAAGGATACAACAAAAGGAGGAAAGCAAACCACATTTTTCCTGATGCCACCAATGCAGAATCAACCCATTGCCAGAGGAAACCGCAGCTCATTTCTATTGCTGACTCCAGAGCACACAGCCCTTGCAGTTCTTTGCTCCTGGCAGTGCTCCAAGGCAGGTGAAGCCCAAGATTTGAGGACAACTGGGAGCCCAGAAGGCAGGTGAGAAAGGGAAGACACCCCTTGATGGGAAAGTCGGGTTTGACATGGAGAGAAGAGCTGTGGGCTGCAGGCTCAGCTAGCGAAGGCAGCCTGCACGGAGCCCTCTGCACCACCAGAGTCTCCCACAGGAGCAGGGTGAGGACACGTCTGTGCCAGCCCTTGGGCAGGTCTCTCTCCTGCTCACGCCATGGAGAGAAAGCCTGGCCAGCCCAGCTGCCAGCAACGTGGAGATGTTGCCCAGAGGCCTTGAGGCCAGGCTTGCCAGGAGGATCACGCCTGATCCAGGGGCAAGGTGCGATCCCTCCATCCTTGCCTTTCCTGCTGCACTCAAGTCTCCACTTCGTCCGCGTCAGGCCTTTATACCATGCCAGTTGTGGTGGTGCCCAAACCACAGCATCACAGGCAAGGGGTGACAAGTTCCTCCAAATCATCCCAGGGGGTGCACACCACTGGGTAGAGAATTGAGTCCCATAGCCCTTGGGACAGCAGCGGGGAGAACAACATCTCCCAGGCTGACCTTGAGCCACCACTGGGAAATTGGTTCCCTGCAGCTCGGCCAAGAGGGAAGGGGCGCGAGCTGCACGCGTCTGCTAGGGAGCGGCCTGCCACAGAGCCGGCTTGTAGGACAAAGCCCTTGGCTGCAGGGTTGGTGTCTGGTTTAGCATGGGGTCTGGGTGCCCGTGGGCTGAAGGACTCCCCCCGCACATAAGCGGAGACTTCACACTGACAGCACAGACTGCCTTTGGATAGGGCTTTGCAGCTCGAGGGGCAAGGCTGGGTTTGATTTCCCTTGTATAGGCTGGGAAGTCTTTAGCTAGAAAGCTTGTTTTCGGTAACGGGACAGGCTCTTCCTTTCTTCAGGCAGGGCTCAAGCTCAGGAGGATACTTCAGCAAAAAGTGCGAGATGGACAATTCTCCTTTTCTACCAGGGCCACTGCATGGCAAATCCTCACCGTCACTTACAGCTGAGGAGCCAGCCCTAGGTACGGACATTCCCAGCCTCAGCCCCGTCACAGTGAACTCTAAGGCTCCACACTCACTCACTTTGCTCCAGTATTTCCGAGTTATGCCCATGTCCTCAGTTTGGAGGCCATCCACAGGGTAAAGGGAGGGGAAGCAGCTAGAGGTCAGAACCTCAACAGATGTAAATCAACGTGGTAGTAATGGGATCAGGGGAACTACACCAGCTTGCATCAGCTTGGTCTAAGGATCCAGAGAAGGAGCTTGAACAGCTCCAAGGATATATAAGGCCACAGTGTCTTCATCTCCTAAATCAGTGTGACTTTATTTGTTCTCAAAATATTGTTCTCAGAAAGTCCTCCTGGGCGGGAGAGGTCTGGACCACGGTGCAAGGAGGTGTTGAGCCCAAGGCTACCAAGGCAGTTTGCGGGGAGAGAGAGGTCTGAACACACCCAGCTTGCTTCAGGAGGATGCCAACCGGATGGCCTTGGGCAAGAAGGAAAAGGAAACTCACCTTTGTTCTTCCTCGAGTTCTTCTTTGGTCATCATTGACTTGTACTGGTTTCCCCTCAGCTTTCCAGGACTGTATTTAAAAGAGAATGTCTCATCTGCAGCTGGAGAGCGGGAGAGGGAGAGACAAAGAAGAGCAAGAGATTGTGTGAGCCAGAGACCTCCCGAGAGCAACGATCAACAGCAGTGGGCTTGTGTCCTTGAGCTTCTTGCTGACCCCTGCTCCCACGCACGCACCCTAAACGCTATGGCCACCCCAAAAGATACTTCCACAGTCTCCAGAAAGCCTGGGCCGTGTTGGGGAAGCTGTGTCGATTGCGGTGGAGAGCCAAGGTGTTGCTGGCCAGAGGACAGCAGGAGTCCCAGCTGCAGCTAGCACTGGAAACAGGGAGGACTGCTGCGAGGGAGCAGCCCTGCTTGGAAGCAGATACAAGTAGATCCTACAGCACAGGAACCATATGCTATTGCTCTCTTTGGATTCTAAGTCTTGCAGGCCCATCTTGGCTTATCAAGACATGCTAATCCTGCCCTGATTAGCTCACAGCATTTTCCGCTTCTCCTCTCCAGACATGCATTCCTCCTCTCTCCCTCTCCTTGTCCAGCAGCCCTTTCCCATGCCGGGGGCTCACAGATGGTGCCACGAGCAGAGCTGTCCCAGGCCACGCAGCCCAGCAGCTCTCCTGCAGCCCTTGACAAAGACTGTGAAAAAACGAGGTGCCACACCGCAAATCCCGGGGCTGCAAACAGAGCTGCGCCAAGGGAGCCCCAGGAGCACCAACGCAGCTGGGTCCAAGTCCCTCTGTCACCAGCAGACAGACCTGAAGAGGAAACTGAGGTCTCCTTCTCCAGGCCCGGCTGCTCTCCTACCCAGCTCGCCAGCCTCAGCCCTGTGCTAATTAGAGCACCGAAGCTCACAGACTCTGAGCCAAAGCCGATCCTTTTCCAATCGGATTTTGTTCGAGCACTATTTGCTTTTAAAAACCTCTCCCCTGCTTGATCTTCCTGCGGACGGGAGAAAACAACAGGAGTGGAGGTCAATCCAAAGGGCAGCCCAGGAAGAGCGGCTGCTTTGCGTAGTTGCCTTTATGGGTTATCTGTGGGCTGTTTATCTGTGAGCCTTTATCTCCCAAGGACTGCAGGACCCAGCTGCCTCACGTCGAGCCATCTAGCATTGCTGTTTCCACATCCACCCAGAAACATCTGCTGTTTCCACCATCCCTTGGAGCCCTGGGAATACTTCTAAGGGGTCCACAAAAAGAAGATGTTACTGTATTATCTGCATGGCCCGGAAAAATTGCACAAACCAGATACCCAGGATGATACCTCCCAGCACCAGCAAGACCCCAAGAGCGGTGAAATTCCTCTGTCTTCTGTGGCAGGAAAGAAAGCCCCAACTTGTACATAACCTATTCTCTGTCCCCAGCCACCTAGGAAGCCCCTTCCAGTCCTCACCGCTGCTATTGCAGGCACCACATTCATGACAGTCTCTCCTCCTCCACCTGCCCAAATGAAAAACACCCCACAGCCCCTCTCCTCCCTTCCTCACACCCAGACGGATTCAGCATCAGCAGCTTCTCTTTATTTTCCGGTCAATACTCCCCTTAAGGATTTTCTCCCCCTGTCCAGGGGCAACTGTTTGATTTAGTGATTTCTCCAACCCCAAGCTCATGCATGCGCTCAGCTGCTGCCAGAGCTCTCGCAGACCTTGGGGACCCCCCGCGAAAGGCAAGTCAGAGCCTCAGTTTGTAGATGGGGAAACTTAAGATCTCAAAAACAAGCCGTACAAGGCTGCGCGGGCGGGTACGGGACCGAGCACGCCGACCGCTGCAAGGTCACCGCCACCAGCGTACGGAGCGTGCCTGGAGTGATGTTAGTGGGCTGGGAATTTAACAGAAACCTTCTCCCTGCAGATATCCACATTTCCTCCCTTCTTCTCTGCATCTCCGCGTCCCTGATCATGGGGAGCTTCCCTTGGAAGTCCTGGTGGATTACTGCTCAGTTACTGATCTGGAGTGCTTCTCTAATCCCAAAACACCGTCGGGGCTCCTGGGGGAACAACAAGGCAAACCCTTTCCCTCGCGTCTCCACAAGTGTCCGAACACAAGCACCCCCATGCTCCGATCCCGCAGCCCCAAACATTCAGCTTGGCCACATCCCCCTGCCCTCAGTGGGAAAACCCTCCGAACCGGCAGACAAGCAAGTCTGGCCAGCTGGAAACAAGTAGTAATGCTGCGGCTTATCAGCCCTTTGGGTGGCCGTAAAAGTGCATGGGAAGAAAATTCAGCTGGCTGCTGCTTTGGGAGATATTAAGAGAAAGGAGAAGGAAAAGAAAAGAAAAAGAAAAAAAGAGGGTGTAACATCCTGTTTCTTACCCTGATGCAGAGCAGGAGCTGTTTCATTACCTTTGTATAGCTCGCCTGATTTCAAGGACAATTAAGATCATTTCCCTCATGTGGTTTTCTGCCAAATAGAGATTCGGGATTTTGCCTGTCCCAAAAAGGGCAGTTTAATTGCCACTCTGCCAGAAAAGAATAAGGGAAGAGGGAGGCGAGGAGGCGACCCATCTCCCGGCCCACATGTTGTGGTTAAAAAGGAGCCAGTGTGCGGCTTTGGAAACCGCTGGATGTTTTCTGAGCTCAGGAACTTTCTTTGCAGACTGAAAACAAACTTCAGGAAACACACGGAAAAGGGGAGGCCAGGTTTTCACGTGGACAGTGAAAACGCCACAGAAATACGAGGTGACCTACTTACTCAAGAGTCTCTGTGAGTTCATATTAAAGAAAACATTTGTCTCTCATCTCTCTGCCCTTGCGTTGCCAGGCTCGCAGGGTGAAAGCCGCCCCTCGAGCGCGCCTCTGCTCCGAACGCGCTCGCTCCGGCGCGCCCTGTGCGCACAAGTACCTGCCCGCTCCCCGCGAGCCTCGCTGCCCGAAGCGGGGGGAAGGCTGCTCTGGTGGGTTTGGCCACCGCGGCAGCATCCCGGGCTGGTGACAGACTGCCCATGCCACCCCCGCCTGCCCGAGGGGAATCCCTGCTCGCAGGCTTGCCGGGCAGCAGCTCGGTGGCTTGAGTTGGGCCAGGACCGAGCGACGCGCAGGAGAAACGGCGAAGGAAGGGGCGAGGTTCTCCCCAGCAAAGCCAGGGCACCACCGTTATTCCCAGCTGCGCACCGCTCGCCGCCTCCTCAGCAAGCTGAGCCACTGCTTTAGCCAGTCCCGTTAAAACACCTCAAATGGTGTAAATAATTCAGGAGAGGGGTCGGTGGCTGTCTGCAGGAGATGCTCAGGGAGGATGCTGGGGTAGCCACGACCCGTGGCCAGGGACTGTCATCTCTACCTGCTCCCAAGCCACAGCCACTTCGGGGTGATGCACAGCAGTGCTGGAGCAGCCCCGAAACGGGGCTGAACCGAAGGACGCAGACCCTGGCAGAGCAGCGTTACTGAGCATCCATTTGGCAGGATACGTCCATCATTCCTCAAACCAGGTCTCCCACAGTCCCCCACAGTAACATCCCCAATCACCAGTGCTGCGAGGAAGCCTAACGAGGTGCAGTAAGTGTCTTTTGGGAACCCCGTCTCCAAAGGCACTTCCCCCACCTTGCGGGCACGGCACCAGGATTAAAATTTGATTCTCTGTGGCATTAGGCGTAATCCTCCCGAGGCAGGGGATTGCCACACAGCGAATTTTTAAGAAAAGGGCAAGCGGAAAGTGGGGCAGGGAAGGGGGAACGCCCCAAGCTCTCCTACTGCCCACGGCCACCCCGGGCAGGGGCTGTTAGGGACATCCCAGCGTCTCCGGGGCTGCTCAGGAGGGCAGAGTCCCCTTCAGACACACACTCTTGCTTGGCACCATCTGTTTCATTTTCTTATGCATGCAGCAGTTGTCACCCCAATTAGTCAATTAATCATTTTCCAATCAACTAATTACTGATCAGTTAAACACGGCTCTGACTAAAGCCCCTGGAGATAGCCTTGAATGTGAGCAAGGAGCTTTTGGGGCAGCTTCATCACAAAAGTACCCCAAGGCAAACAGCCCAAGGGCACCCGG